>NC_046284.1:6355727-6667073 GCF_004115265.2 Rhinolophus ferrumequinum | reverse complement strand
TGTCCTTGGTGCCCTAAGGTGCCCTCCACAGATAGGCTCTCCTGGCAGTGGGGACTTATCCGTTGGCAAGTAATTCTGCCCAAGATCCAAAAGAGTCTTGTGGCAGGTGGCAGTGGACTTTGTCTCTGAGCGGCCCTAATGCCAAGCCTAAGCCTGGCACCCAGTAGGCACTTCGTAGAAGGCTATGGAATGCTCTCTTAACCACCCAATGGGAGGGCACCGCCCCACTCTCACCTGCTCCAATCTGGTAACCACAGCTGGTCCTCCGCCATGCCCACTAAGGCCAGCAGAGGGCAGCAGCGCCTTGCCCTGCAGCGTTGGGCAAAGGGGTGGGCGGGGAGGGGCTGGGCTGCCAGGCCAGCCCGCCAGGATGTGCTGGGTTGGGCACGATTGCATTGTGGGGAGGGAGGCTGGGGCTTCGCAGGGACGCTCTCCTGCACCATCAGCTGCTCCTCAGCCCCTGCCGGCGGCCCACCCAAGTAAGCAGGAACCAGGGCTGGCGAGGGTGAGGGGTGCAGGGGCCTCCCGATCAGGGGGACACCATCTCAGTGTGTGCTGGGACCTAGGAGAAGCCAGAGGTCTGCAGGGCCAAGTCGCCCTGCTCGGGCAAAGGCCCTCAGGCGCTAACCCCAGCCCTGCGATGACACCTCCTGATGCCTAGGGACACAGTGCCCCCGTAGGGGGTGGTCCTGGAGCTGGCAGGTAGGACCCAGAACTTCTGCCCCCAAATGGGAGAGCCGGTGCTGCCAAGGGCAGGGTGCAGGGTAGGGAGGTGGCTTTCCTGGCTCCCTGCCCCCACAGCCACCCAACCGGCCCAGCCAGGTGGCAACAAGCCTTGCTGCTGCCACCTCGCCCTGAAGCCTGCTACTGCTGTGCTTCGTGGAGAAGGCGAGGACCCCAACTTGAGTGTACCTGCCCCTGTGCCACAGGCCAGAGCCCCAGCTCTGCCGGCTTGGTGTGCAGATGGTGCCCTGTGAGGATGGCAAGGGAGCCAGCTGCCAGCCACCACTCCCTTCTCCACCCCATTCATGGAGGGGGGGGGTCTAGGCCCATCCTGAAATGGTGTTTCCCTGGGGGAAGTGGGGGGGGACAGCCAGCGACTAGTTGCCATGTCTGAAGCTAAGGGCTGGATTCCCGGTGGCCATGCCCCCCACCCCTTCCTATACATCCTCCGCTGGCATTGTCCACTACCACCATGAGGTACCTGGCACGATTTTGCCAGTCCCCGGGGGTGGGGCTGGCTGGGGACATCCTGATCACTTGCTTTCTAGCCAGTCTGTTCTGGGCCAAAGGAGTGGGGGGGTGTGCGGGTAGAAGGTCTCCTGGACGCGTTGCCTTTGTCAGTGTCTCCCCTGCCCCCAGCCTGGACAAAGGCAGGCATTGAGGGCCAGGACTGGCACTTCAGCCAGGCACCAAGGATACTAAGGCTGAGGCTGGCATTGCAGGGACTCAGTGCTCTGACCCTCCTGTGGGGGCTCCATGGCCTCCCCTGTGCCATTCACAGTGACCTGGGGGGACACAAGAAGGAGCTCTCTGGCTGGCACCACAGGGGTGGGGCTGGCTGTGTGGGTCTCATTTTTCTGGCTGGAGGAAACCCTGTCCCTTTGTCCCCAGATCCTGGGGGGTGTCTCTCTGAGGGTGGGGAGTGGCAGGGAGCCCCCTGGCCAGAATAGCTAGGGTGGGGGGAGAGCACCAGATAGTGGGTCCCTGGCCTCTGGACAGAGGGGACATTGTTGAAGTGGAGGCAGGGCTGCCTTGGCCAGGCCACTATTGACAAAGCTGCCAGCTGTGGTGGAGCCCGGCCGCCAGGCCCTTGGCCCCCCAGGCTTCCCTCCTCCCCCAGGGCCAGTATGAATGGATCTGAGCCTCAACTGTCTCCCTCCCACTCAGGGCAATGCCCCCCACAGCTGTCTTGTGCCCGTCACCACTGCCCCAGGGCAGCTGAAGTGAGGAGATGTGCCTCCCTCTGCTGCTGCACTTCTCAACGGTAAGTGCCTGAGTCCCACGTCCCCAGAGGTGTCCCTGGGAGGGGCAGGGCAGGTAAAATAACACAGGGGAGTCTGGGCGTGGGGCTCCGACATGCTACGCCTCCTGGCCACAGTCCCTTTACCTCATCACCCACATGCGTCACCCACATGCCACCGATATCCCGGGTCTAGAGGAAATAGCCCTGTTCCTGAGCCAGGCCCAACCTTCCTGTCTGTGTTACCGAGATAAAGGATTCTGCCCCCACCGGCATGCCTGGGGGCCCAGGCTTGCCTCTCTGCTGGCAGGCTGAGGGGCACAGAGTGACCTTGGGCTCGCTCCTGGCTGGCACTTCCCATATGCCCAGCTGTGCGGAATCCCAGCTCAACTTAGGACCCAGCTTCGGTCCCCTTCTCTGCAGCTCTGGGCTTGGGGTCAGGAAGAGGGAGGAGCAAGAGTCCAAGGCCCAGGGGCTCTGCCCTGCTGGTGTCTCTCTTTGTGTGACTGGTCACCTAGGCAGCCAGCTGGGGCCAGAGGCTGTTGGGCAGGAGCTGCTGCAAATGACCCCCAGCTGGGAGGTGGGCTCAGCCTGAGGTCCCCACCAGGCACATGGGAACTACCCCCAGTCTGTGCTCCAAATGGCCCCAAATGGGGGGGGGAGAAGTGCCCGTGCTTTCTCTGGATAGGACTCCCTTTAAGTTCTCCTCCCTCCTCGACTGCCCTCTCCTCAGTCAAGCTCTTTTCCTGGCTGTCTTCTTCTCACTCCTTTTCTCTCTCACCCCTTCCACATACACACTCCCGGTGCCAGGCCCCAATGGACCCTGGCTGCTGGGGCCCACGGGGAGGGGCTCCTGCACCCTGTGTTGTCTCTTGGTGCCCTCTCTCCCAGACCCCACTCAGGCTGTCTCCCAGCTCTGCCCCTATCCCTGCTCTGACCACCCCCCCGGCTCAGTCTGGGGCCCTCGCAGCCCTCTGTGGCATGACCCTGTTCTCCTTGGCCCTGCTCTGCCCCCTTTGCCACCTTTGTGGCAGGCTGGGGCAGTGTCCAGCTGTGTCTCAGCTTGCAGTCCTCTGGCTGCCTCATTTTCTCCCTGGTTCTCTCTCCTCTCTCCAGCATTCCCTTTCCCTGCTGGCAAGAGTCCCTCTTTGCAACCGGCCCTGGCTGCCCAGGGCGAGTTTTCTCTAGGGTCTCCCTGATTTTGCTGTTCCTCACTCCTGTTGCCCCCGTGCCATGTCTTTTGTCTGGGTAGGGGGCACAGGATCCCCTATAATATGCCTTCCTTCTCCCACATCCTCATCTGTCTCTGGGCTCCTGCCCCCTTTCCGCCTTACCTGGGCACCCCCCACCCCTCTGCCTCCCCTCCTCCCTTCCCTGCCCTGCCCCCCTCTCATCTCTATGGCCGCTCCTCTCTATCACTGTCTCCTCTGTCACTCAAAGTCCTTCTGTTTGTGTGCTTGTGGCTTTTCAGGATCTGCTGCCCTTCAACAATCTAGACATGTAAATGAGGTGTGATCAGAAAATAAGGTGAATATTTAAATAAAAAAATTATTACAGTAAAAGGCACATTGCCATTAATCCCCCTCTAGGTACTCCCCCTCGCTTTGAACACACTTATCCCATCGTTCTGGCCACTTTCTGAAGCAGTTCTGGAAGTCTTCTTTTGTGAGTGTCTTTACTTCATCCTCCATCATGACAATGCTCCGTGTCACACGTCGCTTCTGGTATAAGGCAGTTTCTGTCAAATAAAAACATTATGGTGTTTCCTCATCCACCTTATGCCCTGGACCTGGCACCATGTGACTTCTGGCTCTTCCCTAAAGTCAAAATGACCATGAAAGGAAAATGTTTTGAATTGATTCAGGACATCAAAGCAACCTCAACAGTGCAACTAAATAAAGATACTCACGAAAAAGGACTTCCAGAACTCTTCAGAAATTGGCCAGAACGATGGGATCAGTGTGTTCAAAGCGAGGGGGAGTATTTTAAGGGAGATTAATGGCCATGTATCTTTTACTGTAATAATTTTTTTTTTTTAAGGAGGGTGTAGCTCACAGTGGCCCATGTGGGGATCGAACCGGCAACCTTGATGTTAGTAGCACCACACTGTAACCAACTGAGCTAACTGGCCGCCCCCTGTAATAATTTTTTTAATGTAAACATTCACCGTATTTTATGATCACTCCTCGTAAAGTAGAAAATGAAAGAAATTCTTTCCTTGTGCACGCGTCTGTGCACCCTCCCCCTCCATCTCTTGGATACTCTCTTTGTCCCTCTTTCTGTACTCCTCTCTGCCCCTTTTCCCACTCCCTCCCTCTCTCTTTCCGCTCTTTCTTTATCCCTCTCTTTGCTTCTCTCTGCCCTGTATCTCTCCGTCCTTGTTTTCTGCCTGTCTCTCTCTCTGCCTCTCTGTCCTTCTCTCCCTCCCTTTTCATCTGTGTCTCTTCTCAGTACTCCTCTCCCTCCGATGCTCTCTCCACCCCCTCTTCCTCTGTTCCCCTCGCTGCCCTGACTCATGCTGGCCAGGGGTGGGGAGGTGGTGCTCCCTCCCACTGGGACTCAGATGCCTGGCTCTCTCCCAGGCCCCTGTGATGGCACCCTGGCCTCCCTTCGACCCCCACCTCCTGCTTGTGCTGCTGCTGCTATGCCCACCGCTGCCCCTGGCTCAGGCCCATCGCTTCTCCGCACTCAACACCACCTTCAACCACTTGGCACTGGCACCCGGCCGGGGCACGCTCTATGTAGGTGCAGTGAACCGCCTCTTCCAGCTTAGCCCCGAACTGCAGCTCGAGGCTGTGGCTGTCACCGGCCCTGTCTTCGATAGTCCTGACTGTGTGCCTTTCCGTGACCCGGCTGAGTGCCCGCAGGCCCAGCTCACCAACAATGCCAACCAGCTATTGCTGGTGAGCAGTCGGGCCCAGGAGCTGGTGGCCTGCGGGCAGGTGCGGCAGGGTGTGTGTGAGAAGCGGCACCTTGCAGACGTGGCCAAGCTGTTGTACCAGGCCGAGGACCCCGGTGATGGGCAGTTTGTTGCCGCCAATGCCCCAGGAGTGGCCACCGTGGGCCTGGTGGTGCCCGCGCCAGGCCGGGACCTCCTGCTGGTGGCCAGAGGCCTGGCAGGCAAGCTGTCAGGAGGGGTGCCACCCCTGACTGTGCGCCAACTGGCTGGGCCGCAGCCCTTCTCCAGCGAGGGCCTGGGTCGACTGGTGGTGGGAGACTTCTCCGACTACAACAACAGCTACGTGGCAGCCTTTGCCAATGCCCGCTCCGCCTACTTCGTCTTCCGCCGCCGTGGGGCCCGGGTGCAGGCCGAGTACCGCTCCTACGTGGCCCGAGTCTGCTTGGAAGACGCCAACCTTTACTCCTACGTGGAAGTGCCCCTCACCTGCCAGGGCCAGGGCCTCATCCAAGCTGCCTTCCTTGCCCCAGGCACCTTGCTGGGGGCATTTGCCGCGGGCCCGAGGGGGGCACAGGCAGCCCTGTGTGCCTTTCCCCTGGCTGAGCTGGACAGGAGCATGGAGCAGGCCCGGCGCCTTTGCTACACAGCAGGCGGCCGGGGACCCAGTGGCATGGAAGAAGCTACTGTGGAGTATGGCGTCACTTCGCGATGCGTCACCCTGCCCCCTGTGAGTGGCTGGGCCCAGGCCCCACACCTGCCCTGTCACCTCAGGCTTTATGCACCATCTTCTGGTGGCGGTTCCAGCCTTCTCTCACTGCCTCATCTGACCTCCATCCCTGTCCCTCATGATCCTGCTGAATCTCTCAGCCCAGGGCAGGGCTGCCACATGTAGTCCCGGGGCCTCGGGCAGCTAGACACTCTTATGTGACGATTGCCCATGACCTCTTGGTTAGAGGTTGTCAAGAAGGGGCTGGCTTATTCTCCAAGTCTCCTAGCTGCTGTCTTTCTCCCTCTCTGAGGTGGGAGCTTGTCCTGCCATGGGGCTCCCTGGCCCTGTCTTCCAGCCTGCTTTGCTCTCTTCTCACTGACTGCCTGGCTGTCCTCCTCTAACTAGCTCTGGGCCCAGGGAAGTTGACTCCTGCCTCTTCCGGGAACTGATTCCCCCTCTCTGCCTATCCAGGACTCCCCTGAGTCGTACCCCTGTGGTGATGAGCACACTCCCAGTCCCATTGCTGGCCGCCAGCCCCTTGAAGCCAGGCCTCTGCTGCAGCTCGTGCAACCCATCAGTGCCGTCGCAGCCCTCCAGGTGGATGGGCACATGGTAGCCTTCCTGGGGGACACCCAGGGCCAGCTGCATAAGGTGAGGGCCTGACAGAGCAGGGGGCTGCGCTAGCACCAGCCTCCCTGCCCTACAGTCTTGACACTGCCAGGCTGGGCCCTGAAGCGGCTCAGGGAAGGCCCAGGTACCTACCGCCTCTCGGCTTGTGTCCTGGCTAGCTGGGTGCCACCTGCTATCTGGGTCCCAGAGGCATGGCTTAGGACGACAGCCCAGGAGCCTCCCAGGCAGCCTCAATTTCTCCAGCCAACAGTGGGAACTGACAGCCAAGGGGGGTGGGGGTGGTATGGAGGTGCAGTGGGCAGTGTCTCGGCCTTAGAGCCAGCATGGCCACAGAAGTCTGTCCGAAACAAACTCTGGCCTCCTTTGGACCTGCTTATCTCCCCACAACTGCCCTCTAGCCCCTGGCGCCTGAGGGCCTCACCCAGGGTGGCCCTGCCACGCCAGCTAGGTGGTGCTGCATGGAGGAGGCAACATGGCAGGCTGGATGCCCATGGGCCTGCCCCACCATCCACGGCCTGGGGTCCCCAGCTCGGAAGGAGAGCGTGTGCTCCGAACAGTCAGCCTGTGGCCACCCTGGGAGCAGGCCTGGCTCGACAGGCTGGCCCAGCCCTGTCCTTTCCATTCCCCCAGGTCTTTCTCAATGGCTCCCAAGGCCAGGTGTACCACTCCCAGCAGGTGGGGCCTCCAGGCTCAGCCATCAGCCCAGACCTGCTAGTGGACAGCAGTGGCAGCTACCTCTATGTCCTGACTGCCCAGCAGGTGAGGGCTGTCCCAGGGGCTGGGCACCTGAGGCCTGAGTCCCCATACCTACTGGCTCTGTGCCTGCTGCCCATCCAGGTGGACCGGGTACCCGTGGCAGCCTGCGCCCAGTTCTCTGACTGCACCAGCTGCCTCCAGGCCCAGGACCCACTGTGCGGCTGGTGCATCCTCCAGGGCAGGTGAGCTAGGGGCCTGTGCCCAGGCTTGGGCCAACAGGTGGTATGTGCCAGGAGGCCACACCTGGAAGCAGCTCTAGGCATGCCAGGAGGCCAGTTCAGGTCCCTGAGGTGGAGACACGGGGCCACTGCTGAGTTCCCCAATCTGTCCGACCCTGTTGAAGCAGGAATCTGGTCGGTGCCTCCTTCCCACCACTGCCCAATCTGCTCACTTATCATTCCCCAGCCCTCCTCAGGACAGGCCTCTGTCACCTCTCCCAGGCGTCTCCACCAGCCTGTGCTCCACAAGGCAGCCCCAGGAATCCCTAGGGCACCCCGCAGTCACCTCCGCATGCCTCCCTTCCGCAGCCCAGCCCTCTGACTCACCATCAAGGCCAAAGACCTTCCTCTGTGAACGCAGTCCCTTTCATTCCCCTTGCTCACTGGGTTCCAGTTGGGCCATCCTCCCAATCCCCTTGTCACCCATCACCCAGGGAGCCTGAGATCCACACAGTGACCCAATGGGCCCCTGCCCACAGGTGTACCCGCAAGGGCCAATGCAGGCGGGCAGCCCAGCCCAACCAGTGGCTGTGGAGCTATGAGGACAGCCATTGCCTGCACGTGCAGAGCTTGCTGCCGGCCCACCACCCCCGCCAGGAGCAGGGCCAGGTGAGGCTCCTGCCACTGCCTGTCTGTGGGGGATGCCCCCAGGCTGCCCCCGTCCTCCTCTCCCGCTGCTTCTGCTCCCACCCACTCTGCTCTGGCTCCATCTCCCTTGGTGAGTTCCCCCCCACCGCACCCCCGAGAAGCCCCTGCCTGCTCTGTTTTCCTCGAACATGCCCTAGGTCACATTGTCTGTCCCCCGGCTGCCCACCTTGGCTATGGATGAATACTTTCATTGTGCCTTTGGAGACTACGACAGCTTGGCTCATGTGGAAGGGCCCCATGTGGCCTGTGTTACCCCTCCTCAAGACCAGCTGCCACTTAACCCTCCAGGCACAGGTGAGGGGCCCCTGGGGAAGGCAGCTGGGGCAGGAGCTGGAGGGGCAGAAGCCACATGACCTACCCTGCCATCATCATCCTCTCAGACCATGTCACATTGTCCCTGGCCCTGATGTTTGAGGACGTGGCCGTAGCTGCCACCAACTTCTCCTTCTACGACTGCAGTGCTGTCCAGGCCTTGGAGGTGGCAGCCCCGTGAGTGCTGGGCCTGGTTGCTGGGTAGGGGTGGCAACCCCGATAATGCCCAGCCTGAGCAGTCCCTGCTCTTCCAGGTGCCGCGCTTGTGTGGGCAGCCTCTGGCGATGCCACTGGTGCCCCCAAAGTAGCCGCTGTGTGTATGGGGAGCACTGTCCCGAGGGCGAGAGGACCATCTATAGCACGCAAGAGGTGGGTGAGCCCAGCCTGCTGGGCTCCCTTCATTGCCCAGCCCCACATGGCTGCAGGGCCTCGTCTGTGGGTCTCTGCTCGCCCAGTGGCCAGCCTGGCACCTTCATTGCCACTGCAGAGCCACCTCACCCTACACCTTGCCCACACACCTCGACTTCTGAAGGGCTAACATCTTCTTTTCCCAGATGGACATCCAGGTGCGTGGCCCAGGGGCTTGTCCTCAGGTTGAGGGCCTGGAAGGATCCCTCCTGGTGCCTGTGGGCTGGGAGAGCCGTTTGGCCCTGAGAGTGAGGAACCTTCAGTATTTCCGAGTGAGCAATCTGGTGGGCAGGGAATGGGGACGGCGGATGGGGGAAGCTGACAATGTCCAGGGTCCTGACAGTGTCTATCCCCAGGGTCTGCCAGCCTCCTACCACTGTTGGCTGGAGCTGCCCGGAAAACTACAGAGGCTACCAGCCTCCCTGGAAGAGATGACCGGGGATGCAGGCATCATGTACTGCCAGGCCCAGCAGGTAAGCAGCTACCCCGCAGCCTCGCCTGCCACAGGACACCCCTGGCAGCTCTCAGATGTCCCCAAACCCCTTTCTCCCAGCTTGTCCCAGGCCCTCAGGGGCTCGTCCTCTTCCTCCCATTATCGCGAGGCCTCCTGTGAGCAGCAGGAACAGGGTGCCTACAGCCTGTGCTCCGGGCTTGCAGTCTGGTGTGAGATGTGGGCACTGAACAATGGCACCCATTCTGGAAGGAGTGTCCTGGAGGAGGCAGAGGTCAGGGGTGTCCCAAGTTGAGCCAGGCCTGACCCCATCCTCCACCCACAGTTCCACCCCTCCATGACGCAGAGGGAGCTCCTGGTGCCCATCTACGTCACTCGGGGAAAGGGCCAGCGGCTGGACAATGCCGGCACTCTTCATGGTGAGCTTGGGGGTGGCAGGGCAGATGGGGCAGGGCGTGTGGCAGAGGGGAGGTGCCTCAATGCGCTGCCTAACCTTCCCTAGTGACCCTGTACGACTGTGCCGTGGGCCACCCTGACTGCAGCCACTGCCAGGCAGCCAATGGGAGCCTGGGCTGCCTGTGGTGCAGCCACGGCCAGCCTGCCTGTCGCTATGGGCCACTCTGCCCACCCGGGGCCGTGGAGCTGCTATGTCCCATGCCCAGCATTGACACAGTGAGCCACCCCCCACCTTGGCCTTCACCCCCACCCATTCCCAACGGCCCAGTCTCCCACCTCCTCTCCTACCCCCAGCCCCATCTGCCCTGCCCCCCACTGTCCTAGCCTCACCCCGGTCAGACCAGCCCTGCCTCAGGATGGTCGGCTGGCTGGGTGTGGCCTTGGGGATCCCATGGCCATCCTTCTCTGCTGCAGATTGAGCCTCTGACTGGCCCCCCTGAAGGTGGCTTGGCCCTCACCATCCTGGGCTCCAACCTGGGCCGGGACTTTGCCGACGTTGAGGACGCCGTGAGTGTGGCTGGCCAGCCCTGCAACCCTGACCCCTCTCTCTACCGCACCTCTGCCCGGTAAGGCCCTCACGGACTGGCCACCCAGAGACAAGGGACACTTGCAGCCAAGAAATGTGGGCCCTGGTCAGATGCACCAAAGGGAGATGGGCCAGGGGATGAGCGGGGAGTGCGCAGGCTCCAGGCAGTGGTTAGTGGGAGGCCCACAGCTCCCGCCAGGGAAGTGCCCAGCCCACAGGGGCCCTGAGCTGCTACCGGGCCTCTGCTCCTCAGGATTGTGTGTGTGACATCTCCTGCCCCCAATGGCACCACGGGACCAATCCAAGTGGCCATTAAGAGTCGGCCACCAGGCATCTCAACCCAGCACTTCACCTATCAGGTCAGTGCCCACCCTGGGGGTCCCCATGCAGGGGAGAGTAGGAGGGAGGGACACAAAGGCACAGGCACCTCGATGAGGATTGCAAACTTGACCTAAGGGTAACAGGAAGTGTTGTGGCATGTCCAGTAGGGAAGCCACGTGATCCGAGGAGAGGGCAGGCTGGCAGCAGTGGTGGCACAGCCAGGACACTGCTGTAGCAACTGTCCAGGAGGGAGGTGGGCAGCCGAACACCAAGTGCAGAGGGCAGAATGGCCAGTCTGGGACTCAGAACTGTTGGGATTTATTACAGGTCTGGCTGCCTGCGGGCGTGGGGATGCGAGAGAGCAGGGTCACCTTCAGGCACTAGCATGAGCCCTTTGCGCCTGCTGGGGCCATTTTGGGGTCCAAGATGATCAGAGCAGAAGCAGTGGGGGGAGCAGGGGCAGGTTAGCATTTGCTTGGGGCACATGCAGCACCCCAAAGAGGCAATTAGATGTCAGGGTTTAGCACTCAGGGGGCCTGGGAGGTGCAAGCTGTGGCAGAGGATGAAGCCCTCCTGGGGGGCAGAGACACAATAAGGACAGAAGAGTCCCCTTAGTGGGGCAGGGTAGCTAAGAGGAGAGTTGTGGGACCACAGAAGCCAGGCACAGGGCTTCCAGAAGGTGGGTGTGGTTTTGCTGTGGCCCAGGAGACAGAGCTGAGAAGTTGGCCAAGGGCCTTGGGGGCTGGAGCCAAGGTGAGGAAGAGCCAGGCTGGGCTGCCATGCCTGCCTTCACTTGCCCTGTCCCCCAGGACCCCGTCCTGCTGAGCCTGAGTCCCCAGTGGGGCCCCCAAGCAGGGGGCACCCAGCTCACCATCCACGGGCAGCACCTCCAGACAGGAGGCAACATCAGTGCGTTTGTGGGCAGCCAATCCTGTCCTATGTGAGTATCTCTTTCCTCCTGGTCCCAGCCTGGCTGCTCTCGGCTGGGGGTGCCTCCTTTGGGCTTCGGTGTCCCCTTCTGTACAGCAGAGGCTGTAGACTCATGGCTCCCCAGGGCCTCCACGAAAGTCCAAGACAAATGGCCACTGTGACCACCCCTCATGGGCTCTGCCCTTGAGGAACGTAAAGCAGGATTCTCATAGTGTGGCCAGGCTGAAGCTAGAGCCCAAGGTACCAGCCTCCTCTCCCCTGCAGCCAGGAGCCAGTGTGTCCGGAGGCCATTGTGTGCCACACCATGCCCCAGGCTGGGCCAGGAGAAGCTGTGGTTCGTGTGGTCTTTGGCCAGGCCCAGCGCACGCTGCTGGCCATCCCTTTCCGCTATACTGCCAACCCCCAGCTCATGACGGCAGAGCCCAGCGTCAGCTTCCGGGGGTGAGGACTGGGCAACGTGCGCATCCTGTCTGGGAGGCGGGGGTCAGGGCTGACATGGGCTGCACACTGCCCAACCCCTGCTGACTACTATCCTGGCACAGGGGTGGGCGGCTGATTCGAGTCAGGGGGAAGGACCTGGACGTGGTACAGCAGCCCCTGCTGTCGGTGTGGCTGGAGGCCACGGCAAAGGTGCAGGCTGCGGGAGCCAAGCCCCAGGACCTGAGGAGGAGCTGCAGGGCCCCTGCTTCAGCCCCTCAGGCTTGTGTCCAGCTTGAGGGGGGCTTACTTCAGGTGAGCCCCCACCAGCCGGCAGTGGGGCTGCCCAGGGACCATGCCCAATGAAGGGGTAGGGGGGCGAGGTGGGCCACCGTGCCCCTGGAGTGAGCAGGGGAGCCCCAGCTCACCCCACCTCGTCCTGGCCCTGCCTACCTCGCAGTGCTCCACCGTATGCTCCATCAACTCCTCCAGCCTCCTCCTCTGCCGGAGCCCTGCCGTGCCAGATGGGGCTCACCCCCAGAGGGTCTTCTTCACCCTAGACAACATGCATGTGGATTTCGCCAGCGCCAGCGGGGGCCAGGACTTCCTATACCAGCCCAACCCCCGGTTGGCCCCCCTCAGCCGAGAGGGACCCGCCCGCCTCAAGCCGGGCAACGTCCTGGACGTGGAGGTGAGGGCTTCTGTGGACCATCTCTGTGCAGGGGCTGCTGAGGCAGGCTAGGCGGCCTGGCTCAGGCCCCTGGTCTGTCTCCTAGGGCGAGGGCCTCAACCTGGGGATCAGCAAGGAGGAGGTACGCGTGCACATTGGTGACGGGGAGTGCCTGGTGAAGACGCTCACACTCACCCACCTGTACTGTGAGCCACCCCCACGGGCCCCGCAGCCCGCCAATGGCTCCAGCACCCTGCCGCAGTTTGTGGTAAGTCTGGGCCCCGGGTACCGGGGTGGGTGGCAGATGGAGCACTGAAGGCCCAGCTCAGGAGCCCTGTCCCCCCACCAGGTGCAGATGGGCAACCTGCGGCTGGCCCTGGGTCCTGTCCAGTACGAGGCTGAGCCCACACAGTCTACCTTCCCTGTGGAGGCCCAGGTAGGACTGGGCATGGGCGCTGCTGTGCTGACTGCTGCCGTGCTCCTCCTCACCCTCATGTACAGGTGAGGGGCCCTCCCCGCCATTCACACACCTGCGAAAACTTCCCTCTTCACTTTTAGAAAGGGCTCCCCATACCGCAGGCCTCCGGGAAGGAGGCCATCCTACCTTGGTGGCTTTGACCCAGGTAGGCTTAGGCCTGTGGCTAACATTTGGTCCCCGGGCTGCAGGCATAAGAGCAAGCAGGCTCTGCGAGACTACCAGAAGGTTCTGGTGCAGCTGGAGAACCTGGAGATCGGCGTAGGCGACCAGTGCCGCAAGGAGTTCACAGGTGGGGAGGAGGCGGTAGGGAGGGGGGCGGAGGGCCCACTGGGCCTGAGCCCCACAACTTGGTGGCTCCCGGCCTGCAGACCTGATGACCGAGATGACTGACCTCAGCAGCGACCTGGAGGGGAGCGGGATCCCCTTCCTGGACTACCGCACATACGCCGAGCGAGTCTTCTTCCCCGGGCACGGCGGCTGCCCGCTGCAGCCCATGTTCGAAGGGCCCGGGGAAGAGGGCCACCGTGCCCCTGTGCGCCAGGGCCTCACGCAGCTCTCCAATCTTCTCAACAGCAAGCTTTTTCTCCTCACAGTGAGGGCCACGTGGCGGTGGGGAGGCAGGGAGTCTCAGGGGGGCAAGGAGGTGGGGCTGGGCATAGGCTGGGCGGGGTGGCAGGTATAGGCACAAAGGCGGGAGGATGCACGGGGCAGGGGGCTTCCCAAATGAGCGTCAGCCCCAACCCCCCGCCCACCTAGCTCATCCACACGCTGGAAGAGCAGCCCAGCTTCTCCCAGCGGGACCGCTGCCACGTGGCTTCGCTGCTGTCCCTAGCATTGCACAGCAAGCTTGAGTACCTGACCGACATCATGAGGACGCTGCTTGGCGACCTGGCCGCCCATTATGTGCACAAGAATCCCAAGCTCATGCTGCGCAGGTTGGCTTTGGCCTGACCTTGGTCCTGGCGGCAGGGGTTGTGCTGTCCCCCGCCCCCAGCTCCCCACCACACCACCCTGTCCTGGGGTGGGCGGGGCCAGGAACCCCCAGGAGGGGGGCTAGGACAGAAGCCACTGGTAGGGAAGTAAATGGGCATCCTCACCAGGGACGTGGGCACAGAGGGCTGAATGCAGGCGGAAAAGCTCTGCATTGCCCCTGCTGCCCACCTCAGCCCAGGGCCAGGGTAGCCCTGCAGGACCCGTTTCTGACCAGGGGCCTGCTCCCTACAGGACAGAGACCATGGTGGAGAAGCTGCTAACCAACTGGCTGTCCATCTGTCTCTACGCCTTCCTGAGGGTGAGGGGCACCCTGGATGGCACCTTCTCCCCTTGCTCCATTAAGGGGCTGCTGTCTGTGGCCTCACTGACCTGCACCCAAATTCCCCCAGGGTCCTCAGGGTGTGAGGGCACAGCAAGGCAGGGTGTGGAAAGGGAAAGGCTTTGAACCTTTTTCCCGGCTGGATATGAGGCAGAGACCCCTGTCATTGTCTGCCCTTGCTCTGTGCAGCTGGTCTGCCGCTTGCCACCCCCACCACACCCTCTGAGTCTCACACAGCCCACCAGACCCCTGGCCAACGCTGGCCTGTCCTGATGGTTGCAGGAGGTGGCTGGTGAGCCACTGTACATGCTCCTCCGGGCCATCCAGTACCAGGTGGATAAGGGCCCTGTGGACGCTGTGACAGGCAAGGCAAAACGGACCCTGAATGACAGTCGCCTGCTGCGGGAGGATGTGGAGTTCCGGCCCCTGACGCTGATGGTGCTGGTGGGCCCCAGGGCTGGCGGGGCTGTGGGGAGCAGCGAGGCACAGCGTGTGCCCGCCCGGGTGCTCGACACAGACACCATCACCCAGGTGAAGGAGAAGGTGTTGGACCAAGTCTACAAGGGTACCCCCTTCTCCCAGAGGCCTGCCGTGCACACCCTAGACCTTGGTAAGACGCCCATCTGCCTTCCTCCCCTGGGTCTGTTCCACCTATAGAGGCTCGGCTCTGCCTTGCTCTGAATAGCAGAGTTGGGGAACGGGATGAAGGCTGATTGGCTTCTCTGGGTCCCCCCAGAGTGGCGCTCGGGCCTGGCTGGTCACCTAACCCTATCAGACGAGGACCTGACCTCAGTGACCCAGAACCACTGGAAGAGACTCAACACTCTACAGCACTACAAGGTTTGTGGGGCGGGTACAGGCTGGGGGACAAGCCCATGCCTCGGGATGAAGCAAAGAAGGATCCCAGCCTCTGCTTCCCTCTCCGCCAGGTCCCGGATGGGGCCACAGTGGGGCTCATCCCCCAGCTGCACAACAGAAGCGCTGTCTCCCAGAGCCTGGCCCAGAGTTGTCCCTCCAGAGAGAGTGAGTCCTGCGACGCAGACATGCCCATGTGCCCCTGGGAGCTTAGGCAGGCCGGCAGGAGTCCTGGTCATGCCATCCCCTGGGTCTCCCCAGACCTTGCCAGTGGGCCAGCCAAAGCTCCAGGCTGAGCTGAGGGCCTGGGTCAGACGAGGGAAGACGTGTGTCCTGGCCAGGGAGCTCTAGGACCACGGGGTATTGCTGAGCAAGCCCCTGAGCTGCCACCCTCCTCTTCACATTGCTACCCTCTGCTTTCCTCGGCTCCTCCTACCCTGTCCCACCCCATCAAGTTGGGGCATAGGACTGAGGCCAGCACATGTGTCCTCAGACATCCCCATGCTGGAGGATGGTGAGGAGGGCGGGGTCCGCCTCTGGCACCTGGTGAAAGGCACTGAGGAGCCAGAAGGTGCCAAGGTGCGGCGCAGCAGCCTGCGGGAGCGGGAACGGGAGCGGGAACGGGCCAAGGCCATTCCAGAAATCTACCTCACCCGCCTGCTCTCCATGAAGGTCGGTGGAGCCATGTGACTGGATGGCGCCCTGAGGGGCCCCTGACTGAGCTGCGGGGAGGGCATGGTCCTGAGAGGCCAAGGGGCGGCCCCAGCCACTGATGCAATCCCCGCCCCTGCCTTCCAGGGCACACTGCAGAAATTTGTAGATGACACCTTCCAGGCCATTCTCAGCGTGAACCGGCCCGTGCCCATCGCTGTCAAGTACCTGTTTGACTTCCTGGATGAGCTGGCAGAGAAGCATGGTATCGAGGACCCGGAGACCTTACACATCTGGAAAACTAACAGGTACCTTGCCAGCTGGCCCCATCCCCGCGAAGATGGGACATGGAGTCCCAGAGGGACAAGGACATTGCCAGGGTGGCGGGCGGCAGGCCCTGAACAGGAACCCACACCCCCAGCATAAAGTCTCAGGACAGCTGCCTGGGGAACTCAGGGTGGGGCTCAGGCTGATGGGTGCTAGACTCGCCGTGCCTCACGCCCGTGGCCACTCTGTGTCCCCAGCCTGCTGTTGCGGTTCTGGGTGAACACCCTAAAGAACCCACAGCTCATCTTTGATGTGCGGGTGTCAGACAACGTGGATGCCATCCTTGCCGTCATCGCCCAGACCTTCATCGACTCCTGCACCCTCTCAGAGCATAAAGTGGGCCGGGTGAGGGCAGAGCTGGCCTCGGCGACAGCCAGGGGCTTGAGGAGAAAAGGCTTGTGGGAGAAGCCCCGGGGGCTGGGTGCAGAGCCCTGGGTGGAGCTGGGGTGGGGGGTGCATACTGTAGGCTAGTGGTCGGGGGCACTGGTGGCACTGTCAGGGTCACAGGACAGGGGCTTCCCCACCTCTGCACTCATGCCTACCTCTACCCGGAACAGGATTCCCCAGTGAACAAACTGCTCTACGCCAGGGAGATCCCTCGCTACAAGCAGATGGTGGAGAGGTAGGTGTCAGGGTATCACGGCTTGGGTAGAGGCTGCCCGCCCCTAACGGTATCTCCTCCTCCAGATACTACTCCGACATTCGCCAGAGCTCTCCAGCCAGCTACCAGGAGATGAACTCAGCTCTGGCTGAGCTCTCGGGGGTGAGACACGGACCAGGGGTACACGCCTATACATTTGGGGGACAGAGTGGGGGGGAGGCTTGGGGCTTAAGGCCCAGGCTGGGGCCTCATCCCCTCTATGTGCTGCCCCCAGAACTACACCTCTGCTCCTCACTGTCTGGAAGCTCTGCAAGAACTTTATAACCACATCCACAGGTATTATGACCAGGTGAGGCCAGGACTCTCCCGGGGAAGGGACACCGCCCTGGGGGCGGAGGAGGTGTCCAGGCCCAACCAGCCGGCAGAGGGGAGGAAGGGCCCGGGTTGAGAAGGAGCTTGGCTTCTGTCCAGCTTCTGCCCAGAGCAGCCCCCACTGGATCCCCAGGAGCTGCTGAGATGGAAGCAGGGCTGAGTGGCCCTGGGCCAGTGGGCAGAGGGCTGGAGGCTCAGGCTGGGCACCCTTCTCTGCCCTGGCAGATCATCGGTGCCCTGGAGGAAGACCCTGTGGGCCAGAAGATGCAGCTGGCCTGCCGCCTGCAGCAGGTCGCTGCCCTGGTGGAGAACAAGGTGACTGACCTGTGAGCCCAGGCCACAGCAGGCACCCAAGGCCCACCAGCTTGGACAGCAGCAAGCAGGACCCACCACCACAGTGCCTATGGCCCCTGGATCGAGCCAGCGACCGAAGAGGGGCTGGCAGAGTTGGGGGGGGCTCCCTGCCACCTCTACCCCCACTCCGCCCTTCCTCCCCGTCCGGGCTTCTTTCTAATTTATAGCGATCCTTCTCCTTCCCCCCACATTGTATTTATTTGCTTGCTGGAGAATTGCTTCTGGAAATAAAATGGGAATCTGTCTTTTTACAAAAAGCCCAATCCCCAGCCCCTGCCTTCCTCTGGAATCTACACGGCCCCAGGGCTGTGACTTCTGCTGCTTGAGGAAAAGAGGGGTAATCAGGCACCCCCAGGACTTGCTCTCCTCCCTCCCCTCGCCTCCCCTGGCCCCTGCAGGAAAGGGGTCCCTGTCTTCCCACCCCTGTTTATTCCCACCCCACCCTACCAGTTCTTTTCTGACACAGGGACACAGAACCAAATGTCTCCCATCTTGGGCTAACTACAGTCACTGCTAAGCCCCTGTGCTCCCCGAAAGTGCCCAGCTGGCCTCCTGGCTCCACTCTGGCCCTCTCCATTCCCTCCTGGGAGCAGCCAGAGTGATCTTTCTAAAGAACAAAAGTGCCCATCAGCCTCTGCTGGAGGCACATACTTGGCCACCCGAGGCCCCCCCAATCCCCAGCCACTCTGCAGCCAGTCCAGCCTTGGAGGTCGCCAGCCAGTCTGCTGCCAGCCTTGCCCCAGCCTTTGACACCCTGAAGGCTTACCCATCCACCCCCTTTCTGAGGACCTGATTTTTCCTGGTCCCTCTGATGTAGCTCCAAAGTCATAGGCTCTGCCTGACCTGGACATCCCTCTGTCACCAGCCCGCTAGAGCTGTGGGCTTGTTTGCTTCCCACTGGAGGAGGACCCCTGAGGGCAGGGCCAGGGTCAACAGCTCCCTGTGCCTCCCATGGGGGCACATGGCACATGTTGGTGGAGACAATGAGCAGGGCGGAGATGGCAGGCGTGGAACAGAGCCAAGAGGGAGACTGCCCGGGGTCCCAGCGCCAGAGTCCTGGCTGGGCAGATTTCCAGGCTTCCATTTGGCCCGCACCTCTGGTGGGAGTAACGTGTTGCCTTTAGCTCAGGCCCCTGACTCTTGCTATACCAGGGCCCCCAGTGATCCACATTCAGGAAAAAGAGGACATCGGGCTCCAATCTATCTTAGGGGTCAATGATGAGGCACAGGAAAAATGGGAAGCCAGAGAAGGTTCCAAAAGTGTCGGTGGTGCTCTAAGCACACGGTGGGGGGTGGGAGCTTGGCCTGAGGACTAGGTTGCCAAGTCCATGGTGTCCTTGCCTGGCTGACCCCCTCAGCCGTCTCTGGAGTGCAAGGCCTCACCCTGGGGCCCGGTCACCATGTCCTCACGTGGGTAACCCGATGGTCCTGGGGTCTGTGAGGGACTGCTCGCTCTGTCCCCGCAGTGGCCGGCTCTGCCAGCTGTGGGCAGAAGCGGGGGTGGGGGGGAAGAGGGCTTGTCTTAGGGGGCCAGGATGGGGGGGGCGCTGTCGCTGCACTGCCCCCTCCTCGCTGCATACCTTGCCCACAGCTGAGCAGCTGGGAGGCTATTTATAAAGGCGGGTGAGATCAGCGGGCCGAGGCTATAAATGCTCTGGCCAAGGCCGGGCCCCACAGGAGCAGCCCCCGGGGCGCCGGAGCTGCAGGCCGCGAGGCCAAGATGAGTGCCAGTGCTGGCGGTGGTGGCAGGGACAGTGTCGGCAGCAGCAGCAGGTAGGGCTCGGCCTGGGCGCCTGGGGCCCCTGGCGCCTCATACGCTCACTGCCCGCCCGACCCACCCACAGCTCACAGACCTCCTGTGGGCCCGAGTCCTCGGGCTCTGAACTAGCTCCCGCTGCGCCAGTGCCGCGGATGCTGCAGGCGCTGCTGGGCTCTGACGACGAGGAGCAGGAGGACCCCAAGGACTACTGCAAGGGTGAGGCCTGGCCTGGGGTGTAGGCGGCCAGGAGCTCCCATGGGGGGAATGGGACAGCCCAGGGAGAGGGTGCTGGTGTCAGTCCACGTGGGCCAGGGTGCCAGCAGGGTGATGCCCCCCACCGGTCTTTATTGGCTCCCTGCCCCCAGGTGGCTACTACCCCGTGAAGATTGGCGACTTGTTCAATGGGCGGTACCATGTGGTGCGCAAGCTGGGCTGGGGCCACTTCTCCACCGTCTGGCTCTGCTGGGACATCCAGTGAGTGTCCCCTTTGCCCCCTGGGGCCCAGTGCCGGCTGGGATCCTGCCTTTGGGCTTGGTTGGGGCCACTATGATGTCCCCATGTGTCTGGCCGGGGCTAGCAGCTGACTTGGGTCTCGGCGTTGCAGGCGCAAGCGCTTCGTGGCCCTGAAAGTAGTGAAGAGTGCAGGGCATTACACGGAGACAGCTGTGGATGAGATCAAGCTCCTGAAATGTGTGAGGCGCCTCCCCTACTGACTCCCAGCTCCCGGGGAGCTGCCTGGGGCCTGGCAATGTGGGTGCAGGCCTGCAGGGGCTTCTGGGGCGGGGCGGAACTCCCAGAAGGGCGGGCTCCAGGTGGCCCTGCCCAAGTGGGAGGAACTGGAGGAGCCAGCGAGGGCAGGGCCAGCGGCCTGCCTTCCAGCAGGCCCCTGGAGTGGGAGAGGGGTCTGCCACCCCGGGAGCAGCTGGTGAGGGGCAGGTTGGAGCCATCCGTGGCCCTTTGGCCTTTGCTCCAGGTCCGAGACAGTGACCCCAGTGACCCCAAAAGAGAGACCATTGTCCAGCTCATCGATGACTTCAGGATCTCAGGGGTTAATGGAGTCCGTATCCTTTGCAGGCTGATCAAAGCCCCATGGCAGCACAGGCGCCCGCTTGTGACTTCCCAGCTGCTAGGGCCTCAGTTTGCTGATCTGCATGATGACCCTTGTCTTCAAAATACCCTCACTACTTCGTTATGGGGCACAGTGGGTAACCATGTTGCTAAGTTACCCCCAAATGGCAGGGCCCACCACGTCTGCGGCGTACCTGGGCGTAAGAGGGGCTGGTCTGAGAGTCCTGCTTCTCCAGTGCCCTCTCCCTAGGATGACCACAGATGTACCATCCCAACTGGCATATCTGAGAATTACAGGGGCACTGTGACCACCAGGCCCACCAGGCCCAGCTCCTCGACCCCAACTGATGGGGGGTGGAGCCTGTGCCCAGTTGCGCGCCTGCCAGCCACCCTTCACTCCAGTCCCAGATGTGTGCATGGTCTTAGAGGTCCTGGGCCACCAGCTCCTCAAGTGGATTATCAAGTCCAACTACCAGGGCCTGCCTGTGCCATGTGTGAAGAGCATTGTGAGGCAGGTGAGCACCCCCTAGCCCACGGGAACAGCACTGGGAGGCAGCCTGGGTACGGCTGGTGGAGCTCAGGAGGGGCTGTCTCCAGGTGCTCCACGGCCTAGACTACCTCCATACCAAGTGCAAGATCATCCACACAGACATCAAGCCTGAGAACATCCTGCTGTGTGTGGGTGACACCTATATCAGGCGCCTGGCTGCTGAGGCCACGGAGTGGCAGCAGTCAGGGGCACCGCCCCCATCCCGCTCCACAGGTACTAGAGCTGTATGGGGCTGGGGCTGGCCTGCGGGTCTCAGCCCCTGCCTGAGTCTCTGTTCCTTTCTTTCTACCCCTCCCCCCGGTGCCCCTCCTTCCCCCCCCACAGTCAGCACTGCCCCCCAGGAGGTCTGGGTAAGTTGGGATACCCCTCTTTTCCTGTGCCTCATCTCCCCATGTCCTCAGAGCTCGCCTCCTCAGCCTCCCTGCCCTCCGCAGCACTCTTGCATTTCCAAAAGGCTGGGCAGCCCAGATGAGGGTGATACATGTGGCGGGTCACATGCCCCAACCTGCCCTTGGTGGCTGCTAGAGTCACCACTGCCTCAGTGTGAGGACATCGCATCTTGCACTGGGAGGGACCAGGGCTGCCCCCAGAGGAAGCAGGCACCCAGTCAGATGCAGGCCCATCCGTTCCTCCCTAACCTTGAGGTTTGAGGAGTGGGGGCAGGAGGGAAGGCAGGAGGTGGGTGAGAGGCTGGTGCCAAGGAGTGTTCTGGAAGAAGGATGTGCCACATTCCGACATCTGTGCGAGCCCTGGGGCCCAGAGGCATTGTCCCCTGTGGAGTGGTAGGCCACAGGCAGAGGTCCCAGCTGGTCAAGGAATAGGCGACAGGAACCCTGGGGTGACCCTGGCTCTAACAGCAGCTGGGTAAGCTGTCGAAAAACAAGAGGAAGAAGATGAGGCGCAAACGGAAACAACAGAAGCGGCTGCTGGAGGAGCGGCTGCGGGACCTGCAGAGGCTGGAGGCCTTGGAGGCAGCTGCCCAGGCTGAGGGTGAGGGGCCGGAGGGGCCCCCCACCCTGGGGCTGTTGAGCGCGGGCCGCCAGGGCTTCGACTCACACACCACCTCTGCCCCTCTCCCCAGACTCTAGCTCAAGACTAGAGGGGGGCAGCGGCTCTACCTCTTCTTCCGGTTGCCACCCTGGAGGGGCCCGGGCCGGCCCCTCCCCAGCCTCCTCCTCCCCTGCCACGGGGGGCGACCGCAGCCTCAGCCCCGGCTCCCAGACCTCAGGCTTCTCCGGCTCCCTTTTCTCTCCCGCCTCGTGTTCCATCCTCTCAGGCTCTTCCAACCAGCGGGAGACTGGGGGCCTCCTGTCGCCCAGCAGTAAGCCGGGCAGGGCCAGCGGGTGGCAGGCAGGCGGGGCGGGAAGCGGCCAGGCTAGCTCAGTCTCTCCCTTCTCTTCCTTCCTCAGCACCGTTTGGTGCCTCGAACCTCCTGGTGAACCCCCTAGAGCCCCAAAATGCAGACAAGATCAAGATCAAGATCGCAGACCTGGGCAACGCCTGCTGGGTGGTATGAACGTGCCTCGGAGCAGAGCTAGGTGCCCTGCCGTGAGGGTGGAGGCACAGGCCCACTCCCAGAAGCCCTAACCTGGGCCTGCGAGGCACTCGATCGATCATTTGTTCAGTGAGGGCTCACTCAGCAATCCACTTGAGCAGACCCCACGGTCTGCCTCGTGCCACAGACCCAGACCTGAGCCCAAACCTGCATAGGTCCTTAAGTCTTGCCCAGCCAACAGAACCAGGCCCATGGCAAGGGGTGGGGAGCCACTGGGAAGAGGCCAGCCTCTGCCTCAGATCGCCTGGCTAGTTCCCCTTGGGACTTCTGGGGACTCTGAGGCTCAGAACAAGCCCCACTGAGCTCCTTGGGTGCATGGCCCAGAGGAGGTGGGAGATGAGTGGGGTCTGGTGGGGGTAGGCCAGCTGTGGCCCCAGCTCCTCCCCAGGGCTCTGCTTGCCTCCAGCACAAGCACTTCACCGAGGACATCCAGACGCGGCAGTACCGGGCCGTGGAGGTGCTGATAGGTGCCGAGTATGGGCCCCCGGCTGACATCTGGAGCACGGCGTGCATGGTAGGCCTGAGCGTCCCCCAGCAGGGGCCAGCCTGCCGGCCAGCAGCTTCACCTTCTCCTCCTTCCAGGCGTTCGAGTTGGCCACCGGTGACTACCTATTCGAGCCCCACTCTGGAGAAGACTACAGTCGTGATGAGGGTAGGGGAGGCACACACTGGGCTCGGCCTCGGGGCCTCCCGGCCTCCCAGCTGCCTCCCAGCCTCCTCTCTGTCCACAGACCACATCGCCCACATCGTGGAGCTCCTGGGAGACATCCCGCCCGCCTTCGCCCTCTCAGGCCGCTACTCCCGGGAGTTCTTCAACCGGAGAGGTGAGGCTGAAGGGCTCGGGCAGCCTGGGTGCACAGGGTAGGGCCGGGACCTTGGGTTCTGAAGGAGGGGAACACAGACCTGGAGCCGGAGGCCGTGCTGCCAGAGCTTAACGTGAGGCCTGCCGCCGCCCCAGGAGAGTTGCGGCACATCCACAACCTCAAGCGCTGGGGCCTGTACGAGGTGCTCGTGGAGAAGTACGAGTGGCCCCTAGAGCAGGCCACGCAGTTCAGTGCCTTCCTGCTGCCCATGATGGAGTACATCCCCGAAAAGCGGGCCAGCGCAGCGGACTGCCTCCAGCACCCCTGGCTCAACCCGTAGGCCCTGCCGGCCGCTGCCCCAACCTCCCCCTCTAGGTGCCTTCAGGGAACGTGGGATGACTCCTGTCACCCTGCAGAGGCTGCCCTCCCCTCCCCTGCAGGTGTAAGCTTTCACACTGCCCGTGGAGGGCAGACAGATGCTGGGGCCAGGCCCACCCCGCAGAATTTGTTCTGCCCCAATCCTCACAGAGGGCCATGTGAGTGACAAGTGCACGTGTTTCTTTTCTTAATAAAGTGTGAGCTCAAACACCAGTGTCCGAGAGTGACAGAAGCGCACAGCCGAGGGCTGGGGCAGAAACTAGTTTATTCTGGGTCCACCCAGTGAGCCAGCTGGGGGCCTCTGGGATGCTGGGGGTGGGACAGGGACAGCCTAGGCTTCCATGGCACGGCCGTTCTTGATGCGGATGTGACGGATGATGTCCTGGATGGCTTCTGACGTAGTGCCCTGGCCCCCAATGTCCGGGGTGTGTATCTGCGGGAGACGGCCAAACCTGAGCACCCACCAGGGACCACCAACACCGGATCCCTACCCTGCAGGAGGCCCAGGGCTGCCCGCTGTCGCTCATGGCTTGCTGGGGCTGGAACTGCCACCAGAAGGGCAGTGGTACCAGCTAAGGCCCAGAAGCCCTACCCTACCTGGTACCACCCTCCCCTTGGGGGCAGCAGGAAGTGCCAGGTCACCATGTCCAGCCTCTCAGATGTCACACCAGCTCAACCTGGGCTGGAAGACGGGTTTTGGGGGAGTAGGGGAGGCAGAGGAGGGGAGCAGAGGAGCCTCACGTTTTCATTGTCCATGGACGCCAAGACGGCCTTGCGGATGGAGGTGGCGTAGGAGTGTAGCCTACGGAAGGAGAGCGGCCTTCAGTTGTTGGGGCCCAGGGGGCTGGCTGGGCGCTGACGGCCGCGGAGCCAGAAGCCACTTACTTGAGGTGGTCCAGCATCATGCAACTGGCCAGCAGGGTAGCTGTGGGGTTGGCAATGTTCTTATTGGCGATACTCTTGCCTGTGTTCCTTGTAGCCTGGAAGAGGCAAGACGATGGAGGGGGTGGCGAATGTAAGAGTGTAGGGGGTAGGATTCCATTCATGTGAAGTGTCCATCCAGACAGGCAAATCCAGAGACAGAAAGCGGATTAGTGGGTGCCAGGGGCTGGGGGAAGAGGCGTGGGGAATGCTTGCTAATGGGAACAGGGTCTCCTTGAGGGTAATGGAAATGTTCTAGAACTAGACAGAAGTGATGGTTACACAACACTGGATGTGCTTAACATCCCTGAATTATTCACTTTCAAATGGTTTCACTCTATGTTATGTGGCTTTCACCTCAATTTTTTTTAAAACTAAAGACTTAAAAGAAACCAACAAATGGATCAATAAAATGTGGTCTATCTATAGGATGGACTATTGTTCAGCCCTAAAAAGGAATGAAGCACTGACACACGCTGCATGAATCAACCTTAAAAACATTACGCTCAGTGAAAGGAGCCACATATAACAGGCCACATAGTGTATGATTCCATTCATATAAAATATCTGGAACAGGCAAATTCATAAGACAGAAATTAGATAATGGTTGGGGCAGCCGGTTAGCTCAGTTGGTTAGAGTGCGGTGCTCTTAACAACAAGGTCCCCGGTTCGATCCCCACAGGGGCCACTGTGAGCGGCACCCTCCACAACTAGATTGAAACAATCACTTGACTTGGAGCTGACGGGTCCTGGAAAAACACACTTAAATAAATAAATTTTAAAAAAAGAAATTAGATAATGGTTGCCAGGGGCTGGTGAGGGAGATGGAAAGTGACAAAGAAACTCCCATCATTCTTTTTGGAATGATGAAAATGTTCTGGAATTAGATAGTGGTGATGGTTCAACAACTCTGAATATTCAAAACCCCCGTGAATTGTACACATCTGAAGGGTGAAGTGGATGGTACATGACCTATAGCTCAGAAAGGTCAGCAGCCTGGGCACCGCCAGCAGCACTCACCGTCTCAAACACAGCGTACACATGGCCATAGTTGGCCCCAGCCACAAGGCCAGGGCCCCCGACCAGCCCTGCACAGACATTGTTGACGATGTTGCCATAGAGATTAGGCATCACCATGACATCGAACTGCTGGGGATGGGACACCAGCTGCAGGGCAAGGAGAGGGCGGACAAGAGCTTGAGCACAGGAAACTCAGGGTGTCCAGGGCAGGTGGCCCCACAGCCGGGCAGGGTAACTACCTGCATGGTGGTATTGTCCACGATCATACTCTCAAAGGTGATCTGGGGATAACACGCTGCCACTTCCTTGCAGCACTGGAGGAAGAGACCATCGCCCAGTTTCCTAGGGGGGTGGGATACAGGATACTAGCTCGGCCACTGTAACAGTCAGATGGAAGGATGGGCTACGCAGATGGCCACGGAAGGCTGGGTTCTAACGTCTAGCCAGTCCAAGTGCAAAACGGGCAGAATCCCGCTCTACCTCCCCCAAGTGTGCACTGGGAAGGGTCCGTGGCTGGGAGACGAGCAACAGGGCACAACCCTGCATGTGGCCCCTTAGTGGGTGGCCGGGGTCTGGGACCCCAGGTTCCTGAGAGCAGGCCCAGGCAGCCTGCTCCAGGCAGGCACTTGAGGGCTGCTGGCAGAATGGACAAACGCATCGCGGGGCGAGGGACATACATAATATTGGCTTTGTGCACAGCCGTCACTTTCTTGCGCCCTCTCTCCTGGGCCAGTTTGAAGGCGTATTCGGCAATGCGCAGGGACTTGGCTTTGGTGATGATCTTCAGGCTCTCCACCACTCCTGCCACGCTCTGAGAAGGGGAGAGGGAGACGAGACCTGGGTCCTGCCCCAGCCTGGCGTCTAGCACAAGCTTTGCCTTGACTTTCCATAGCCTTCTTGGCCGCTGACACTGGCCGGGCTCATCCCCAGCCCCCATGAGCCGAGAGGGTCGGGGGGTAGCCTGGGCCTGACTCACCTCATGTTCCAGGCTGCTGTACTCGCCCTCTGTGTTTTCCCGGACAATGAGAATATCTATGTCCCTGTGCCGGGTCACCACTCCTGGCAGGCTCTTACAGTGGATGACATTGGCATAGAGGTCCAGGCTGGTGCTGAGGGCACACAGAGAGAGGCAGCCAGCCAGTGCCTTGCTAGCCCACCACACCCTGGCCAAACCCCCACTCCATGCACTTGGCTCTCACCGAAGGATGTTGTTGCGGGATTTGTGGGATGGTGGCAGGTTATGGTTTGTTTCGATATTGCCTGCAGGACGGAAACAAGACAGGCAGTCTGGAGATGGGACCCCAGGCTCAGCTGTGCCACCCCATTCCCCTTCCTGACCCAGGGAATGTGCACCAGGAGCAGCTTCAACCAGAGAAGACGGCTTTCGGCAGCAGAAATACTTCCTTCACAGAACACTAGAGTAACTTCCAACGTAAGCGCCATGAAGGCGGGGGTGGTGCGTGTGCGTTCGCTTCACTGATGGGTTCTGAAGACCTAGCAGAGCACCTGCCACATAGCAGACACTCCGTGAATACTGAATGAATACATGAACGAATGAACAAGCAAGGCTTGGCAGCTGACCGGAGGTCTTGCCAGACTCTGGCAGGGGAACATTAAGACAGGGTCTGCCTGGATACAAAAGTCACCACTCCTGCTGATTACCGGGCTGGTACCAGCAAGAAGACTAGAGGTACTACCGGAGCTGCATCAAGGCACCACACAAGCCGCAGCTCAGGGGCAGGCAAGAGCTGCCTAGAAAAAAAGAAAAAACACAGCTTGACCTTGGCTGGACCTAGGGCACCAAGACCAAGGGCAGCCACGGGGAAAAGGCAGTCGGAGGGTGCTGGGTACTGGAGGCCTTTCTCACGTCCACCGGGGTTACCAACCCCTCCGAGTCATGCCCTGCCTTCATCCAGAGTGCCTCAGGCACCGTGGAGTTGGCACGTCAGCCCTTCCACTGGACAGCTGGGGTGTGGGTCTCTACCCAGCTTCACCTCTGCTCATGCACTACTCACTCCAAGCAGTTGATAGGCTCAAGTTTGCAGAATGAGTGATGGAAACAGTTTAAGAACCTGGACATAACTAAGGCAAACTCAGAAGGGGCTAGGATTCCTGTCTGTAACATCCATCGCTGTGCCAGCTGGATCCAAGGCAGCAAGCCAAGTTTGAGAACTGTCTCTGTGACATTTAGTTTGTGAAGACAGACTCCGAGGGTCAAAGCTGACCCTAGCAGAGAGGGCTGCTTCAGGAGGGAAGACGGTGGAAGGCAGCCCATCCTGGACAGGCTCCCACACAGCCTAGGGCCACCGAGATCTCAGAATCTCAGCAGACAGGCCCCAGAAGCTTCTGTCCACTCTCCAAGTACAAGGGTCCTCTCTAGCCAGAAAAGCCCCCCAGTCAGAGCTGTGGAGCCCCAGGGACAAGCATCAGCTCAGAGGTGAAAGAATCATGCACAGCACCTCCTCCTGGCCCAAGCTCACCTTTCAGGGCCACACGGTTCCGACGGATGGCCATGATGGCATTGCGGATGTCCTCTTCATCGGCATTGGAGCTCACGTGCACTTCTTCGAAGTCCACTGGCACACATGCGTGTCTGGGGCAAAGCTGGGTCAGGGCGGCTGGCCCTGGGCTTCCCCTGCGCCTCTTCTAGGGAGCCTATCTGGACCACTGGCTGCAGAGGCAGTTACTGCCTCCTGCAATTGCCCACCCTGACCCGCCTCTGGCTGAGAGGTGACTGGACTCAGCTGCGACAACTGATGGGGACTCGCTTGAACTCCACGACACAGTTAGTAGGACGGGTGCCACCTTCCCCATGCCCATGCCAGCCTGGTGAGATCGCCAGCACCGGGACGAGAGGCTTGGACTTACAGCCCTCCTGCCACTGGCTCACTGGGTGCTTGGGCACTGGGCAAAGTGTCCGGCAGTAGGCTTCTGTCCCTTCCTGCCCCCCCGGCACCAAGTTCTCAGGGTACCCCCCAGCTGGGCCTGCGGCACCACCTTCCCTAGAGGGACAGATGAAGGGGAGGTGGGCCCGGCGGCTCCATACCTGAACACAGACTTGACGTGCAGCATGAGCTCTGGCCCAATGCCGTCTCCTGGGATCATGGTGACCGTGTGCCGTCCACCATACTTAGCCGATGGAGGCTGGAAGGAGGGACAGGGTCAAGGCGGACCTTTAGTTCCCTTGTGCCCGCCAGCACTGACCCGGTGGGCCAGCCAATCGTGAGGTGCCAGTTTGGGGTACCTGAGCTCTGAGTCCCACCCCATCCCAGACAGGGCGGCTCACAGGGGCTCCCTGATTAGGAGGACAGCAGCAGCAGCAGCCCCTGCCCCCGCCTGGACTTGGGTCAATCCCAAAGCAACTAAAAGCCCCAAATCTAACAGGCAGATGAGAATACTCACAATTGTTTGTTGCTAGAGGGTTGACAGGAAGGAAGAAGACGGATCAGCCAAGGTTGAAGGAACAAGGCTGTGCCTTTTCCCTGGGGATACTTGCTGTCTAGCACAGTTCAGGTAAGGAGGTAAGGAGGGGTGGGTGACCTTTGGAAACCGCACCACAGAGGAAAGGACACGGAGGGCCAGGGAGCAAAGAGGCATGGCACACACGTGAGCACACGCACACATGTACACATACGTGCACACACCCCCCACGCACACAGATATACACACGTGCAAGTACACACACCCCGTGCACACACACAAACCTGGGCGGGTACTTACTGAGAAGCTCCTCCAGGGGGCCTCGTGGGCACCCAGAACCTGACAAAGAGAACCCAGATGCTAATGGTGTTGTCCAGCCCAGAAAGTCAATTTGGCCAGGAAGTGCGACCGTCCCGCTGTGCCCAGACAGGCCCCGCATGTCGCCCCGCCCACTTCACCTGTGTACGCTGTCAGGCGAACAACAGCACTCAGCGCATGCCCAAACAAATGGCTCCAGAGCCCCATTTCCCACGGACCGGTCTGCGGCACGTGAAGAATCATCATAATCCTTTATCCCTCCTTCAGCTCCATGGGCAGTTTTTTAAAAAATGTTTGTCTCCCTCCCCTCCTGTAGTTGTTTCTGATTCTTTTTTGGCCAATTATTCCTCCAAAAGTGCAGGGGAAAATCCAACCATTTTTAGAAAAATAACAGACACCAATCTTTTGGAAGGCTTTAATAAAGGATTGCAAAACTGCTTCATGGCCTACAAGGAGGACAAATGTCCCCAACCTCAACTCGGAAACAGCCACATTTCGCCACATCGGTGCCATGCCCGACAGCTTCAGAGCAAAAGCCATTGAGCCAAATAGGACAGGTGCTGAGAAGTGACTAAGCTGGAGTCCCCACATTGTCCTTGAAGAAGCCCCTGTCCCAGGGAGGGGCCCGCAGACTTTCCTCCCTGCTGTGTCTCATCCGGGAACACATCTGGGTGTCCCTCAATCCAAAGAGGCAGGGGCAGAGCCAAGGTCCTCCTTGTCCCTTGGGGATGCCCTGCCACTTTCCTCCTGCAGCAGCAGCAGAGCATTCCAGCCAATGGCAGAGTCACCGTGGCCATTTCTCAAAGAGCTGTGCCTTCCTGCTAGGAGTCTAGAAAGTTCAGGCAGAGGCTGATGGTCCCCGTCTGGGTCTCCTGGCCAGTATTCACAAGGCACGCACTAGCATGAGCACTGGCAGCACAGGTGTGCCACTCACGCACCCAAGCCAGGGGCCAGGAAGGACGTGATTGCTAGGACAAGACGCGCCGGGAGTATCTGCTGGTCCATGTGGCTCCTGGGTCTTCAGCCACAGGCACACTCAGGGCTTTTCTGTTTTCCTCCTAGTACTTGTCAGTATCTGGATTCATCTTATTTGTAGGCTCTTGATACAAACGTGTGGGAGGCAGCTTAGACTGCTCTTCCTCCAGGAAGCTTTCCCTGATGCCCTAAGCCTGCTGAGCTGTCCCCTCTAGGCTTCCAAAGTCCTACCTCAATTCCTATCCCTCCAATCACAAATCTCCCTAGGTTGTCACTGCCCTGCTCCCTGCCCAACCCCTAAGCCCTGGAAAGTGGAGGCCATGTCTGTCTAGTCCCCTACTATCACCCCAAGAACCAGCACAATACCTGGCCCAGAACTAGGACACAATTTCCTGAGTGAATGAGCACTTGAGAAAACGAAGGAAGAGATGGAGGGCTTTGGGGCCAGGGAGACCTCAGTCCAAATCCACATCACTACTCTTGGCAGCAAACAGCTAACCTTGCTCAGCTTCCTGTCCTCACCTGAAATCCACAGAACAGAGGGGCCTACCTCACAGGCCAGTATTCAAGGCTGGTGTCCCATGGGGGGGATGCTGGGTTGACCCCTACAGCTCCTGGCAGTAATTCCTCCTGGGCTTCAGCCCTCTGAAGTTCACTGGCACTGGACAGGTAACTCAGGTGGGGTGGTGAGCCAGTACTTGCACCAGGCCTGGCTCTGCATCTCTGCAACCTCCCTCTCCCGCCTTGGATCACATCACCACCGCCAGGGCTAAACCTCTCCCTCACCTGGTCCTTATGCTAGATGTTCCTTTGGGCTTTGACCAAAGGCCCAGAGAACTCTCAGGATAGAGACTTCCCTGACCTTGCTCTGGACAGATGCAGGCACCTTCCTTCAGAGGTTGCAAAGGTTCTGCCTCACATCCAGGCTACCCATCAGAGGAGCTCGGTAGGAGACAGGATGGGACATATGTATAGGCTCCCCGCTCATTCGTCAAGTAGGAAGGTGGACTATCAGCCCTCATCCTTTGATGGTGTCACGGAAAGAAAAGGAGTGCAGGGAGGTATGAGTTCCCGCCAAAGGGCCCACCCGCCATAGCTTAGTGAGCCTTCTCTCTTCAGCATGTTTTCCCACAAGGTCCCAATTAGTGTGACCAAAGATCTGAGATTCACCTCTAAAGCTTGCCATACCCAAGCCAACCAGTCTCAGGGCAAGGCAGTGCCTGGCCACCAACTGTTCACAGCCCCCTATGGCCACCCCAACATGAACACAAGCACACAAATAGGGAGGTCAGGGAGGAGATAAATGTCTTCACCAAGACCCCATGGGAGCCCCGCTGCCAGTTGTCAGGGCCTCTGGAAAGCCTCTCATCAGCAAGGTGAGAGAAGTCAGCATTGTAAACAGAATTTCATAAAGCATAAGCTGTTACAAGACCATCTTCCCCAGGGACCAGAGAGGGGGAGCATGGCAGGAGATGTGTCCAAAAGGAGTGTCAACAAAGTTGCAGGGTTCTGGAAGGTCAGAGTTAGCTGGATCCTTTGAGACAGAGAAACTGAAGCCCGGATGGAGGAGGGGCTGGCCTAAGGCCACACAGTGGGTCAGTGGGGTAGCTAGGCCTGGAGAGCCTATCTCTTGTCCTCCAGGCCAGTCCTGGCTCGCTGCTGCTACACATGGTTTCCAATCCACCCAGGGACTAAATTATCCTCACTTAAGTGTGTAAGGAGAGAGCAATCGGAGTTGAATAACCAAGATCCTAAACGGAGAACTCCCAGAAGCCTCCTACCCCGCCAGCCACAGAAACCCTAGCTCCCTCCCATTCCAGGCGCCTGCGGGGGGGGGCGGGGGACTGGGGCTATAAGAATGTCAGAGGCGGGTGTTTGGGGGCGCTGGCAAAATCTGATTCGACATCTCCCCTGGGATATGTGGCCAAGCAGTCCACAAGTGGAAAATCCTAGCAGGAACATCGGCCGGGAACAGGATTCCCAAGGCAGCAAAAACAAGGGGACTAAAACACGTGATAGCCTTGGGAGGGGTCCCACAAGGACACTGGAGAGGTGACACTTGAGCCACAGCGGCCCACTCTCCCCATCTGTATGGAGCTCCCCCCCACAAGATGAAGACCCCCGGGGAAGCCCGACCAAGGCCACATTTGGCCAATCTCCTCACTGACAACCAAGGCGGCCAATCAACCCCGGCAAGCAGCCCTCTCCCCGCCCCTCACGGGGCCCACAACCAATCGGGTTCCAGGATGCTCCACGAGCGGAAGACCCCCAGCGAGCGCTGCAGCTGTCCCTGCAACCCGTTCTCCCCTCTCACCTCCCAAGGACGGCAGAGGAGTGCTGGCCTGAGCACTGCCTTCGCAGAGCCGCCGAAAGCCTTCGCCACCTTCAGCGCCATGATGGAAAATGAGAAACAAAGAACGTCCCGGCTACGCAGACACCGCTCTCGCGAGAGTTCAGAAGAGCGCAGTCCTTGGAGTGGGTCCGCCAGTGCGCACGCGCGCGGCGCTCTGGTTCCCACGCCCCCTTCCGGCTCTGGGAGCGCCCCTGCCGCCATCTTGGGGGCGCTTAGCTGGTCCCCTAGTCCGGGGAGGGGACACGTCAGTGCCGCCAGCGACGTCACAGGGCCGCCCGGCCCGCCGGCGCCTGATTGGCTGCCACGACCTCTTACGCGTCGCGCTTCCTCGTCTGCCCCTCGTGTTCTGTGAAGTCGCTCCCTTTTTACCTCGGCAGAGAAGAGGCGATGGCGGCGCTGGCATCTCTCGGCGCCCTGGCGCTACTCCTGCTGTCCGGCCTCTCCTGCTGCTCAGGTAGCGGCCTGGCCGGAGCTCGTTTCTGGCGAGCTTCTCTCCCACGACTGGTGGTGCGTGGCGGGGAGGAGGGATGCGGGGGAAGCCGGGATCTGGGCCTTTTTCCTCCAAGAGGCAGGTGGCCTCGGGGCGCGACGACCAAAGCCACCACGCACTCCTGCACCACACACGTTTACCCAGCAGCCCGGCTGCAGGAAGAAACAGATAAATCTTTTCCACCGTCTGCTCCTGCGAGAAAGAGTCCTAGAGCCTCTCCCGTGCGCCCGGCCCCCATCTCCAGTAGGGAAAGTAACACACGTCCCTGCTCCCTTTCCCGGAGCTCCCGGTCTCGGAGGAGGGTCGGACAGGAGCAAAGCTCTGCAGTGCAGGGTGATCGGGGCGAGAAACTGGGCTGGTGGAGAGGAGCCACCTAACCCGGTGCGGTGGGGCCAGGCCTCCCTGGGAAGGGAGGTCTAAGTGAAGAAAGTGAGCAGGGATGGCCCAGGCAGAGTGGCCATGAACGGAGGGCCTAGAGTGCCAGGTCAGACTGTTGACTTTTCCCCTGAGGCCCTGATGCATCCTTAAAGCGCTCTTCAGCAGAGCTGAGCCAGTCAGATCAATTGACATTGTTGAGATATTCTTAACTCCTACTGGCAGGGTTGAGCTCAGACTAGTCCAGAAGTGTGCCGGGGAGGAGGTCCTTGCAGGAGCCAGTGTGGGGTCTGGGGAGGGGCTGATTTCTGCACATTCACTTTACCTGACCTACTTCAGGCCAGCACCCTTGGTGCCCGGAGTGTTTCACCAGCCTAACTGGCCTTCCTGCCTGCACCCTTCTCACCTCCTCGAATTTCCCACGCTGTAGCCAGTGATGTCTGGAAATGACAAACCTTGTTGTAAAGCCCTTTGGTGCTCCACAGTGTCCACAGGAAAAAGGCCAAACTTGGCAGGGCACAAAAGGATCTGCAGGATGTGGCTCCTGAGAACCACCCCCAACAGTGTTCCCAGGCATCTTTCCACTGTCCAGATCCAAAGCTGCAACCTAAGGCATGGCTCTGCCAGGACACCACATTTGGAGAGCAGTTGGCTGAGAACTTTACCACTGGTAGCATTTGCTTGATGCTCTGTGACTTAGGTGCTACCCTTCTTTCTCTAGCCTCTAGCAGTGTGGAGATGACTAAGGCAGCATTCTTTCTCTGAGGGCAGCCCTGTTCAAGGAGACAAGTTGTGCTTCTGGATCTAGAACCTCTCCTGTTTCTTTCCCTTGGGAAACAGGTCTAGTGTTGGCCTTCTGTCAACTGTGGCTGGGGGCAGAGACCCTTTCCTTCATGTCAAAAGCCCACGTGCGTTGCCAACAGCACCGTGTTTGGTGTCTGCGGAGGACATCCCCTCAGTAAACTGTCAGGGACGTGCATGGCTCTGAATTGAGGTCAGCCTGGCTCCCTGGGCTTCTAGGGTGCTATAGTCCGGAGCAGGTTACAGCCCCAAACCATTGCATGGCTTCCCTATCCATATGTCCAGGCACAGACTCAAGGTGTGCAGTGAATCCATCCAGCCCCGCATACAGACTCCCCTGTCCTTTCGTCCTTGCATTGAGGTTCCACCTCTACAAAGCCTTCCCGCTGCACCTTTGATTAGATCTGTCCTCCCACATCCCACCTGGCAGGGTCTGAAGGGCCTCAGCTGATGAGGTGTGGGAGGGGAGGTCGGCGTGGTTCCTTCTGTCCCCCAGCCCAGCGTGCACAAGCCAGGCCTTACCCAGGCCCCTCTCTGCCTCCTCCCCACAGCAGAGGCCTGCGTGGAGCCCCAGATCACCCCTTCCTACTACACAACCTCGGATGCCGTCATTTCCACTGAGACTGTCTTCATCGTGGAGATTTCACTAACATGCAAGAATAGGGTCCAGGTGAGGCAGTGGGGGTTCAGCCAGGAGGGTTCAGCGGTGAGAGGCGGGCAGTGAGCCTCCCTGGCAGTTGATGGGGTCGGACCCTGGGGACAGGGAGAATGAGGATTTCGACTCAGAGGTGTAGGAGAGATCAGGGCACACCAAGAACATTCTAGCACGTGTTTCAAGAACATTATCCTAAGCCGCCTTGTGTGCTTTGCTAGGTACACACTTTGCTGTGCCTTGAAAGAATGTACATGGAAGTAAGAAACAGTCAGGGGTCAGCCCTAGGCTCCTGCATCCCTTTTCTGGGTGCTCTTTGCCAAGGTCTGTCCATGTCGGTATTTTGTAATTTTAAGACTGAGCAGACCTGGCCTCGGCCCCTGACCTTAACCTGTATCCCAAAGGCGCAAAGAAGGAAGTTGGACCCTTTTGGGGACAACACTTTTTGGGTGGCTCATTGGGCACCCCCTGACCCCGACACCCCCTTCCAGGCTTAGAGAAATAACAAGCACACAGCAGTCATCCCGCCCTATTCACAGTTAACAGGCTTGCTGTGGGTCAGGGAGGCCAGGCCGTAGGGGGGCTGTGCCCCACCCCGTTGAGGAGACATGGGCATTGACTTTCTGGCAAGGCTCTGGGTTGTGGCAGGCCTGCCTCTGTGGCTCTCACCTGGTGCTCCTTCCAGACTGTAGTCCCCAACTCTGCCTGGCTTCCCTGCCCACAGCACAGTGGGGCTTCTGCCACTGGCCAAATGGGGGATAAAGTGACCCTCCCTTTGTCCCCTCCCCCAGAACATGGCTCTTTATGCTGATGTCAGTGGAAAACAATTTCCTGTCACCCGGGGCCAGGACGTGGGGCGTTATCAGGTAAGGGATACTGCGGTTATTTTAAGGGGTGGCGGGGAAGCCACCAGTTCGCAGGTGTGACTTAAAGCCCTAGAGGTGGCCTGGTCAAGCATGGTCGTCGGGGTTCTTTGTCTTGGGTCACTGGTCGTGGTGCTGTGTTAGCACTGGCAGGGGGGTCGTGCTGTGTCCACTGTGCTCACCCCCTGCCACGCACCCACTCCAGGTGTCCTGGAGCCTAGACCATAAGAATGCCCACGCGGGCACCTATGAGGTCAGATTCTTCGATGAGGAATCATACAGCCTCTTGAGGAAGGTGAGTATCACCTGGGGCTCCACCCAGGCCCACAAGAGGGAGGGTACACCCTGCTTCCATGGCCACCTCCCCTCGACAGTACCTCTTCCTGGAGCTCTGGGCCACTAGGGGCCTTCCTTACAGGGGGCAGGATGGCTGGGTGGGTGCCTTCCTGTCCGCCCACCCCACCTGTGCTTGTACCTTCTGTGTTTCTCCCTTGCATATTTCTCCTCTCTCCTCCCCTCTCCTCCCCTCCCCTCCCCTCCCCTCCCCTCCCCTCTGTTCCCCTCCCCTCCCGTCTCCTCTCCCATGACTCAAGCTGGTACTCCTGCCTCTCGTACCCCACCTCACCTCACCTTGTAGCGCCCCTGACCCTAGTGCCTCCTTTGCAGGCTCAGAGAAACAATGAGGACGTTTCCATCATCCCACCCTTGTTCACAGTCAGCGTGGACCATCGGGTGAGTGGGCTGAAGAGGCTGGCCCTGTTTCAGGGGAAGCGGCGAGCACACAGCAAGCCTTACCCTCTTTGGGGGCTGGGCCATTGTTGCCCAGTGTGTCTCTGCCCCAGAGGAGGGTGACCCGGGCTGGCTGGGGCTGGTTGGCCCCCTCGCCCTCCCCTCCCCTGAACTGGCTTTAGTCTCCTTTTTTACAGGGTACCTGGAACGGGCCCTGGGTTTCCACTGAAGTGTTGGCTGCAGCCATCGGCCTAGTGATCTACTACCTGGCCTTCAGCGCCAAGAGCCACATCCAAGCCTGAGGGCGGCACCCCCAGCCCCCTTGCTTCTTTCAATAAACAGTTTCTGGCTATCACAAGCATTCAGGACACGGTTCCTCGCTTGCACTGTTGCACCTTGCCTTCGGTGCAGGGCAGAGATGCTGGGCGGCCAGCATCCCCTGGTCCACGTGGGCCGTGCAGCCTTGAGCGGATATGGGGCTGAAACTCCCCGGTCTGTGCGTTTGCTTTGCTCTTTGCCATTGCGGGCTCTGTACTTGGCCCCCAGTGCCCCGTGTTTACGTTCTGTTTCCCAGGCGCCTGCACAGCTTTGGGCGGGGCATGGGGTTGCCCCTCCCCCAGCACGTGCTGTCTTCCGGCGGAGGACTGCCTCGTTCTCTTCTGCCCTCGCCCAGCCCCTCTGGCCTGCTGGGCACGGGTCTTTCCATGGCCCGCCCAGGGAAGGGTCCTCTGACCCGTGCCCCTGGGAGGGTAGACAACTGCTTGGCTTCGCCAAAACCCAGCAGCCAGCTCCTGTGTTGGAAGTCCTAGGCTCACGCTCCACTGGTGCCCCTATCTTACTGATGCAGTTGAAGTCGATAACTCGGGGGTGATTATTTCAAGCTCTGTACTCCACCCCCTCCTCTAACCTCCCAGCGTGCTCACTTTATGATGTCATGTGGGACACGACGGTCGAAGGCACAGGAAGGAGATGACCCAGACAGCCACGCTGCTGAGGAGCCCTTTGCTAGCCTCGTCCAGTTTGGCCTTGCACTTTCCCTTCAGTGACCTCTCTCCTCCGGGCACCCGGTGCCCTTGGGACACCAGGCACATGCCTGTGCCTGCTCCAAGCTCCAGGTCAACCAGCAGCCCTCCCGCCCAGCTCAGTTTCACTGCTGCCACCCATGGCTACAGAGGTGGTGAGAGCCCTGGGGTACAAAGGAGCTGCGTGCAAATCACAGGAGTCCTTCCTGTCTGCAAGGTTCAAGTCCCTTTTCAGCAGTGACAGTGCTGACTGGCCGTGGGGGGGTCATTGGGCCCAGCAGCAAGGCCCCTGGCACCCTGGCGCTCGAGTACCCTCGGCTGTTAAGAGGAAGAGAAACAGGGCTGTGCACTCAAAAAGGGTACGCCCAGGACCTACCTGGAAGGGCAGGGGGCTCCTTAGTGCCTGGGCTGTCCTCTGGGGCAGGAGGGCTGGGAGCGTGGAAGGCGGGAGTGGCTTATGACCCAGGACTGCCTGGGGACCTCCAGACTAGGGGACACCAACCTCTCCGTTCCTCAGGATGGAGGCGACTAGCGGGAATGGAGAATGGAGAGGCTCTGGGGAAGAGCTGGGTCATCACCCCCAAAAGCAAGGGTACAGCAGTTGAGGCTGAGAGTGGCCTGAGGACCAAGCCAGGCTAGGGCTGCTGGCTGCTGGGGTTGCTGGATTCCTGAGAAAGACCAGTGGAGGGAGCTCAAGGGGCACCTGCTGGCAGTGATCGGTGCTCCCCTTCATTGCTAAGGAGCAAAGGGAGACGGGTCCTGTGTTCTGCCAACAGCCTGTGCATGGCAGGTGCTTTGGGCCTGGCTGGGCAGGAGGTGAGGCAAGCAGGGTGGACAGTGGCATCTGTGGGCTCCCCAGTTGCTCTTTTTGATCCTGGCTCCACTAACCTGCCTGATGGCAATGGGATCCAACTGTGAAGTCACTGTTTCCAGGGTGTCCGTAGCCAAGGGCTGCCAGCTGTCCTGGCAACACCTCTCCCAGAACCAGTGAGCGCCAATCCCCAGCACTGGCTTTCACTGGGCCCAGGGATCCCAGGTTCCAGGCCCATCCTGGCTCACATCCCGGGAGCCCTGGGCCTCCAGCATCCCCACTGGAGCTAGAGTGGGGTACCTCTAGAGCCATCAAGTGGAGCCCCCCAGCAGCTAGAGAGGGCTGACCAGAGGACAGTTGGCCTGAGGCTCCCACTACACGGTTTTCTGAAGCAGGAGGCCTTGGAGGCCTGAGACGCAGGCATCTCCAGCCCCTGCCTCTGCTCCCATTCACCCCTTTTCACCAAGCCCTTTCCTCCCTTCCCCTTCGCTGGTGTCCCAGCCCACAGTGTAAAATGCAGCCCACTTAGGAACCAGCCTTCCCAGCAGGGCACTTGGCTTCTGGGAACATGGACTCGGATTTCTCGCTCACGCCCATCTCAGCCAACTAGTGGAATTAATGAGGTCTACATTGTCGTCTCGGGAGAGTTTTATTGTGTCCTTGCCCACTTTAGCTGCTGGCAGTGTCCAGTGTCTGTTCAGGAGACAGCTCCTTCATGGCCACGCGCATGGAGCCCCTACAGTCTGTCTTTGGGGCCCTGGCCCCCACCCAGCATGTACAGTTCCTGACAGCAGATGCCCAGTGATTTGTTGCTCTGAACAGGACCACAAGCATCTATCTAGCTGCCTCTCTGGGAGTTCCCAGAGCCAGAAGGGCCCTCTGTGGCCACCCAGGTATTCATTCATCTGGCCAAGACATTTACTCCACGTGCTAGACACAGTGGGGTCCCCAAATTGGGAGGGTAGCAGCTCTGAGCAGGCGGGAAGGAGTGGGTGGACCTCGCTTCTCTCCAGCTCTACCCTCATCCACCGTGCCAGCGGCAGGCCCAGCCTTTCTAAGCCAGGCCCCCGCCAGCCTTCCTGCATCTGGGGACCACCCATGACCGCGTCACACCTCTGAAATGGTGCAGTGACCCTGTCCTGCCTCCTCCCAGGGCACAGGACTCTGACGTCAGAAGACCTTGCTCGTCTTCAGTGACACACCAAGAAAGCTGAAGCAGAGCTTTCAGTCGGGCCCCGCCCTCACCTGTCCTCATCTCTGCCACTCCAACCCCACCCCAAAGCGGACACCTGCTGTTCCAGCAGGAAGGAGAATGAACACAGCAGACCAAGAGTCACCATAAAAAGGCAGCTTGCTTTATTCTCCTGATGCCGGTGGGGAGCAGGATGGTCAGCCTATCTGTCTCCAGTCTGAGGTGCTCTGAGCCAGAGGGGCCCCAGCTCTCACTAAATGCACCAGTCCCTGGGGGCTGCGCGGTCCACACATGCAAAGTGGGTCCGGGGCGTCTTCTCCCCATTCAGCCCAGCTGACCGGTCACACCCCTCACTAGGATCCAGGCTGCCCCCTCACTCCATGTTGGTCTTGGCCCCAAGGTCTTATCTTCCGCTGCTATTCCTGGGGCTTGGCTTCTGGAACGCTAAGTACACCCCTCAGGAGAAGCCACACTCCACAGGGTATCAGGCAAAGCCCCGGGCGCAGTTATTTCTTATCGGATGGACACTGCCCTGGCCCCCAGTCTCAGCTCTCCCTCGGTTACAGAGGAGGTAGCCCCCAGGGTGAGCCTCAAAACCTATGTCAGAAGCTCCCTGTTCCCACACCTCAGAGTGGAGGCCAGCAGGAAAGCTGCTTCCCATTCTTCCCTTCCCTCCCACCCCTTCCCCAACCCCCCCCAGCCCTCCCTCGCTTCCTTCCCCCCACCCACTTCCTTCCCAGCCCTCACAGGGGGGTTCCACCTTTGACAGGCTGTCTGAAGGAGCTGCCAGCCCCCAGGGCAGGTCCACAAAACAGTAAAACAAGTGGCAAGCACAGAAAGGGAGAAAAACCACAAAAATCAGGGTTGCCTTTGTCTACAATAGCGGAGACTCCCAGCAGGGGGAGAAGCTGTGCTGAGCTCTAAGCAGGACATTCTCTTGTGCTTGGGACAATCCTCGCTTTTTTTCCTTTTCAGCTCAACTTCCCTGTCTCCAAGTATCCACACTGGGAGAGCTCTGCTAGGAGTGTGTGTGAGCGTGTGCACGTGCATGTGCCTGGGCTCGTGTCGCACACAAACGTGCACACCGCTGAAGCGGTGCCCCTTCTCCTCGGGGCTTCTCTCTGGTACAAAATCCAGTACACACACACACACACACACACACACACACACACACACACAGAGACAGGTGCGCACACACGTGCGTACAGACAGACACACACTAGATTCTAAGTGAGAGTAGGGGACAGGGTCCCTGGGGCTCAGTGGACCTGGGTCGGAGCAGAGGGCCCTCCCTGGAGCAGCCGGGCTCCCATTTAGGTGGCTCAGACAGTGGTGACGGAGAGCAGAGGGTTGTAGACCCGCTTGCCGTCAGCCGAGCGAGTGCCGTGTGCCAGCATCTCCTGGATAGTGATCCAGTTGTCCAGAATCTTCTTGTTCCGCTTCTTCATGGTTTTGCGGTGGCTCAAGGCGATGATGTTGAGCTCAGCCTTGCTGTCAGCGTTCTGCTGCTCCCTCAGGCACTCTAGCCGGCTCTGCATCATGAACTCGCGCCGCTTCCGCTGCTCCCGGGCCCGGATCAGATGCTGCTTCCGTTCCTCCTTGCTCCAGTAGCGGCCCATCTTCATCTCACTCACCGCATCGTCATCAGTGGTCATGCCGCTGCGCTCCTCCCGGATCTTCAGGGCCCGGGCTTTTAGGAGGCGATCTCGCACAGGCCGCTTGGCCACATAGCGGGTCCCGTCACTTCGCACTTTGACCTTCCACTCCATGCGGGGTGCTTCGGTGGCAGCTGCCGCCGCTCCGCCCACCCGAGGGCCACCAGCCAAGCTCAAGGGACCTTGACCCAGCTCCTCCAGGCCACGTGGCGGGGCCAGCTGCACACAGCTCTGGTAGTGCTCGCTCTCCTGGCCTCGGTGGCGCCGCGAGAGGTAAGGGCTGCTCTCAGGGCCCACACGCTCCAGGGTCACCCCCGTCTTGGGACTGCGGCGGACACGGTCCTCTGAGTGCTGTCTCCGCCCCACCTCAGGATCCCGGGAGAGGGATCGGAACTTGGAGGGGCTCCCCTGTGGAGGAGCTGCCTTAGCATGGGTGGCAACAGGATGGCCGGAGGGGGTCCGGTTCAAGTTGGAGTTGCCAGCAGCAGCCCGCCTCAGGGGGCTCTCTGGCAGGGGCTCAGTGAGCAGCGGGGTGCTGCGACAGCTCTCCCCCGTGTTATAGGCGCTGGTGCTGTCCTTGTCAGACTTCTCCGGCAGCTCGGAGATGTCAGACAGCTCGTGCTTCTTGGGCTCACTGGCCCCCAGCTCGTAGAGGCTCTCTTCCTCTAGCAGCCACGCCTTCATGCAGCGCTCCCGCAGCTGCTGCATCTTCTGTGCCCGCAGGATGTTACGGCACTTGAACTCCAGATGCCGTAGCTCTTCCTCCAGCATGGCCATCTCGTGGCCCAGGCTCTCATTGCGGTTGACATCCAGGGCGCTGTTGCCACCAGAGGCCCGGGGAAAGAGGAGGCCCAGCTGGTTGCCATTTTCCAGGTGGCACTTGATCTCTAGCAGCTCCCGATAGCGTTCGTACTCCTCATCGGTGAGGCCAGGGACATCACCACCCCCCAGCCCGGCCCCTTCAGCCAGCAGGGAATCCATGCTGAAGTGGAAGTCCCGGCTCTGCAGGGCGTCCCCTTGCAGGCCAAACTTGCGCAGGGTGCCGGGCGTGTTGGTGGTGCTCGGGGGCTCATCCCCCAGCAGATCATGCTCGGAGCTCTCCTCATTTCGGGTGCTCTCATCAGTCCGGCCCACCCCACTGTCCAGCTCCTGGCTGTTGCTCAGGCCTGGGCCCACATTGGGGGCCCCTTGCTCCTCTTCATTTCCAAGCTGGGACACAAAAATGAGCCCCACTCAGTCTGGGTCCCACTAGCAGGGGCGCCACAGGACGATGGGGATCAGAAGGGCTTTCGGGTCTGGTCCACCTTTCACATTCGCCTGTCTCTCCTCCCTCTCCCCTCCTGCTTGCCCTCCCTGCCACCTGCCCTTCCCTCCTTCCTCACCTGCTGGGCAGGGGGGGATTTCAGCTTCTGCACACGCAGGTCCCCTTCATTCTCTGAGCCCAAGTCGTCCAGAAAGTCATCCCGGTCACTGTCCTTCCATCGCTTTGCCAGCTGCAGAGACAGGCCCATGCTGTGCTGTCCCAACTACATTAAGGACTTCCCCAGACACCCCTCCAGTTGCCTCAAGGTCCCGTACGCAGCCTCCTGGGCTCAGTGAAGACAACAACCCAAGAGAGGAAGTGGTCCCAGCCCACTCAGCTGTAACAGGCCAGAAGGGGAAGTGGGCCCCGGGACACCGCCAGCCATCCATCAGTGCTAGGTGGTTGGCATGTCTGTGTCCTTGTTATAGATCAGCAATTTCCAAGACAGAAAACCCGATGTCAGGGGACCCAGGACACCCAGCCAGGCACACACACCTGGCTCTCAGGCCGGGCGACCAGCAGGGAGATGTTTGTGTTCTCCTCCTGGCTCAGGATGGCCACCGCCTCTTCCCGGTTCTGGACGTCCACACCGTTTATCTGTGGCAGGCAAGGGACAATCAACAAGGACGCCAAGGCTGGCTCTGCATGGGCGCTCAGTGGGTACCCTGGCCTAGGACTGGCTTTTGAGCTTTGGTAGGAAGGAAAGAAGTGGAAGATGCCTCAGGAGAGGGCAGCCTGACCCGTGCAGAAGCACATGTGCTCAAAGGACAGCGTGGAGTGGGAAGTGTGTTCATGCCTAGGGGGCAGGGGGCAGAGATTGGCAAGGTGCTAGAGCAGATCCCATGGGTACACGGGGCCACCCAGGGCAGCTGTGCACATGAGACGCAGCCGCGGCTTCGAGCACTGCAGGATGCCTGGCACCAGGCTAAGCTCTTAGTAGCACAGAACTGGGATCAACTAAGAAGAGGTGGTGGGTAGGTCAGCTGGCACGGCGGGGCCTCCGGTCAGGCCTGCCCACCCTGCTCACCTGGACGATTCGATCTCCCTCGCGGATCCGGCCATCTTTGGCTGCAATGCTGTTGGGATTCACCTGCAAGGCACACACATCCTGGGGACTCGACACCTCCACTAAGGTGCCCTTTCCGTAGGAAGGGGCAGCCTCACCGCGGGGGTGGTGGGGAGCAAAGCAAATCCAAGGCTCCTTGCTTACTCCTCTTCATCTCAGGCCAGCAGCTTCCAAGTTCCAGGAGGCAGGGACAGACCAGTGGGCCCGGGGCTAGTCACCTCCCCAAGACCAGCTGCCAACTTGCCGACCAAAAGCTCCCAGCCTCTGCCTGCCACCCCCATGCCCAGGCTGGCACTCCTACACTCTTTTGTATGGAAGCCTGTTCTTTTTTGTGTCAGAGGCTAGGCAAATGCAGGAAGCTGGATACCTTCCCGTACTCAAAAAACCATCAGCGGTAGGGTAGTCAGAGGAAGGGTAACCTGATTAGGGTACTGCTAGAGTGTGGAGGGCAGCAGGGGAGCAGCCCTTCTTCCTGCAGACACACAGACATCTGCACAGCCAGGTGGGGGAGAAGGGCCCTTATGAATGCCAGGAGGGCTGGCTGCAGGACGTGGGAGGGAGCACAAAGCCTGGCCGGGATCTCATCCCGCCTCAGTCTTGCCTCCTGTGGCACCCTGACCACAGGTGTGCTGGGGAGGGATGCCAGGCTGGAAATACACTGAAACCATTGGCTGCCCTGACCTCACCCGCTGGCACCCTTCCTGTGATGCTAAGCAGGCCCTATCCCTGGCAGCTGGGTCCTTAGAGGCAGCCTTCGAGGCCTGGGCAGTGTGGAGAGGCTGAGGGTGTAAGATGGTATGGGCACTCTCTGTGTGCCAGACCCCGCCTCAGCACCTGCCACAATGGCGCCTGGCCCCCTCCCTGGTGCTACACAGATGGGCACGAAAGTCCAGCTTTGAGGCCCTAGCACACTTATAGGTGGCATGGGGCTCCACTGCCTTCTAGAAGACCCCCCCCGTCCCACACCTTCATACCTCTCCAACATAGATGCCCAGGTCCTCCTCGTCATCAGTGCGGTAGCAAACCATCAGGCCCAGCTTGTCACGGTGGCTGGCTTTGTACAGCTCTACCTCCTGCCACAAAGGGAGTGGGGGGAGCAGAGGAAGAAAGCCCGAGAAGGAAGTGAGCAAGGACCCATGCTGCAGGGGCAGCAGGGGCGGCAGCCACAGCCTGGCCCTAACCCCAGCAGCACTTCACAGGAGCCGTTTCCAGCCCCCGGTTTGGAGGGTCTCTCTTACCATCCCCAGATGGTGCTTATGTCCAGTGGTCTTTCCTACTAGGAAATGCCCAAGACACATACGAGACACATGGGACGCACAGGACACAGACGTATGTAGAACACAGACTCACCAACATACACCGACCATAGGACCTCACCCGTGCCCTCCCCGACTCAGCCAGACTTAGCCAGTGAGCCTGAGGAACCAGCCACACTCCGGGAAGGGCCACAAGGCCCACAGCCACCTGGGGCAGCAGGAGCCAGGCCCGAGCTGGGCTGCAGGCAGCCATCCTGGGGCTGGCACCCGAGGCTGGCTGTCAGCCCTCGCCTGGCCTGTTTGCCCGGCTCACCTCATACTCCAGCTCGTCCATACGATCTGCCTCCTGTGGGCCTCCCTCCATGAACTCCGCTGGGTCATAATACTCATGGCTGATGGGGGGGCTGCCCAGGAGAAGGGGGCAGGGGTCAGGCTGGCCATCTGTTCCCCTTATGCCCTAGCCCCAGCTCCCAGGCTGGCCAGTCCCAATTTACTCAGCAAGGAGCCCTGCTGTGGGTGCACCCTCAGGGGACCCTCCTTCTGAGAACCCCCTCCTTCTGAGCTACATGCATCCATGCATAGACCAGGAATGGTTCTTGAATGGGAGTGTACAGGGGTTCCAGGGGTTCGCACTGAGAACCCAGGCATGCCTAGCTCTCCCAGCCTGTCCCACACCACACCCCAGCCAGACTACCTGCCCCTCCCACCCAGCACTCATGCAACGCCCCCAGGAGTTATCCAGGCCCTGGAGGACTGCTGGGGAGCAGAGAAGGACCCACTCTATTGCCAGCAGTGCCCTCCTCCTTGCCCCGAGTCCGAGCTTGGCTGCTGGTGGCCCTGGGCCTACCTCTGTGGAGGAGGGGATCCCGGGACCCCCTCCCTGCAGCCCCGGTTTAGACTAGCAGAATGAGTCAGCGCTCACACAGTCATGAGCCATCAGGCCTGGATGAGAGGCCCTTCGTCCGAGCGGGCCAAAGAAAGAAGCCGAAGAGATGGAGGAAGTTCAGAGCAGGGAGAGGGGTGAGACAGACAGGGATGCAAGAAGATTCAAGGGGTGATGCTTGTGAGGCAGAAGACGATGGGACGGCAGAAGAGAGAGGATGGAGGAGGAGGAGCTGAGGACCTCAACCTTCCAGCAGCGAGGTCCCAGGATGCTCCTGCCTTGGCCCTGGGGGTAGATACAACGGGGAGCCTATGTGTCAGCCTCCCCTGGCCCCTGCCCCGGCTGGTGTCCAGCCTGAGGCTAGAGGCCTGCAGACTTCTGAGCCCTTGGGTGCCACAGTCAGCTCTGGAGGCCAAGGAACCTGCTTCCTGTCCAAGAGGGCAAGCCAGCTGGGGTCTCCCTGCCATGCCCAGAGCTGCAGCAATGTAGCTTCTGGGTGGCGTAGAGATGGCCGCCCCTGGTGGCATGCCCTCTCTCAAGGCAGGGCCCGGGGCCCTCCTGAGGGCGACTCACAGCTCAGACAGGACGTACGGCTCCAGGATGACCATGGGCGGGGTGGGCGGGCGCAGCTTGCCCAGTGCCATGATATGCTCGAAGGTGATGTCAGTCTGAGTGCCACTGTCCACCAGCTGCAGGTCATGGCAAGAGCTGTCCCCCCGGAGGCGGGGGCTTCGTCTCAGCACCTGGATCACCAGGGGCTCCTTGGAGGAGCGCAGGGCCTCCAGGGTTTGTTCCTGAGACAGCTTGGAGAGCTCCTTCCCGTTTACCTGTGGCAGAGACACGCCCCTGTGAGAACCCACCAACCTGTATTACCCCACTCTGCTCAACCAAGAGATCTGCTTTCCACCCTCATCCCTGCTTACCCTTAGCACCCTCATTCCCAGGTGAACCCCACTTGTCAGCCCTGTCCCCACACAGTGCTGTCTGCGGATCGCTGGGCCGTGCCCCTAAGGCCAGGAACTGCCGGGACTATGCATCGGGTCAGGGAAACACAGGCCAGAGCTAGCGTTTGGAAGATTGCGGGGTCCCCTTGGCTCCTCTCCTGATGGGCGTCAACAAATGGGTTCCGACAGGAGGGTGGGTTAGAGTAAGAAGATGTAAAGGACAGGATCTCTCCTCAATGTAGAGAGGGACTCACCAAGAAAAGGCCAACACCCACGGAGCCTCCTGGCATTGCAAGGTAGCCTAGAACCAAAGAAGTGGCCTTTACAAGCACCACCGTTTCTTGGGCACCTGATGTGCTTCTCCCCTAAATCCCGACCTCGACAAGCCATTTGGTACATGAGGAACCAAGGCTCAGCAGGATGAAAGAAGTGAACACAAAATCGTGAGCCAGGACAGGCTGCGCAGTGGTCAGAGTGTGGAGCAGGGAAGGAGGAGGCCATAGCGGGCTGGGGGTCAAGGAGAAGGTGAGACAAGGAGAAGGTGAGACTGAGAAGACTCCAGGGAAGAGCAGCAGGATGACACTGAACGGAGGATGGAGGGCCTTCCCAGCAGAGATCCAGGGCAGAGCCCCAGCTGGGTGGACCAACGCATGCCCTCAAGGCAACCGGGAGCAGAAGGCTGGCCCCAGCCCAGCCCCCAATTTCTGCAGCAGCCTGCCTGCCTTGGGACCTGGGACAGTCACTTTCGAGCTAGTGAACCCCACGGCACACACTGCGACCTCGAGCCCTTCCTTGGCAGGGAGGCAAGAAGACTAAGGACCGAACACACGCAGCTGAATTCAGGGCATGTGTCATGGGACCAGTACGGGAGAATCAGGAAGTAGCAGTTCATAAAAGAGGGAGCTGGTAGGGTCTTCAATTCACTCAGCAGCTGTGAAAAGTCTGTTCTGGGCTTGGGGAGGGGTCACACACCAGCGGTGACACCCAAAATGGCTACACCCAGCAGGTAAGCGCTAAAACAGACCTTGGGGGCAGCGGCTGACAAGGAAGCACAGGGCCAGCCACAAGCCACTTAAGAAGGGTGGGTAGGGAAGGCTCCCTGAGCAGGTGGCACCAGCCCGGCATCAGAGGAAGGGAGAGGGGGCCAGGAAGACAGGGGGGCTGGTGGAAGTGAAACCCCGACAGTCAGCGTGGAGGGTGCAGGTCCCAGGGACCCAACGTCCACCCGTGGACAGAGCTTCTGCAGGAGAGGGAGAAGGACCCCAACTTGGGCAAGGGCACATAGGCACAGGCGGCTGTGGCAAATGAGAGCCCTTTTCCGCTTGGCTGAGCCATACAGCTTCCCACCCTCACACTGCCACCTCCCTCCCTGGGTGTGTCAAGGTGACAGGGTTCTGCATCGAGATGCCCAATCCAACTGCAAAATGCTGTCTTCTGAGCTGCAACGTGACAGACCAGCCCCTTCCAGAAAGGCAGGCTGTCTTGGGAAAACACAGGGAGTCCCAGGGACCCCTGGACAGCCACGGCTCCTCTCAGCAATGGAACCCCTAATGCCCTTTCTGCTATGTGATTATGTCTGTGTGGAGAATCATTTCAGTTTTTGTCTCCTCTCTCCCCAAACTTTTCATGGTCAGCAAAGGTATTTTAATCAATCAATTTTGTCTAATTACAGAAGAAACAGGTTTATTTTAGAACATTTGAAAAATACAGAAAACTGTCAGGTGCCTTCAGAGTTCTGAGTTTCCGCAGAGCAGCTAGAGGGAGCCCTGAGCAGCCAGTATCTCAGGCCTGATGGGGGGCAGCAGGAGTGCAGGGAATGGGGAGCAGGCTCAGCCAGGAAGCTGGGAGAAGCCCCCTCCTTCCTCTATGTAGGAGGGGCTCTGAGTGGGCTTTGGCTGAGTTGTGGGGGTAGGGCGTGTGTTGGGGTGGGTGAGTGCGGTGGTCCGGAGTGAATGGATTGTGTGGGTGAGGCGTAGGGCTTGGTGGCAGTGGGGGTGGGTCTCTGACCCTGTGTTGAACCATCTTACCTTAGGTCTCCTCTTCCCCTCCCCACGCCTCACTAAGTGTCAGCCTGTGTCATCGTCCCTTGTCTCCATCCCAAGATTTTGGTAAACTACTCATTTGACGGGGACATCACCTTCTTACCCCGACTCTTACAGCTGACCCCTCACACATTCTTCCTTCTGTGGATTGGAGCAATAGATGTGGGTGTGCTTGGCACCTGCTCATCACTTCCTGTCCCCCTCCTGTCACCTATACCCACTCCAGGCCAGGTGCCCAGGCGTGTCCATCCTGGCCACGCTCGCTGGCAAGCAGATCCAAGGTGAGGCCCTGCCCCAGTGCCTATGTATGGGAGCCACGGAAGGCCCAGTGAACACTGTGTGGCACAGAGGGGACCCTGGTAGACCAAGCCATGACTTGTGACTTACTTTACATCAGGCTCTGGAGGCTCACAGCCAATCCACTCACGGCACACGTCGATTTCAGATTGAGAGTGCCCATTAGAAGTCAAAGGCTCAGGATGGGTGTGCAAGGCCCAGGCTGGGCCAGAGGACAGCTGAGAGGGGAAGCCAGACCCCAAGGGACCCCCGGAGCTCCCAGGCACTGATGGCCCTCAGATCTACTTCTATGTCTGTCACCCCTACCAGACAGGGGCACCTGAGGGCAGAGCTCTTGCTACTTCATATATCCAGAAGGAATCCAGGGTTAGGAACACACTCCACGTGGACCCAGCGTGGGCCTGGAGCACTTCCAGTTCAGGCAGAGTGATACCTGCCGGATGAGCCCACTGTCAGAAAACTCACTATTAAAAAAAACTGTCTCCTCCATCAAGGGCAAAGCTGCCTCTCTTGGAACAATTCACTTTATCTTTCAACATTATTTTTATTGTGGCAAAATATGCCCAACACAAAATTTGCCATCTTAAACCACTTCAAAGTGTACAATTCAGTGGCATTTAGTGTATTCACATTGTGTTGTGCAATTATCATGTCAATTTAATTCCAGGACATTTTCGTCCCCCAAAAAAGGAGACACCCCACCCATTCGCTCCACCTTCATCTCAGCCCCCAGCAATCTCCTTTCTGTCCATGTGGACATTTCATATAAATGGAATCCTACAATATGGATCTGTGTGTCTGGCATCTTTCCTTAGCAGGGTTTCTAGGTTCATCCATATGGCAGCAAGCATCAGTACTTCCTTCCTTTTAAGGTTGAATAACATTCCATTGTATTCCATAATATTCCACTATGTGGACAGACCATTTTGTTTCTTCAATGGTAGGCAGACATTTGGGTTGTTTCTTCTACCCTTTAGCTCCTGTGACTCATGCTGCTGGGGACATTCCTGTACAAGTCCCTGACTTCGTGTTTGAGTCCGTTTTCAAATCTTTGGGGCACATACACCGAGGAGTGGGACCGCTGAGCCCTGCAATCTTTCTGTATTTAATTCATTGAGGGACCAGTATTATTTTTAAGGCCAGAAACTTCACAGCAATCTCAACTCTGTCTACCACAGTCTTGTAATAACAAGTCTGTTTCCCAAAGATATAAAATGATACGTGAACTATGATGATTACCATATAAAATATGCTTATGGAAAAAGGCTTGGAAAGAATATATAAACTCATTGTGCGGGGGCAATGGAAATCTGAGGTTTCTGGGAGTGAGGATCTCGGGAAGTGGGGGGCAGCCTGGGCAAAGGAAGCAGGGAAGGGGGTGTGCTGGCACTTCGTGCTGCCACAAATGTCATGAGTTAGCTCAGAGGGTGTAGGGGGTGGGGCTCTCAGGGCTTTGAAAACTGTTTTTCATGGGTGTGTGTTATGTATATTCACTGGTATGTACGTATGCATCAAATATTACACCATGCTTTCTTTAAAGACTAGAAGGAAATTCGTGAAAATGGAAAAATATTCACAGTGGTTATCTCTGGGAGATAGTACTTTTGTTCTTTACAGGATTTTCTCCAATGAGCATTACTTTTATAACCAGAGAAAACATACAAAAACAATGTAGCCTGTGATCCGTTCTGAGTGTTTGTTTCCCTGCAGACCATGGCAGTTGGCTGGTTTGTGCTCCTGGGTCCTGCGCAGCTAGGCTCAGACTGCAGCCTCTGGGCTCAGGCCCCTTGGGTGCCAATTAAAGGAGAGCAGTGGCAATGAAGTCACATCAGACTTCACATCCAGACCTGATCTGAGGAGGCTCAGGAGGCACTGCATTCTCCCTTCACTGCTTTCAACTTCCTGCTCAGGTATCCTGCCAAAGGGGCGGCTCCCAGGAGCCTGGGGTCCCAGAGACGGTGAAGCGGGTGGGGGGACCTTGGGCTGTGGGCTCTAGGTGGAGGAAGAGCCTCCTTCCCAGGGCCTCCTGCCTGGAAGGTGAAGGGGATGAATTGCGGCCACCCAGCTCTTAGGTGAGTTGGCCAACAGGACCCCACGCCCATGCCAGGGCACACTGGGAAGTCGGTTGTGGAAAGCTGGAGAAGGGCCTGGCCATGGGGCGGAGCCAGTCAGGCCCAGAGCAGGCCTAGGCCAACCCCCCACCATTCCTCCATCCTCCCCAACCCCCCATTCACACCAGCCCCCACCCCACCCCCCAGGCTATCTCTAGGATAGCCTTTGCAGAAAGGATCTGTGGGTGGCCAAGGTGTGGGTGATTATCTCCCCAGCCCAGGGTCTGAACAGAAGAGGACACTACAGTTTATCGGGGTGATCACTTCGTAAGTGATGTAAATGTCTAATCACTATGTTGTGCACCTGAAACTAATATACCACGTTTCCCCGAAAATGAGACGGAGCCGGACAATCAGCTCTAATGCGTCTTTTGGAGCAAAAATTAATAGAAGACCCGGTATTATTTTACTATAAGAAGGCCGGGTGTTATATTATACCTGGTCTTATGTTAATTTTTGCTCCAAAAGACACATTAGAGCTGATTGTCCGGCTAGGGCTTATTTTCGGGGAAACATGGTAATATTCTATGTCAGCTGTAATTGAAAAAGTTTTTAAATTATTTTAAAAAGGGGACAGGAAGCCCCAGGATGGAAGGATATTGACCCCCTAGGTACCAACCAACGAGAGCCAGGTCCCCAGGTCTGACGTCAGAGGGAGCCCGTCCCCACCCAGCACCTCAATGCCCACCCTAGTGTCTCAATGCAAGCCAAGCCCCTAGGGTGCGACCCCTCCTCAGGAGCGTGGGGTGGAGGGGGAAGGACACAGAGGGAGCAGGGCCCTAGCTAAAGCCAAGCTCAAAAGCAGGATCTGGAGGGAGTCGTGACGGGTGTGGGAAGACCATTCTGACAATCAAGGGTGTTGGAGGTGAGCAAGAGCGGGGCAGGTGGAGCATCAGATCAGAGGCTGTACGGGAAGCGGAGTCTGGGCCATGGGCTACTGCATGCTGCTCTGTGCTGAGGGCCGGCCCTGGGGGACCTGACTCTCTCATCCCCAGGGGAGAAAGGACAGGTGGCATCCGAGTGCGGGAGGGAAAAATTCATAATGCCAGAGAGTGAGGGAAAGACCCTGAGGAGGCCTGGCGGACATTGGAAGTAGGCGAGGGGAACACAGGGGCAGGAAAAGGGACGCCAGTGGCAGGTGAAGGAGAGACACAGGGACAGATGAAAGCAAAGCGGTAAAGCTCACTGGGCAGTCGCGATTGGGGAGGGGCCAGGTGGGCATTGGGGAAAGCACAGCTTCCCCCCCAACGCCGCAGCCCCTCCTGGAGGACCAGCGGGCCAGCGTAGGCGGAGGGCGGGGCCCGCGAAGGCGGAGGGCGGGGCCCTAGGAGCGCTCACTCCCGCCCCCGCCGGGAGCGGCAGACAAAGAGCGCAAAGAGCGCATGGTGTCTCCCGAGTCTCCCAAGGGTGCGGGTCGTCCCCTACCCCTGGCAGGGGCAGGTGCTCAAGCCCTGCCTTAGGGAGCCTGGGGCAGCTCTAGTGGGGGCTCCGGTGGGAGGCGCTCGCGATGCTTCCCAAATGCTCTGATCTAGAATCTGGGCAGGCGAGCAGGAGGGAGGGGAAGGTTGAGAAGTCTGGCCTGGGTGACTGGGGGTCCCGCAGGGCTTGCAACTCTTTGGGAGGCAGGGGGAAGGCTCTTTCATTCATGGTGAGGCAAGGCCGACGGGAGTTGCCCATGGCTGCTACGTTATAACTCTCCTAACCCCACTCTGCAGATTAGGAAACTGAGGCTAGGAGAACAGAAACCGGAAGTTACCCGCTGCCCTGGCTGGCTCTCAGCTCTGCAGTCAGGAGTGTCCAGGGGACACTTTGGACGCATCTGTGTCTGGCTTCCCCGGCCCAGACAAGTGTTTTGGGGACCTCCTAACCAACAGAGCACTGGTGAAGAAAGCCCAGAGAAGGGGCAGCCCTGCCTGTCAGCGAAGAGCAGTCTCTTTGCTTTCCTGTCCTTTCAGTGGCCCAACGGAAGTCCTCATTCAGGTCTTCCCAACTCTGGATTTTGAAAATTGTCAACGCACAGGAACACTGGAACACCTGACCACAGACATCTGTGTGCCTTTCACCCACATCTCCCCAGAACGCACATTCTGCTGCCCCATCTCCTTTCTACACATACACTTTCAAAAGCAAGAGGCTGACACCAACACTCCCATTCCCTGGGAAACCACAACACCCTTATGCTCATGGATTTAGCACTGATAGTCACCTTCACCTCTCTCCAATTGTACCACTTATGCCCTTATAGCTTTTCTTTTTTCTGATCCAGGATCTAATCAAGGACCACACACATTACACTTATCTATTATGTCTGTCTCTAGTCTCCTCCACTCTAGAAAAACCTATCCATTTTTTTTTTTTTTTTTTTTTTTTTTACTTTCATGACATTGACCTCTTCCAGGGCAGCTGCCTTGTAGAACGTCCCAGAGTCTGGATTTGCCCTAAGATTCAGCTTAAATACTTGAACAAGTTGCTGCGTCCTTCTCCCCCCGACCCACCCCAACATCAGGAGGCACTGGGGCCAGGCTGTCCCACTGTTGGGAGGCTTGCTTGGTTTGATCACGTGGTCAAGGTGGAGGCTGCAACATTGCATTTTCCCTTCCTAATGTACAAGTAATCTGGGGTAATACCTTGAGACCCTGTGACTACCCCATTACCCAACAACCTTTATCTAATGGTTTTACCACCCAAGGGCGATTCTTGCCTGAATAAATTGCACTGGTGGCTGAAATGTGCCTTCATTTGTAAGAATTCTAGCAGGGACCCAGCAACACACTCTGTCAGTATGTGATAGGCCCGGTGAATGGTATGCCCCCAGTTGAGGCTAGCTGAACAAAGCCATACCATCCACCCCTGTAACTCTGTGCCCACCCTTTCTGCCCGGGGACAGGAGCAAGAGAAGCATGGGGCATGGGAGGTCTTCATCTCCAAGGTCTTTTTAGTAGTTCGGGGGTGGTGTATGTCCGGGTGCCCGTGAGCTGCCTGTATGTCGGTCAGGGTGTGGATGCTGGAAAAGGAGGGTCAGTTACTACAAGCGGCATGGAAGAACAGATGATGTCCCTTAGGACCGCACTTGGGCAATGACCCCTAGAAACTGATTTGATAGGTCTGAGGTGAGGCCTCCCTTCTTATTTGTAACGAACTCACTTCCTAAGTCATACTGATGTGATTTGGGACTTCATTGATTTAACTCACGTTCCTACCCATCCGAGGTCCTCACTACTCACTGTGGTCCAAAGCACCAGCAGCAAGCACATAGCCTGGGAACGTCTGAGAAATGTAGAATCGCAGGCTCCACTCTGGACCCCCTCAGTCAGATCCTGTAGTTTAACAAGGACCCCAGCGTGACGTCGTGCGGTCCCAGAGTACCCCGCGAGGAATCAGGGAGGACTTACACACACCTGAACAGGGTTCAGACACCAAAAAGGGTCTCTCTCCTCCCTCCTCCCGCTCCCTCCCCAAAGTTGCTGAGTGGTGGGTGGTGCCCACGCAAGGTCTGTTGAAATCTGACCCGCCTGCCTCTAGGGCACCACCTCTGAAGTCCTTTGGAGAGAGCAGCAGGGAAAGAGGGATGGATGCCCCACAGCACCTGGGTGAAAAAGTAAAGCAATTCCTGAGGTCATCATCATCAAAAAAAAAAACAACCTTCAGGTCAACTGTAATTGAAAAATAAAACAATTATTAAAAAAAAAAGATCAACCTTCAGGTGTGTGCTCACAGCTTCACAGACAACTGAAAACCCTCCCACTCCCTTGTACCTCTGGGCTAACGTGGCTGGCCCTAGGGCACAATCCAATCTAGCAATAATCAAACCTATATTCTTTATGGAGTGCTTTTCATTTCCACTGCTCAAAAGGAGTATGAGGAAGAGGCAGATTGTAGTACGAAGAGGGACGATACCTGTCACATCACAAAACCAACCGCAAACCCCAGCTTTTCAAGTCTTCCTCTTTTGGCTTGATTCCAGCTCCTTCCTAACTAATCTTATCCATTACCCTTCTTCACAACTCAGGGCTCCTCTTCCTATGTTTTTTCTCCCCTTTCTTTCACATTAGAAACCCCTCAGAATAATACTGGACCTTCCTGTCACTGGACATTAACTGTGACACGTCCATGAGTATGGCCTTCTCCATCCAATTTCAATGTCTTAACAACCAACTTAATGAATGGCCTGATGGCAGCAACCCCCATTCCCCTACCCAAATGAGACCCCAGGGGACCCAGTGCCGATGCTGCTGATTTCACCATGGCAATGACCCCAGGAGGCAGATACCCTTTGTTCCCATTTAGCAGGTGAGAAAACTGAGGCACTGAACCAGTGAGCCATTCAATATCAGCATACAGCACTGTCCTCCCTGCAGAGACCTGAGGTAGAAAGAAGGTACAACTCAGACCCACTAGGGCTGGTGCCGGGCTAAGTGCTCACACCTGCTTTTTGTCCTTTGGGGTGTGTGTGTGTACCGTATTTCTTGTTTTTAAAGCTTTCCTGAGGTATAAGTTCCATACAATAAACTGCACATATTTAGAAGGTATGGTTCGAAAAGTTTTATACACACACACACCTCTGTGAAACCATCGCCACAATCAAGATAGTGACCATTTCATTTAGATAGATTGTCTGATCATTATGTTGTTTTGTACACCTGAAACTAATAAAAAGAAAAAAAAAAGATAGTGACCATTTCCATCATCACCAAGTGTCCTCATGCCCGTCATCCCTTCCCTTCCACTCATCCCTGATCTGTTTTCTGTCACTATAGATTAGTTTGCATTTTCTAGAATTTTCTATCAATGGCTCAGACAGTTCTCAGCAATTAGGTAAGAGAGAAAGGGCATTTTAGCATCTTGGGATAAGGGCAAAGTTCGTGCTGATAACAGCTATTGGAATTCAGTGCCCCATTTATGGCCTCCACAGTGATTCCATTTCCAGAGGGCCTACTGCATACACAACGACAGGACCAAAGCCCTGCTCGAAAGAAGCCCCCACTCAGGTGGGAGAACGTCAGGTAGCCATGAAAGTGCCATGGAGGGGATGGGGGCGGGCCCACGGCCCTCCACCCTGCTCTCAGCAGCAGACTGGCCCTTCTCTCCCTCACTGTTGCTTACTTGTTCATGGTCAGTCTCCCTCCTCATTGTACAGAGGCCCCAGGGGGAGGGGACAAGGCGTGTGTGGAGTTCCAAGCAGGATCCCCAGCACAGAACGGTGGCTGGCCCAGTGGGGGCTCATCACGTAGGTGCCAGACGGAAGAATGCTTGGGGGACTACCAAAAGGACTGGAGAGGCGACCTTTGGCCTCTGCTCAGGTGGCCAGAGGGGAGAAGACAGGCGATACTGACTCCCTTATCTTCACTGTGGTCCAGGCTGAAAAAAGAGCAGATAGATGTCTGGCTGGGCCATACAGGAAATGGGTGGAGTGGGCTGGAGCCATTTCCTTTGTCACACAGACCCCCCCTTTATGCTAGGCCTGCCAGCCAGCCTGTAATGGAGTCAGAGAAGGGGTACCAAGCTCAAGAAGACTGGGGTGATAGGAAAGGCAGAGAGAGAAGCTCAACAGTGTCGAGTGGATTAGACGTACGAGAGAGGACGCAGGCCCGGCAAGTAGGAGCGCATGGAAGGCGTTTTGTGCTGTGGTGCCAGGTGGCTCACTTCCTGCGTTTCCCCCTTTGTAACCTGGCTCCTTCCCATTCGTAACTCAACATGCATTAGCCCCGCTACTCAGGGTCCTATCCACATTTTTCAAGCTCATCCCCCCCCACTCCAGCACCTACCCTTGGAAGATATGACCGGGATAATAGAAATGCAGCTGGAGGGGACTTGCTGCTGTCACAGACCAGATCAGTAGAATAAAAGGGCCAAAGTCACGTGATCATCTCAATAGCTGCACCAAAGGCATTTGACAAAATCTAACAACGCTTCATGATAAAAACACTCAAACTAGAATAGAAGGGAATTTACTCAACTTGATTAAAAGCATCTATGGAAACCCCACAGCTAACCTTATGCTCATTGGTGAAAGACTAGAAGCTTCCTCTTACATCAGAAACAAAGCAAGAATGCCCACTTCTATTCAGCATTGTACTGGAGGTGCTAGCCAGAGTAAATAGGCAAGAAAAAAGAAAAAGAAAAGGCATCCAGATTGGAAAGGAAGTACAAAAGGAAGTGACAACTATCTTTATTTGCCCATGACATGATCCCATATATAGAAAATCCTGAAGAATCCACTAAAAACTGTTAAAGCTAATAAGGTTAGTAAGGTTGCAAGATACAAGATCAATACACAAAAATCACAACGTGGATGAACCTGGCGAATATTAAGCTAATGAAATAAGTCAGACAGAGACAAATACTATATGGTCGCACTTATATATGGAATCTAAAGAAAAGAATAAACGAGCAAACAAAACAGAAATAGACTCATAGACACAGAGAAAAAACTGATGGTTACTAGATGGGAGGGGGGTTGGGCGATGGGGAGAAGGGGAGGGGATTAGGAAGTACAAACTGGCAGTCACAATATAGTTATGGGATGTAGAGCACAGCATAGGGAATATAGTCAATGGTATTGTCACAGCTGTGTACGGTGTCAGAGGGGTAGTAGACTAGTTGGGGTTATCACTCTGTGAGGGATGTAAATGTCTAATCACTATGTTGTTTTGTACACCTGAAACTAATAATAAAAAGAAAGCTTCTTCTAGGGTAGTAAGGGGAAAAATTAAAATAAATATGTGCAGTTTATTGTAATATATATATATATGTATACGCAAAAAAATCAACTGTATTTCTATACAGTGACAATGAGAAAGATGACAAGGAAATTAAGAAAACAATACCACTTACAATAGCATCATAAAGAATAAAATACTCAGGAATGAATTTAACAAAAGTGTAAAACATCAGTGAAGGAAACTGTAAGACCCAGATGGAAAGATATCCATGTTCATGTGTAATACTCCCCCAAATTGATCAACAAATTCAATGCAATTCCTACAAAACTGCAGCTGGCTTCTTTTTCAGAAAGTGACAAGCTGATCCTAAACTTCATGTGGAAACTCAAGGGACCCAGAATAGCCAAAAGAACCCTGAAGAGTACAAAGTTGGAGGACTCACCCTTGCTGATTTCAAAAACGTACTTACAAAAGCTATAGGAAAAGCAGTGTGGTACTGTCATAAAGATAGAAATTTCTCCAGAAAGTATATGCAAATAGCCAATAGCATATGAAAAGCTCTTCAACCTCATTTGGCCATCAAAAATGCCTATCAAAATCACAATGAGCTACCACCTCACACACAGCAGGATGGCTACTGTCAAAAAATGTGTAGGGGAGGAAGTGAGGAAATTAGAACCCTCTTACAACACGGCTGGTGGGAATGTAAAATGGTGCAGCCCCTGTGGAAAACAGTTCAGCAGCTCCTGAAAAAATCAAACATAATTACCATATAATCCAGCAATTCCATTTTTGCATATATATCCAATAAAATTGAAAATAGGGACTCAAACAGATATTTGTACACCCACAGCAGCATTGTTCACAATAGCCAAAAAGTGGGAGCAACCCAAATGTCCGTCAACAGATGAATAAATAAATATTATGTGGTATAGCCATATAAGGGAATATTACTCAGCAATAAAAAAGAAATTTAGTAGTGACATGGATGAACCTTGAAAACATTATGATAAATGAAAGAAGCCTGACACAAAAGGTCACATACCATATAGTTCTATTTAGATGTAATGTCTGGAAAAGACAAATTCATAGACAGAAAGCAGATAAGTGGGTGCCAGGGACTGGGAGGTGTGGGTGGAAATGGGTACGGGTTTCTTTTTTAAGTGTGCTTTTCCAGGACCCATCAGCTCCAAGCCAAACGGTTCCCTCAATCTAGTTGTGGAGGGCACTGCTCACAGTGGCCCATGCGGGGATCGAACTGGCGACCTTGTTGTTAAGAGCACCGCGCTCTAACCAACTGAGCCAACCGGCCGCCCCTGAGTTTCTTTTTAAGGTGAGGAAAATGTTCTAGAATTAGATAGTGGTGATGGTTGCACAACTCTCTGAATATACTAAAAACCACTGAATTGTACATTTTACAACGGTATGCGAGCTATATCTCAATAAATTTGTAGTTTGGTTTTTTTTAAGTGCCCGTGAGCTATCAGGAAAAAAGTTCCTAGAACTCGAGACTAGGATAGAGATTTGGGGGCTTTTAAGCTGGGGGTCAGAGACCTCTGGGGAATCTAGGAAGAGGCTCCAGGGAACGCTGGCAGAAGGAAGTCACATGACAAGTGGTGTAGTTGTCTATGTCCATTTCTCTGGGCTGCCCTGTCTCTCTGTGGTGTCATTTACTCTGGGGTAAGGTGCAGAGGCCACCGCGGGTACAGAGGAGACAGGGAGAAGTGCCACTGAAGCTCGGGGAGCACCAATGTTTAAGGAGCACTGGGGCCAGGCAAGGGGTCCTGGAAGCTGACTGGTCTTTGGGGACAAAAACTTCCTTCCTTGAGGAGACTCAGGGCAGAAACTCTCCTGGCTGTGCCTGCGACTCCAGCCCCCCAAAACGGGGTCATCTTTGATAGCGAATGCTTTTCTCTGCTTTCTAGATTTTAAAAATTCAATCTTCTTTTGTCTTCCCTTAATTTTAAAGGATGGTTCCTTTTAAAACTGATCCAGTTTCCCCTTCTATCCAAACTTCCGCAGGAGCTTTAAAAGAAAGCAGCGTTCCCAGAAAACAGCAGCGGTCGGGTAGCCTGCCTCCTGGGGTCCCGGCTAGCCCAGGCCTTGGGGCTCTCTCTCAAGGAGAAACTCTTGGCCCAGAAATTTCCCTTCAAGCCCTCCTCTGACATGGAGCCCCCGCTCAAAGCCATCCCAGTCCGACCTGTGCCACCTACCCCACTGTTATGGGGACCCCCAAAGGTTACCACAGTGTCACCTCCCAAACATGGCTCATTTCGGGCCTGTAGTGCCTCGCAGGTCACCCTCCACTTTTCACACATCACCATGAGGCCGGCCTAAAATAAAGTACTACATCAATTTCTCCCTGGCAAAATCCGGAGCCTACCGCTTTGGAACTGCTTGCCTTTTGATGAAATGATTCCAAGAAAGGAAGCAATGAGGATGGGATTCCACAGGACTGCCTGTCGGTCCCAGCCTGGGTCATTCGGGAACCCAATCCCAGGAGGAGGCAACGGCAACGGCCAGGATCGAGACGAGGGTGAGGGGCGAGAATGGTAGAAAGAAGGCGGAGGGCAAGGAGCGGGAAAAGTGGAGGCTTCCGCGTGCCCTGAAGATCCGACTCCCGGGAGAGCGAAGCAGGAGCGCCGCCAGGCTAGGGGCAAGATTCTCCCTCCTGCCCCTTCCCTCGGGGCCAGAGGAACTAGGCTCCCAGCACAAATGCTGGGCGCTTTCCCCCGCCTCCCCAACCCCCTGATGCACTGATTCTTCCCTTCGTCACGCCACCGCTGATGCCTATAGGGGTTCCCCCTGTTCTTCCAAGGAGACCCCATTCCGCCAGCCAATACAGCTCCGGCCTGCACTTGCTCCCCAGTCCTTACCAATAAACAGTTGAAGCGCATACCTGTCTGAGCCCGGTCTGTGCCTGGGTTCCGACTCCCTCTGACCTTGAACTCCCTCCACTTAGCCCTGGGGGCGTCTCAAGCCACGTCATCTGGGACATTTCTCTAGACAGTTCTCAGCGCACACAGAAAGTACACACACGCGGGACCGCAGGAGCCTCCGCGCACACACAGACGGGGCACAGGCACACACTCACGAAGTCACGCCACGCACAGGCAAGGAAGCCCGGCTCCCAGCCTTGGAGCTGGATTTCCGGGCCCGAGCGCGTGGCCCGGTATCTTTCTCCCAGCCACTCACCGCCCGGTCCACACCCCCCGAGGCCCAGCGGGACAGACAGCAAGTCAGACACTGCCGCCCGCGGATGGCCCACCCCGCTGACCCCGGCGGCCGACGCTCACCCGAGGCACCCAAGGCCTGGGAGCCCACCGTTTGGGCATGGCTGGAGCAGACAGTGGGTGCCGGGGTTAGTACCCCGAACCACGCCAGGCGTCGGCGGGGCCTCCGGCCGTCTGGGCGATTCTGCACCCCTGTCCCGCGGAGACCTGGATTTGACCGCCCCCCTTCCCTCGCCGCCGGCACCCGGCTCCCTGCCCCTACCCTGGGTCCAGAGGGGCGAGCTTGCGCAGGGAACAGAGCCCGTTGCTATGCAACCTCCAACCCGCGCCCGCGGCCGCAGCACCGCGCCTCCTGGCTCCCAGGCCCAGGGTGCAAGCGCGCGGGACTCGGGCCGAGCCCTACTTCCAACCTGGTCCAACGCGACCCAGGGCTCGCGTTGCAATCTACTCCAGGCGCCCAAAGGATGCGCCCCGCACCCTCATTCCCACGCAGTTACCATCTGTGACTGGTTCCCATCGAGCACCAATAACCATCAGCCGCAGAAATTTAGGGCGAGGATGGCTCCCTACCTCTTCCTCTTGAGCCCTCCAGCCCTCCCACATCTGCGGCCCTGGCTCAACCAGGAGCTCCCCCTGGGCTAGCTTCTTCTCCAGGTGGCACCCACGCCCCCCGCCCCAGCGGCCTAGCCGCCCTACCTGAAGCATCACTTTGTACTGCTCCTCCGGTTTCTGAACCACGCACATATTACATCCCATGGTGCTGGCCGGCGAGGGACGGAGGGCGGGAACGGGAAAACGCCTTTCACTGGTCCGTGCGCGGGACCTCGGGTCCCGGGCCCGGGCCGGGTGCCATACCCTAGCGCGGGGGGCGGGCCGCCTAGCGGGGGAGGGGGTCACGCCCCCAAGGGAGGGGCAGCTCCACGCCCCTCGGGTTAACTCTTAGCTGGCAGAGACCAGGCGCGGGCATGCTCCCTCACACCCGGCCAGGAAAAAAAGGGCAGCGGGGGATGGGCGGGCGCGCCAGGCGTTGCTTGGCTACGGCCCCCCCAGGAGGCGCGGGGGCGCGCCGGGCCGCTGGGGGCGTCAGGGGCCGTGGGCCGCGCGCCTCCCCGCCCGCCGGGCCCGCCGCTGCCGCTGCCGCTGCCGCCTCCGGCTCCCGCCCATGGCCGCCGGCCCTGGGAGCCCGGCCCTCGCGCTCGGCGCCGCGGCCTGGCCCGCTGGCTGGGGGGCGGCGGCGGCCCCCACCCGCGGCCAGGTCCGCGCCCGCGCTCCCGCCTCGTCCGGTCGCGCTTCCGGCACTCTCGGCCCTAGTCCTCCGGCCTGCAGCCGGCCCGGCCGTCTCCAGCTCTCGCCCGGGACCACGGGCACGCGCGCGCGCCCGCGGCGGCGGCGGGGGAGGGGCGCGGGGTGGGGCGCACGCGCGCGGTGGAGGGGAGTGGGGCTGGGTGGGAGCGCCGGCGGCGGGAAGCCTCAGGAGCCGGCGCGGGAAACCGGGGGCGGGGCCTGGGTGGAGGGTGAGTGGGTCCCTGGCTCCCTGGCACCCCCGGCGTTCGGCCCCTGGGCGCCCAGCACGGCACGTGCCGCCTGCACCGTGCAGGTCCAGGAGACACGGATTCTGTTTGAAGGAGCGCCTCCCAGGATCCCCCAGAGAGCTCCGGGCCTCTGGTGGGGGGCGCGGTATCAGCCCCTTTGCCGGGTCATCCACGCTGCAGTCTGAATGCCTCTACCCCTCCCTCTGGCTTCCCTTTAATGACAGCTTCTCTCCTTCAACTCAGCTGTTCCTTCGCTGTCGTTGAAATGGACACCTTTGTTAATTTCTTTTTTTTTATTATTTAAGAAGAAAAAGAGAAAAGCGTGAGAAGGGGTGGATCGTGGGGAGAGCCGGCCAAGCGGCTTGGGATGTCCCTCGCACGAGCACAGGACTAGCCTGCCTGGGTTCGCTGTCTACCTACCTGTGTCTCTCATCCGCAGCTGGCGCTCAAGCACGGCGCTTTAACGTTCCCTCCATCTCTTCCTCTTCTCTCCCACAGCCTGTCCTCTCTTCTTGGACAAGCCTAGAGAGAGAAAAGGCCTTTGCCTGGAAAGCTAGCGCATCGGATTGAGGGCGGGGTTCCCATGGGGTGCCCAGGAGAGCAGCTGAGCCCAAACCACCTGGCTGCACGCCTTATTTCCAGGCTTTGGTTAATGACGGAATCATTAACCATACAGGGCTGTTTAATTAGATGGCAGCGGTGGGGGAAGGTCCCTCCAAAGCCCTTCTTTCCTCCCTGATTCCTGGTTTAGAGGAGTCTGGAGAAGGGATGTGAGTGCCCCAAAAAGCCAAGCCGACCTTGAGACAAGTGCTCCTGTGCAGATTGCTTATGTTAGAAAGTGGTCTCAGGATGAAAGCAAGGGTGCATTCTCAGGAGCTGCTGGGACTTTGCGAGGAGCTGGATAGAGTGTATCTCAAACCTGAAGAGGGGACTGCCATACCACAAAGGACCACGAACCCAGTGGCTTCAAACAACAGAAATTTATTTCCTCACAGTTCTGGAGGCTCCAAGTCTAGAATGAAGGTGTTGGCAGGGCCATGTTCTTTAGAGCCCTCCGAGGGCTCTAAGGGAGTGTCCTTCTTTGCCTCCTCCTAACTTCTTGGAGGCTCCCAACAATCTTTGGTGTTCTTTGGCTTGTAGCTGCATCACTCTAATTTCTACCTCCTCCCTCACATGGCCTCTACCCTGAGTGGGACTAGAGTGAGGAAGCAGTCCAGTTTTTACCAACATGATGAGATAACCATCTATGAACCGGGTCTAAATGTTTTCCCCTCGTCAGTCATAGGGAACCTCCCACCAGGAGTCCATAGGTGTGAGCTGAGGGGCAGTACCAGTGTAAACGGGGGCATGGGACCTGGGGTCTGGACTACCTGTCCATGTACCTGACTTGAGCCTCTGGCCCCAGTTGGGCCTGGTCCTGAAGGTGCCACCTCCACTGGATTGCTGCTCTGCCTGCCTGGCCACGTGACTCGGTGGGTCTGTCAGTAGTCGGCTCATGACAGGCGGCTCCAGTACCACAGGCACTTGATGTCCCATGGTCAGGCTCTAAGCCTGTGCCACAGCCCAGTAGCATGATAGCAGCTGCTTTCTGAGTGGTGAGTAGCTCTGCCACAGAAGATGTGGCCTTGCTCCCGACCTTTAGTGAGGTTTCCCACAGACCGCACAGCACATTGTCTACCATGGACAGATCCCTGTCTCGACCCTTTAGGTTGCCTCTTGTGGCACTAGCAGCAGAGCAGCTTCCATTGCAGCCCAGACCTTCTTCAGGGCCCTTTCTTGCTCTGGGCTCCACTCAAAACGGGTCATGCCTGTACATCCCAAGACCTACTTGATCAGACATTCCATCAATTTGGTGATCTTCCCAGGATCATGTCAGATAAATCCCTTTTCTTGCTTAAGTTAGAGTCAGTTTCTTCTTGCCATCAGAAAACCCTAACAAACATGAAACCCTCTGAGAATGTGGGGAGGAAGGAGATCAGAGATAGTCAGTTGATCCAGGGGCAATGTTTGATCTCAGCTCAGCAATGAGGATGAGGATAGAGGGACATCCCAGCATGGCAGAAGGGTAACAGGTGTGGGTGGCCAGTCTGGAGCAGAACAGGGTGCTCAAGAGACAGACATGGTAAAGTCTGTCACCACCATGATCGCTGTGGCCATTGTAGTGTTCTTTAATCTGAAGACCAAATACCAAGGTGAACTGGTCCAGGTTCTTATCTGAACTGGTCCTATCGTGGCTGTGCTGCTCTCCCTCCACGCTCTGAAGTTTGGACCTGCTGAGGGCACCAGGTCACCCCACAGAAGGGTTCCACTTCGACCCACTCCGATTGCTGCAAAAAGATCAGGAGCCCATTCTTCTATTTTTCCACTGGATGTGAGGTCTCTCGTCTCCATTCCAGCCCCGCCAGATGCCTGACTAGGGAACCCTATTTCCCAGTACTTGCTCGTGACCTTGTCTAATGGCTCCCCCGTAAAGGAACTCCCAGGGATGCTGAGGCTAGACCGAGACCCAGAAACTGTCCAGCTTCTCTTCTCTGGGGAGCCTTGACTCTTCATCCTCTGTCATACTAGAGTGACGAGGTTGCCTTCTCCTAATGTGGCTATAAGCTTTGTGTGTGCTGCTCCATCTTCTATGGGTTGTGCCTTTATTATTATATCCAAAAAAGTCATCATCAAACTCAAGGTCACCTAGGTTTTCCCCTAAGTTATCATCTTCTAGGATTTTATAGTTGTGCATTTTACATTTAGGTCTATGATCCATTTTGAGTTAGTTTTTGTAAAAGATGTTAGGTCTGTCTAGATTTTTTTTTTTAATGTCTGGGCATCCAGTTGGTCCAGCACCATTTGTTGAAAAGATTATTCTTTCTCCACTGAATTGCCTTTGCTCCTTTGTTAAAGATCAGTTGACAGTATTTGTACGGGTCTATTTCTGCCATTCCATTTTGCAAAACTGAAAACAAACCCTGTTGATAGGAGAAGGCACATGGGGGACCCCAGGGGGCTTCTCATGTTCTATATGAGAACATGTACTGGCTCATGAGAACATGAGTATTTGCTTTTCTAGGTTTTTTTGTGTGTTTTTTTTTTAATTCACACTCACAGAATCAGTCACTCACTATCCATCAAATGAGTCCACTTAAGGCCTGTGTTGATTTTGTTTACTTTAAAAATAGGCTCATTCACACCTGTGAAGCAAACACCCAACCCTGGCATAGGACCATTACCAGGAACTTACATACACCGTCCTCACCCCCCCGCCCCACCCTCCACGGTGACCAACAGCCTGCACTTTGGTTTATCATTCTCCTGCTTTTAAAAATTGTGATAGAATATGTATAACACAAAATCTGCCATTTTAACCATTTTTAGGTACAACTCGGAGGTATCGATTACACTCACAGTATTAACTCATCACCACTATTTCCAAAACCCCTTTATTACCCCAAACAGAAACTCTGTACCCATTAAGCAAGAGCTCTCCGTTCCATTCTTTCAGCTCCTGGTAACCTTTATCTACTCTCTGTCTATGAATTTGCCATTCTAAGTATTTCATATAAGTGAAATTGAATATTTGTCATTTTATAACCGGCTTATTTCACTTAGCATAATGTTTTCAAGGTTCATCCATGTCATAGCGTGTGCCAGAACTTTACTCCTTTTTATGGCACAATGCTATTCCATTGTATGAGTAGACCATATTTGTTTATCCAGTCATCTGTCAATAGACACTTGGGTTGCTTCCCCCTTTTTTATATAGCTTTATCATATATTTATGTATGCCTAAAATTGTTTTCAGTCTAGTATATTCTTTTTAAAATGTATTTATTTTTTAAATTACAGTTGACATTCGATATTATTTTATATTAGTCTCAGGTGTACAGCATAGTTGTTAGACATTTATGCAGTGACACTCCCCACCCCCACCCCACCCTGATAACTCTAGTACTCACCTGGCACCTTACATAGTTGTTGCAACATTATTGGCTATATTCTCTATGCTGTACTTTACATTTCTGTGACTGTTTTGTGACAACTTGTATTTCTTAATCCTTTTACCTTTCTCACCCAGCTCCCCAACCCCCCTCCCATCTGGCAACCATCAGTCTGTTCTCTGTATCTATGAGTCTGTTTCTGTTTTGTTTGTTCATTTATTTTGTTCTTTAGATTCCACATATAAGTGAGATCATATGGTATTTCAGTTTAGCATATTCTTAACTTTATGCAAAACGTGTTCTGTCTGTACTCTTCTGGGACTTGCTTTTTTCAACATTATATAACTAAGATTTTTTTCCATGAGGTCATGTCATGAAGTGAAGGGCATTTCTGTTTCCAGTGTGTTGCTATGAACTTTTGTGTGCGTGCCTCCTAGTGCAACATGTGGCAGTTCCTCTTACATATGTGCCCAAGAGTGGGACATATGCACCTGTTCAACTCAGGTGAGGCCTAATTGTTTCCCAAAGTGGTCCTACCAATGTATGCTCCCACTAGCAATATATAAAAGACCCTTTGGAATCTATGTCTTCTTCAAGTCTTGGTATTTTCAGACTTCTTTTCTGCCTGGTGGGTGGGTAGAAATGGTCTCTCACCACAGTCTTGCATTTTCCTGATCAGTGGCAAGGTGGATCTTTGCTTCAGTGGTTTCTTGGCCATATGTGTTTTCTCTTCTGTGTTCTACCGGGGTTTGTTTTTTTGCCTGTCTTGGTATTTTTTTCATTTGCTTATTGATTTGTAGGAATTGTTTATATATTCTGGATACTAATCCTTTCTCAGTTACATGTATTGCAAATATTTTTCTCAGTTTGTGCCTTGCCTTTTCACTTTCTTTAAGGAGTCTTCAGTATAAAGTAGTTTCTAATCAAAATGTAGGTAAATCTACTCTTTTTTGTTTGTTTTCTGTTTTTTTTTGTTTTGTTTTGTTTTTTCGTTTTTTTTACAATTAATGCTTTTGTCTTGTGTTTAGGAAATCTTTCCCTACCCCAAATTCAGAAAGATAGTTGCCTACATTTTCTTTTTAAAATCTTAGTTTCCTTTTTGACATTTAAATCCATAATCCATCTGGAAATGACTTTTGTGTAAGATGTAATAGAGGGACCCAATTTCAGTTTTACGCCATATGAATCACATGCAGTCATCCCCCCTTATCCACAGTTTCACATTCCTTGGTTTCAGTTAGCCAGTCAACCGTGATCCAAAAATATTAAATGGAAAATTCCAGAAATAAACATTTCATATGTTTTAAATTGTTCACTGTTCCGAGTAATGTGATGAAATCTCACACTGTCCTGGGAAGCCACTTGGGATGTGGCTACCAATGTATGCTCCCAAAGGGATTGGACTCATCCCTTTGTCCAATGTCTCCACTCTGAATTCGCTCCCTACCTGTTAGTTACTACTCATAGCCAGCTCAGTTATCACACAGACTGGCCTATTGCCGCAGTGCTTGTATCGAAGTCAACTTTATTTTACTTCATAATGGCCCCAGAGCACAAGAGTAGTGAGGCTGGCAATTCAGATTCGCCAAATAGAAGCAGTGAAGTGTATCCTTTAAGTGAAAAGTTGAAAGTTCGGTATTATCCGCAGCTTCAGGCATCCACTGGGGGTCTTGGAAGTATCCCCTGTGGATAAGGAAGGACTACGGGATATTTCCTTCTGCATTTGTTAAATAATTCCCTCTTTCCTCCCTGATCTGCCACCTGTGTCATATATTAAAGGTTTGTCTTTGAGGAGTCTGTTTGGGGCTCTGTTTTGTCCCACTGGCCAGTTTGTCTATCCTTGTGTTAATGTCAGGCTGTGTTCGTTATTATAGCTTTATAATAAGTCTTGCTAGTTGCTAAGCAGGTCCCTGCTCATTCATCTTCTAGTCTTGACCTTTGCTCTCCCATAAAGCCAACAGTGAACCTAATACCTAAAGCCACTAAAGAGAGTACAGAGCGAAACCTATGGACAACTCTCACTTTTAAATAAAAGTGCAAAAATTCTAAAAATAAGATAAACAAGTGGACTCCAGCAATGTAACAAAAAAAATAAAATATGTACGACCAAGTAGCGTCTAGTCCAGAAATACGAGAGCAGTTCAACATCAGGTAATCTTTTCACAGAAGTCATTACTCAGCCAATTAGAGGAAACTGCTTGATCACATCAGTAGGGGCTGTAGGCATTTGATAAAATTCAGCATTCATTCCTTTAAAAGAGTATGAACATATGACCCTGGCGTTGAGAGACAGCGCTTTGACTCTTTTGGTGATCTCACAAAAGCATTTTCAGCAAATCCTCATCTCCAAGCAAGCTGTAGGGTTTTCCCAAGGCAGTGAGAATTCGCATAGAAGCCGCAGGGGACGGGTATGCAGAGTAAATGGTGAGCTGCCCCGTGCCTGCAGATCCCAGATAAGAGCAGTGTACTTTGTTGAAGTACAGGGCTCATTCTGAAGAGAGACACCTATATCCCTCGCCCACAACAAGAGCTATAGGGCCTGGGGACATTGGGAGGGGAAGGAACAGAAGCCACAGAAGGGTTATGTGTGCAATTAAAAGGCAGCGAGCAGAGCAGAGCAGCCAAGGGGGGTCGAATCTCAGAAAACACTGGAAACAAAAGCATACCTCTGTAGGTGAGGGACTCATCCTGAAGTACTAATCCTTCATGCCTTGCATAACACAGGAGCTTGGAGATCTGGGGTAAAGAGAAAGAAGACTGAACAGAAGCCACACTGCGGGGGTGCCTGGCAGGGTGGGGGAAGGGGCGGTGAAGACAAGTGAGGAATAATAGATTGGCTTAGGGCTGGCAAAGCTTAGAAAACACTAAGGTGTCAATATTTTCCCTATAGTTAGTGCTTTTTGTGTCCCGTTTAAGAAATCTTTCCCAACCCCGAGATCCAGGAGATGGTCTCCTGTTGTCTTCTACAAGCTTTGTTGTTTTGCCTTTTATTTTCAGATTTACAGTACAACTGGAATTGATTTTTGAGTATAGTGTCAGGCAGTGGTCAAGATTTTTTTCCCTAAAAAAAAAAAAGACACTTTCAGGCTGAAGATGCTCAGGAAGTCTCGCGAGGGTCTTATTACAAGGTCCAGGTTGGTTTGGGGGACTCTTAGTTTTAACAATGCCAGGAAGGCTAGCAAAGTACAACCTTCCTTTAAAAGTACATTGAGATGCAAGTCCCTTTGAGGGGCGGGGCACTTGCTTCTACTTACTGGGTTGTAAAAGAATAACATGTATGGAGCCACTATAAAATGGAGCCGAGATGCCATCCACAGTAAGTACCTTGAACATCTTATGCCTCAAACCTGTGGAAGGCGAAACAGGACAAAATAGCCTTTGGACTGGGCCTAGGGCAACCTTGTATCCTAAGGAACTGTTTGCAAAGAGAACAAGAAAGCAGATACTCTGATACTGGGACTGAAAATGAAAAACATTTTGTCGAGAATTAGCATCACTATGTGATCTGCACCAGTCACAATGTCTTCCTTCTACTGGTGACATTGTTCCCCTTCCCCTTCTCATAAATACCCATTGCCATTGTCTCCTAATCCGAACTCTATTTGGGCTTCTGCCTGAATTAGTGAGTCCCGAATAGCTATTTTTATTTTATTTTATTTTTATTAGTTTCAGGTGTACAAAACAATGCAATGATTAGAAATTTATCCTTTATACCCCTCACAAAGTGATAACCCCTCCCGCTCAACCTACTACCCCTCTGACATCACACACAGCCGTTACATTTCCACTGTCTCTATTCCCTATGCTGTACTCCACTTCTTGTGACCATATAAATTGAATTATAGTTGACATTCATTATTATTCAGCTTCAGCTTCAGGTGTACAGCGCAGTGGTCAGGCATCCACACCGTCCCTGAAGTGGTCTGCCTCATAAGACAAGTGGCCATCAAATAGCTATTTTTATTGATCTCAAATGTTTGTTGCCTCTTGCTTTGGACTTTTGTTTTTAAGTTAATAGAGTCTTGAGCACTTTTCAATTTTAAGGGAAGCCCTTGGAAATTCTTAGGATCAGATCACAATTGCCTCAAGGAGTAAATGCAAACTGAGGTTCTGGGGAGGAGATATTATCGGTGCCCTTATTTTTACAACCCTCCACAAACTAAAGTTCATCGAAATGCAAATCCCTTTGAGGGTAGAGGCATTTGCACATCATTATCGGGGCTTGGCCACTTTTCAGTTGTGAGGGGCCCACTGGAAATCCTGGGGGCCAGATCACAGTTGCTTCCCTGAGTAATTGTATCTTGTGAGTTTTTGGGGAGGGAGATTGACCCCTCCTCTCCTTTCTGCCTTGTCTCCCACCATCTCTAGCACTGATCTTGGCTGTGGCTTCTGAACAACTTTCTTTGGTTTCTGCCCCTCTCCCACCCTGGCTGCTTTTGGCAAATGAATGTCTGCCCTTGGGAAGGGGTGGTGACCTAAAGGGGTGTGTGTGTGGGGGGATTCTCCTCTACCCTATTTGGGCCTCCGGCTGGGCTTAAGAATTAAACTGACATAAGACATACTAACGGGAGAAAACCATACGCATTTTATTAAACTTTTACATGTACATGGGAGCCTTCAGAAGAGAATGGAGACGTGAAGAAGTGACTTGAGCAGGAAGCTTTTATACCTTTTGGACAACGGAATGATGAATTCGTGAAGAACTGACAAAACAAAGGGGTCCAGGCTGGGCGTAATCCCCGGTAAAGAAGTAACTAGGAACATGAGGGTGCATTTAACAAGATTTGTTTGTATAGATCTTCAGGCCCCCAAACCCCATCTCTGGTGAACGTCCTTCTGGTACAGGGAGGGCACCCCTCACAGGGAAGTTTTATCTCCTGCTTTCAGATAGCAAAAGGGGAGTCAGTGTCCTTGCACCTATTTCTTAGGTACCTTTGATTTCAAATAATATCTCAAGGTGGCCAAATTTGGGGGGACATGCTCTGGTTTGCTTCAGGGCCTTCCTGGGTGTTGGACTTAGGTTGTTGGTCACGTGGACGTGTTCACTTTGTGAAAATTCAACAAGCTGTACATTTATAATTTCGCACTTTTCTGTCTGTATGTTATATTTGCGTAAGAGTTCACTTAAAAGATTTTTTTCCCTTCCATATGGATTTTCAGTTGACACACCTCCAATTAATGAAAAGTTGCCCTTTCCCCAATGCTGTGAAGCGTGTATATGGGAGGGCTATAATTAAAAACAAAATCTCCTTCCAACCCAGAACACCTCTCCACAAAAGCTAAAAAGAAAGAAAACGATTGTATCATTGAATAAGCGTGGAACCTGAACGTGATGTGAATGACAGGCCCCCCGCTGCAAGGATATGGGGACAGAAGGAAGTCTCACCCTCTACAAAGCTTGGGGGATACCTGCTGCCATTCTAGTCAGGAGGTTTTGCCCTTTGCAGCCTGGCGTCAGCAGAAGTCAGAGTCATCTCCTCCCAGGAAACTGGGCATCCATAGTTATCTTCCTTGATTACATTTCAAAAAGATGTTCCCAGGTCCTTGAGAGGAGGAAACATTCCTGAGTTGTGAGAATGGCCAGAAGCTTATTTAGCCATTAAAAAGATTTACATACATTTGAAAAGACAAAGGAAGAAATTCTGTATGAAAAGGTTGAGAGGGGGAAGTCTCTAGGCTTATTTTCTTCAAGGAGACTTAAGGCTCTTATTTTGAATTTGTATGTGCCCTTTCTATCACCTCCCTGTGTTACTATGAAATAGTAACTTTACAATATTTAATTCTCTTCCTTGTTATTTTTACCTTTTTCTGGGCAAGTTGCAGATGCCTAAATAGCAAGCAAGTAAAATACAAAGCAAGACAACTAGCAGAATTACAATAGGATGAATTTTAAAATTCAGTACGATATTTGCCTTGGGAGAATAACCTTTAAATATATCATACCAGTGTTGACGGTTAAATTAGATTCTTGGTAAGCAATGCACGAACGTTTTCCTTCGTCATACATGAATTTTACTATCTGTTGTGACATCTTTATTACTTGAGCTTTCAAATGATTAACTATTTGAGCATTATTTTGAAGTTCCTTACAAAGTCTTATCCAATCTAAGTCTAAAGAGTAGCTTAACTCTGGAGTTTTATCATTTAATTTTTTTATTAGTAAAATTTATTGGGGTGACAATGGTCAACAAAACTACATAGGTTTAAAGTGTACAATTCTTAATACATCATCTACCGTGTTTCCCTGAAAATAAGCCCTAACCGGAAAATAAGCCCTAGCATGATTTTTCAGGATGACATCCCCTGAACATAAGCCCTAATGCGTCTTTTGGAGCAAACCTTAATATAAGACCCGGTCTTATTTTCGGGGAAACATTATGCATATATTGCATTATGTGTTCACCACCCAGAGTCAGTTTTCCTTCTATCACCATGTATTTGTATAATTTAAATTTGTAATAAAGAGTTTTTCTTGTAAGCCCCAATAAATTTCTCCTGAGTTTTCATCAAATATATACCGTGGCATGAGTTCAAGAGCACCAATTAAACTTCCGATTTTTAAAGTACACGGTCATAGTTGGTTTTAGTGTTGGGACAAACCTGTCCTATGGGCCATTTTTTTCTTGCATCAGTCTAACTCAATATTCATATTATTATAACGTTAAGTCAATTACATCTCGCTGAGTAACAGCCAACCTTTATTTATCCATGTATGCTGGGTCTGGGAGAGCTTGTGTCCTAAAGGTAATCGAGCGATATTAGACCTGTCTTCTGCCGTATTGATACGAGCCAAATGAAAGGGCTTCTTGCTATAGAAACTCTAAGTTTTCTTTCTTTAGTGTTTTAACTCCGTTAGTTTCTGAACCATAAATATTTTTTTTAACCTAAATCACAGAAATCTCCCACCCCTGCTTTGGATAATTACCCTAAAACTTGTGATTCATACTTGTTAAAGCCTAATGTTCTCTCCTACCCTTTCCGGGCCTAACTCCTAGACAATTAACAACACCTGAATGACTGTTTGGCCACAGGTTCTATAGAGCTAATGGATTTATTAGTTAAAATCTATTTTTCCTCATGCAGGGGCCTTAGGGATACAGAGGATACCCCAGCAAGGTTGCCAGTCGCAGCCAAAGAAGCCAACACAGTCTTCCAGGGGAATCTCGAGACCCCCCTCCTCTCATCTGAGATCAGATAGGGTGAGAGTTCCATGAATGTCCCAATAGTTGGGGACAGCTCTACGCCCCTGCCCAGCAGGAAGCAGACACAGAAGAACAGACCTTCTGTCCCTCAACTTCCCATAGAGATTTTATGGGGATTACATCTCTCAAGGGGAAAAAAAGGCAGGCATTTAGAGCTAGGCATCGGGTCTCTGCATTCCCGCACCACCCACAGAATGCGACCGCCCAAAAGACCTCCCCTCTCCGCCCAAAACTTCCCCTTTTCATTGTAATTATCTACCCCTATGAGGAACAAATGGGTACAAAATACCCAACTAGATTCAACAGGCCACTCACACCTGCGCAGTAAGGGCCACAACGACCTTCTTTTCACCTGGGCCTCATTATACCATCATTATAATATCATGCATATGCCCGGAGGTTCATTAATATCATTATAACAGGCTGAATTCTGGGAAGGAACATGCGCAGTCTAAAAAGATGAGGTAATAGCCTCTTGTCAATCACAGGTGTCAATCAAGTGGAAAGGAACAGCCCATTCTAGAGAAAAAAGATAAAAACTCCAAGTGCTCCCCAGTCCGGGCCATTTTTGAGCCTCTTGAGCCTTGTGTTTGTTTGGGGCCTGCTCCAAACCCTTTGGAGTGTACTTTTTCTTCTAATAATGGCCCTTGAGCCATTCTCTGTTGCCTGGGCTCCGCTCCTATTTCTTTGGAGTGCACTATCTCTTCTAATAAACTACTCTTTCACCACTTTATTTCTGTTGTCTCGTTCAGTTCTTTGCTCGAGACGCCAAGAACCTGGACACCACGCCGAGAAGGGCCTACTCTCCGGTAACAGTATCTCTCTGTAAATGCCAGATTTTCATTTGTCTGTTAATTAGATGGTATTTTTCTCTACACCATCCTTTAACCTCTTTCGTAAGTCATGGCCCCAATACCCAATTGTTTTCTTAAATATGAACAGTCCTGTCACTTTGAATTAGTGAGACCTCAGAGCCCTTTTATAGCTGATTGCTGCTGGACTCAGAGGGCCTCTGAGAACTTGGTGGGATGATCTTTTCCCCAACATTAAACTACTTCAAACAGTCCAATTTCAATTTTTTTTTTTGGGGGGAAGGGGAACAGGACTCCACCGGGGAACAGTGTGTACTTCCAGGACCCTCTTCCAAGTCAAGTTGTTGTCCCCTCAATCCCAGCAGTGGAGGGTGCCGTCCAGCCCCAAGTTGTTGTCCTTTCAGTCTTAGTTGCAGGGGGCACAGACCACCATCCCCTGCGGGACTCGAGGAGTTGAACTGGCAACCTTGTGGTTGAGAGGACGCGCTCCAACCAACTGAGCCATCCGGGAGCTCAGCGGCAGCTCAGCTCAAGGTGCCGTGTTCAATCTTAGTTGCAGGGGGCGGAGCCCACCATCCCTTGCGGGACTCGAGGAATCGAACCAGCAACCCTGTGGCCAAGAGCCCACTGGCCCATGTGGGAATCGAACCAGCAGTCCCCGGATTTGGGAGCACGGCGCTCCAACCGCCTGAGCCACCGGGCCAGCCCCCAATTTCAATTTTTAACCAATGACATGTTTGTTAGTAAATACGATTTTTTTTTTTTTTTAAGATTTTATTGGGGAAGGGGAACAGGACTTTATTGGGGAACAGTGTGTACTTCCGGGACTTTTCCAAGTCAAGTTGTTGACTTTCAATCTTAGTTGTGGAGGCTGCAGCTCAGCTCCAGGTCCAGTTGCCGTTGTTATTAGTTGCAGAGGGCACAGCCCACCATCCCTTGCGGGAGTTGAGGAATCCAACCGGCAACCTTGTGGTTGAGAGCCCGCGCTCCAACCAACTCAGCCATCTGGCCACCCGGGAGGTGAGCAGCAGCTCATTGACTTCGTTCTATTTGTGGAGAGCGCAGCTCGCTGGCCCATGTGGGAATCGAACCTGCAACCCCGTTGCCTAGAGCTCGGGCTCTAACCAACTGAGCCACCTGTCTGCCCCTGGTAGAAACCTTTTTAAGTATCCAGCATGACCATGAAAGGATTCAGTTAAATCAGGCACAGAACTTGGACTCAGACCCCAATTCATAGGCCTCCCAAACATAAGGTCAAAGGGAGCTAGGACAACACTTGCTTAAAGGGGTCGCTCTAATTTTTCACAAAGTGAGTAGCAAAGTTGTAGGCCATTTTAACGTAGTAGGTTGCAGAATCTTGGCCAATGAGCAGTTTAAAGTTTGAGTGGTTAAATCCTGGAAGAAATAAAATTACTTTCTCTGTCTCATTCAAATGCTCTGGGATGCCAAAAGCACAAGTCATTTATTAATAGAATCTACCATTGCTTGAGCAGTGGCTTTTGAAGAGGGCAAGACTTCAGGCTGTCAAGACATCACACACACACACCATAGCTAGATAAAATCACTTAACTTTTACAAGCATTAGTTCTATGAATTTCAGCTGCCACCAGGTTTCTGGTAGAGTTGCTCAAGGAGAACTTCCTGTGCTTACCTTGGCAGTGGCATGTATAAAATTCTGATAAATGGCACATCTCTTTGATGTTTGGAATAATTTTCTTAGTGGGTGTAGTAAGAGTCTAGAGCCTTTAAAATTCCACTCTTACGCAGATGATTTTTACACAACACTAACCAGGCAAACAGGGACCGTGGTATAGGAATGATTTTGTAGGGAATTCCCATAGCCCAAACTTCTTTTAGGCCCCTTTTTTCCCAGTTCATTTGCCCATTTTCTTCTGTAGAGCATTTTCTGTAATGAACAAACACTTCTTACTGTATTCAGAGTGGAGATTCTATGTTTGGAGTCAGCCACGTTTTAACAGCAGCTTTTGCAGCTCTAGCAGGAAAACCCTTGCCTTTAGAAACTTCATCCTCTTGCCCTGTGTGAGCTCTACAATGCTATAGTCATTCCCCTCTTATCCACAGGGGTATATTCCAAGACCCCCAGTGGATGCCTGAACCCATGGATAGTACTAACCTATAGATAGATAGATATAGATATAGATATATACAGTACTATGTTTTTTCCTATACATACATGCTTATGATAAAGTTTAATTTATAAATCAGGCACAGTAAGAGATTAACAAAACTAATAATAAAATAGAATGATTATCACAATATATTGTAAAAAAAGTTATATGAATGTCTTTGGGGCCATTATGAAATAAAATAGGAGCACTGCGACACCTCAACAGTCCATGTGATAACCAAGATGGCTACAGAGTGAGTAACTAACTGGTCAGGGAGCATAGCAGCATGGAGATGCTGGACAAAGGGATGAGTCACGTCCCAGGTGGAACAGGAAACGATAGTACTTGATATTGCATCACACTACTCAGAACAGTGTGCGATTTAAAACGTTTGAATTGTTCATTTCTGGAATTTTCCATTTAATATTTTCAGATCGAGGTTGACCACAGGTAACTGAAACTGCAGAAAGTGAAACCACAGGGGTGGCCGGATGGCTCAGTTGGTTAGAGCACGAGCTCTGAACAACAGGTTGCCAGTTCGATTCCCACATGGGCCAGTGAGCTGTTCCCTCCACAACTAGACTGAAGGACAACTAGATTGAAGGCAGCTGAACTTCCGGAGGGGCGGCTGGATGGCTCAGTTGGTTAGAGCGTGAGCTCTCACAACAACAAGGTTGCCAGTTCAACTCCCGCATGGGATGGTGGGCTGTGCCCCCTGCAACTAAAGATTGAAAACGGTGACGACTTAGAGCTGAGCTGTGCCCTCCACAACTAGATTGAAAGACAACGACTTGGAGCTGATGGGCCCTGGAGAAATGCACTGTTCCCCAATAAAAACAAATTAAAAAAAAATAGGAAAACGTTTCCTATCTTTATAAAAAAAATGATTAACTATTAAAAAAAAATGAAACCACAGATAAGGAGGAACTACTGTACCGATATCTGAGTAGGCAGTTATAAAGCTTCTGACAAATCAACTATGAATTTTGCCATGAAATATTTTACTTCCCATGGAATTCAGAAATCCTCTATATTTTCAAATTCATCTAGTGGTATGACAGACACGAAACATATTTGTTATTTATACATATATATATATATTACATGTAATATATATAACACGTATATTCATTTTAAATCCACAACCAAGAATTGCAGCTCTAGTCACTACCATTAACTCGTCTGCTTGTGCAGGCTTAACTCCAGACAAAACATGAACCTCCACAGTTTGATGACAACTCCCCGCAGTATAGGAAGCTTTAAGCGGGCCACTTTTATCCCAAGTACATGACCCATGAGTAAATATCATCAAATATGCGATATGAACAGGAATATCAGATGAATCAGATTGGGTTTTTCACCATTTGGAACCCCAAAGCTGGCAGAGAGAGTAGAAGCCAATTTCAATTGTTCAAAAGCATCTTCAGATTCTAGGGACAAACCAGAGACCTGGAGACTCACTGTTCATGCAACTGCTCCGTCAGAGGCTTTGTCTGCTCTGCAAAGGCTGGAATGAAACCACTGTTGACGATACTGTACGCATACAATGTCTGTCTTCCTTTTCCCCCTTTATAAGTTGGCCAGAGTAAAGATCACTCCTTTTAAAAAACAGTCCTAACTGAGCAACTGACACAGCAGCTTTTCAGTTTCTTTGCCTTTCTCTAGAGTCTCCAAATCGGTGTAGCTGCTGCTATGCTTGCATCATCCTCCCACCTTCTCCCTAATTTGAGATTTGAGAGTCAAGACAAAGGTAGTCAGGGTCAGAATGTGATTTCACTCTACCCTTGAATCCATGACAATAAATTTTGAGAAACAAAATTCTCAACAAATAATGGATAAAATCCAGGACGCACCTTCTGAGTACACTGCTGCAGCTTCTCTCAGATCACCTTTACCAAAAAGTTTTAAGTAGGGTCACCAGAACCCCCTCTCAATGGGTCTCTAATGCCTTTATTTCTTCCACAGTTGTGGGGCGTGGTGAATAGTTGGTTCACCTGGCTACCATACCCTTTGATGTGACATCCAGATCCCAACATGCTTGCTCCAGCAAAGGAGCAAGTCTTTTGGTTGCAGAATTACATGCAGTAGCCAATACACATCCCCATGCATGGGACCGTAACTGAAAAACATGCTGCCAAATGCTTCTGCCAAATTCTGGCTGGCAGTGGGTAATTCCCATGGGCAAGGAAGACACATGGATGACACCAGAGTCTTGGGTAGCTTCTCAATGACATCAAATAGGAAGGGTTGTTTTTCTCATATTGAGACAAGGAAAAGGTAGAATTGTATGGCCCTTTGGTCTCCTTTCCAGTATTGACACCTTGTTAATAACAGAAAGACAACGGGAAAATCTCCCAGTTCTTAAAAACTAAACAACATACTTTTCAACAACCCAGGGGTCAAAAAAGTTTCGAGGGAAGTAGAAACTACACTCAACTGAATGGAAATGAAAATACAGCATAGCAAAATGTGCAGGACACAGTTAAAGCAGTGTGGAGAAACTTATACACTAAACGCATACATTCAAAAGGAGGGTAAGTCTCAAAATCAATAACGTGAGCTCCCACTTCGAGAAACTAGAAAAAGAAGAGTAAAATGAACCTAAAGCAAGCAGAAGGAAGGAAACTAAAGATAAGACCAAATATCAAGGACATTGGAAGCAGAAAAATGATACAGAAAATCAATGAAACCAGGCGCTGGCTGTTTGAAAACATCAATAAAATCGACAAACCTCTAGAAGATTGACAAAGAAAAAAAGAGAAGACACAAATGACCAATATCAGGAATAAAACAGGGGATATTACCACAGACATTTCAGGTATCAACAGGATAATATGGAATTCTACCAATAACTTAAACACGTAGATTTGACAATTGAAAAAGAGGTGGAAATGGGCCAATTCCTCAAAAACACAAATTACTACAACTCATTCAATATAAAATAAATAATTTGAATAACCTTATAGATATTAAGGAAATTGACAATTTAAAATCCTTCACCCAAAAAAACACCACTTCCAGTCCCAGATGGTTTCACTGGATAATTCTGCCAAACATTTAAAGAAGAATTATCAATAATATCAACAGAGGAGATCCAAGATGGCGGAGTAGATAAACACTGTGCCTGTGTCCTTCCGTGAATACATTGATATTACAACTAAATCATAGAACAACCAACCTGGAGAACCATCTGAAGTCTAACTGAACAGAAGTTTTACAACTAAGTATATAAAGAAGAAGCCACGTTGAGACTGGTAGGAGGGGCGGAGATGTCCCCAAACCTCCATGTGGCCATTGAGAATCAGGAGGGATATCTTGGCCTCACAGTTTCCCCCCAGAGATATGAGGAACTCAGGCCCAAACCAGGCTCCCCAGCCCAGAGTACTGATGCTGGGAAGAGGAGACCCCACAACATCTGGCTATGAAAATCAGCGGGGATTCCGACCATCTGGGTGGGACAAAGGCTGCGGGAAACCCAGATGTCCTCTTAAAGGGCCCAAACACAGACTCACTCACAGGCACTCACCTTTGGCTCCGGCAGAGGGACAGTGACTCGGGGGACGTCAGAGGCATGCGGGGGGCAGACTGAAGTGTGTGGCTTCGAGGTGAGAGGGCTAGAGGACAGTTACAACTTTCCCTGTGTGGAATCCTTCACCCTTACAGTCAGCAGGCAGGCGCCATCTTTTTTGTGTTGAGCCCGCCCCCTACGCTTACGGCCAAATCTAAATCTGATTGGCCTGGTGAGTTCCACTGCTCTGCCCTGCTGATTCAGCTGGGACCCCGCCCCCCCACCAACTCCCGTACAGTTGGAGGCACTTTCTCCAAGAGCAGCCAGCCAACCTGCATTTCATTCTTTCTTGAAAAATTACCAGAGTCCTATAGACCCCAAGTGTGCTCTGAGACTTTTGCTGAGTAGCTTCAGGCTCAGCACTGGCACCAAACCAGAATTTACATTAACCTGGTGACCACAACTCTTTCCTATCTAGTGACTCCCTGAGACCCTGCCTCACCCAATTTGCATACCTCACAAGGCTCTATTAGCAAATGAACCTTAAGGGAGCTGACAGGTGGCAGCAGGGTGTCCTCGGGGTGTCCTGGCATTTTGTGGAGCTACCCCAGGCCCATTACTGGTGGCAGACATCCTCAATTCACAGAGTGGCCTCTCCCACGTACCTCCAACTTTAGCACAGGCAGCAAACAACCATGGATCATTTTGTAGCTCCTACCAGGTAGCCTCTGGCCAGTCACAGGCAGTGGGTGACCTGGGCCTGCACCACAGCCCCTCCCAAGAGGTCCCAGAACCAACATACTTGGAGGTTGGCTTCAGACCATAGCAGAGCACCACCCAACTAGCCCCACAAGTGGCATACACAAAGGGCGGTCTCAACAGGCACCAGAACCTGCTAGGGCAAATCCCACTCAGTGGGGTAAGCCCCTGCACAGCAGCCCGTAAGCTGTGGACTTGGCCAAACCCCACAGCCTGTCATCATGAGGGTCAATTCCACCCACTGACATACCAATAACAATCAAGGCTCAAATGTAACAGGAAAGTACACACAATCCACACAAGGGACACTTCTGGAGAACCCAGAGGAGGTGACTAGGGAGACTGTGTCAGGGCCCCACAGGTCGCCTACTACATAAGGCCATCCAGCCAAGAAGTAGACACTGCAGATCTACCTAATGCATAGAAACAAACACAGAGAGGCAGCCAAAAAGAGGAAACAAAGAAATGCATCCCAAATGAAAGATCAGAAGAAAACTCCAGAAAAAGGACTAAATGAAATGGAGGCAAGCAACCTACCAGAGACAGAGTTCAAAACAATGGTTATAAGGATGCTCAGGGAACATAGTGAGAACTTCACCAGAGAGATAGCAAGCATAAAAAAAAGGACATAGAAACCATAGAACAGAACCAGTCAGAAGTGAAGAATACAATAACTGAAATGAAGAATGCACTAGAAGGAATCACCAGCAGACGAGATGAAGCAGAGGATCGAATCAGCGATTTGGAAGACAAAGTAGCAGAAAACACCCAATTGGAACAGCAAAAAGAAAAAAGAATCCAAAACAATGAGGATAGTTTAAGAGACCTTTGGAACAACATCAAGCGTAACAACATTCACATCATAGGGGCTCCAGAAGGAGAAGAGAGAGAACAAGGGATTGAGATCCTATTTGAAGAAAGAATGACTGAAAACTTCCCTAACCTGGTGAAGGAAATAGACAGACAAGCCCAGGAAGTGCAGAGAGCCCCAAACAAGATGAACCCAAACAGGCCAACACCAAGACACATCATAATTAAAATGGCAAAGGTTAAAGACAAAGAGAGAATCCTAACAGCAGCAAGAGAAAGGCAATAAGTGATTTATAATGAGCCCCCATAAGACTGACAGCTGATTTCTCAACAGAAACTTTGCAGCCAGAAGGGATTGGCAGGAAATATTGAAATGATGAAAAGAAAGGCTGTACTATACACAATAGCCAAGACATGGAAACAATCAAAATGCCCATTGGTAGACGACTGGATTAAGAAACTGTGGGGATTGGACCGGTGGCTCAGGCGGTTAGAGCTCCCTGCTCCTAGCTCCAAAGGCTGCCAGTTCGATTCCCACATGGGCCAGTGGGCTCTCAACCACAAGGTTGCCAGTTCGATTCCTCGACTCCTGCAAGGGATGGTGGGCTGCGCCCCCTGCGGCTGGCAACGGCGACTGGACCTGGTGCTGGGCTGCTCCCTCTGCAGCTAGGACTGAAAGGACAACTTGAAGCTGAATGGCACCCTCCACAGCTAGGATTGAAAGGACAACAACTTGACTTGGAAAAAGGTCCTGGAAGTGCACACTGTTCCCCAATGGGGTCCTGTTCCCCTTCCCCAATAAAATCTTAAAAAAAAAAAAAGAAACTGTGGTATATTTATACAATGAAGTATTATGCAGCCATAAAGAAGAAAGAAATCTTAACATTTGCAACAACATGGATGGACCTAGAGAACATTATGTTAAGTGAAATAAGTCAGACAGAGAAAGACAAATACCATATGATCTCACTTATATGTGGAATTTAAAGAAAAGAATAAATGAATGAACTAATCAGAAACAGTCTCAGAGACATAGAGGAAAAACTGAGGGTTGCTAGATGGGAGGGGGGTGGAGATAAAGGGGGAAGGTGAGGGGATTAGAAAACAGTCAGTAACCACAAGATTGCCACGGGGTTACGAAAGTCAATTTGGGGAATAGAATCAATAATGTTGTAAAGATTTTGTAGGGTATCCGATGGACACTTGTCTTGTTAGGGAAACCACCTCAGGGATGATGTAGCCTGATCACTGCACTGTACACCTGAAGCTGAAGCTAAAGAATGTCAACTACAAATATATATATATATATATATATATATATATATATATATATATATATATATATATATATATGATATGGCAGCCTTATGAGTTACACAATAAATGAGCCAACACAGCACATACTATGTTGTGATTATAACATAGCACATACTCGTATGTGATTATAAATTCCATAATCCGAAAGAGTACACCAAACATTTTTAGAGGTACCAGTAGTTTGTGCAAGGTGCAACATCCTGTCTTTCACCTTGAAGAGAATATCTTTACATACTTTAAAGCATTGAAGTTTTAGAAACTTCACTGAGGTTTTACTTTCCTAAATTTTCATGGGATTTATCTCCTACCTGCTAGCTTTCATATGTCTTACTAAGGCCTCTATAGTACTTTCTGCTTCTTGCTCATCAGATTCAATCAGGATTATGTCATCAGTATAGTGGGCCAGTGGATGTTGTGAGGAATGGTAGAACAATCAAAGTACTAAGGACTCTAAGGACTATATTATGTCATAGAGAAGGAGAGATGACATGGCCATCAGGCAAGACTGTAAAGCTGTACTGTTATCCTTTCCAGGTGAAAACAAAGTGCTTCTGGTGGACTTTGCAAATTGGTATAGAGTCAAATACTTAAGAAGGCAATAGCCGCATACCAGGGGCCAGGGGAGTGATGTTCTGCTTCCGTAAAGAGACCACATCTGGAACAGCAGCTGCAGTTGGAGTCACTGCCTGGTTAAACTTACAATAATCCACAGTCATTCTCCACGATCCATCCACCTTCTGCACACAGTCAAATAGAGAAATGGGGATATGAGAGACATCACCATAGACTGCAACTTGCAAGGTCAAGGCACTAATCTCTGCAATTCCCTCTTGCAATTACACCTTTGCGTTCTTTCCTAAAGCCAAGATTGTTCTGGCATCTTGATATTGAATTTAGGCCACAGTTGAGTTCAAGTTTAAATCCACCAACCAAGTAAGCTGTTAAGAGTCCCTTCCAGCTGCGTGGGTGTTATAACGTTAAACATAGAATCTTTGGTAAATGCAGGCAGCTCAATAAATTGTGCCCAACCCAGTATTATAGTCCATCCTCCTTGGTATAACATCCTTACAAGCCACTCCCCCACATATTCCCCCAGGTTTCTGCCAGTATTTACTACCAAAACACCTTGCTATTCTTTTGGTGTATAAGCTATTTCCTCCTGGGTCTTAGCATGTACCTGTCCCCCTGGACCATGCTGACATTGGACCCTAGTTATGGGTCTAATGGCAACACGGGATGATTGTGGTGGTTCTTGAGGGAATGGCTATCCCCTCACAAGGCAGCAGAGATCTTCCATGACAGCCCTAAAAATTCTCTTTCTTTGTGTAGCCATGGGGCTGATAGTGCTGAAAATCAAGCACAACGTTTAATTGCGTGGGTTACAGAATCCCAATGGCAGTCGAATTCCCAGCCTCTCAACATTTCTCATGTGAAAGGCAGGGTAGTGGATGGGGAGGAGTCGGACCCTAAAACTTAATGGTGTTTTCAAGCCTGAAGATGCAAACGAACAAAGCAATGTCCGCCTTTTGGGATATGATTCGTGACACCACTCCTATTACCATTTTCTCAATCAGTCTGGATCCCATCAGGAAGCAGAAACGATGAGAGATCATTCCCCAGTGCCTTCAGAGGATACATGGCCTTGCTGACACCTTGATCCTGGACTTCTGGCCTCCAGAACTGGGAGACAATACATTTCTCTTGTTGAAGCCACTTGGTTTATGGTCTTTTGTTACAGCAGCCCCCCTCCAAGGCTGGAACAAAGGGAAGGGGCTGTAGCTCCTCAAATTTAGCAATTTAGAGAGGGCCCCTTGCAGGTGAAACTCAGTCTCTGGGGGGCAAAGCCTAGCTAGTGCTGGGGTCTCTGAGCTCAGAAGAGGGCCCCGTGGTGGGGCTGGGACCCAGACTCTGAGGAGGAGGGGGTACTGGTTGCCTTGGTTGGTGCCTCAGAGCTGGGATGTAATGAAGTTGTTTTTGTCAGTGTTGGGAAATATGAAAATTGGATTCAGCTGGTGCCATGCAAATAGGTCGCTTGCTGCTAGGGTGAAGTCTTGCTAGGGTAGGCTTACAGGAAGGAGCACGTTCCTCCTTCCTCCTCCAGCCTTGCAGCCTCCCTCTAACACCCTCTGTTAGCAGAACCTAAGATGGAGCCAGCTGGCAAAGCACGAATGTAGTTTGCAGAGTCCCCTTTCTGGCATCATGAAGCACAGCACAGCAAAGTGTGTTGGGACCCAAGAGACAGTATAATAACTTAATAACTGGCACGCCCAATCTCTGGCTCAGCAACTCTCCTCCTAGGGCATATACCCTCCTCTCCCCCCAGAAAGGACTGCATACATCCACTTTATCCATAATAGCCACGACTTGAAACGACCCAAATGTCCACCAGTCGGAAATTGGATAAATAAGTTGTGGTGCATCCATACAATGGATATGATTGAGCACTGACCAGAACGGGAGACTGACACAGACAGCCACGTGGATGACATCACAGGACGGGAACTGGCTGCGTGGAGGCATGAAGGGGCTTTCTGCAGGGATGTGAATGTTCTACAGCTTTGGTCTGAATGATGGAGTTGCAGGTAAAAAACGCAGGTGTGCACTTTATTTCATGTATGCTAACCCTCAACAAAGACCTTTCAGGGGATTTGTAGGGCAGTGAAATTACTCTGCATGATGCTGTCAAGGTGGATCCATGTCCTGATACATTTGTCCAAATCTATACAACATAGAGCCCCAAGAGTGAACCCCTTGTGGGGACAGAGCCAGGAGAGCTGTTTCCAGGCTCTCGGCCTCACGTGGAAAGTGCTGGCTCGGGTAGTAGTTGGCCATCAGCTGTAACCAGTGAGCCATTAGCCACTAATGTAACTGCTGTGGCTGAGCTGGCAAGCGTGGGTTGTGGATTGTGGATTGCAGAGGCGGATTGCAGCTAGCAAGTGAGGTTGGTTGGCAGAGAAGCAGACGGGCGGGTTGCGGATCGTGTGGCGCCTGCTTCCTGTGTCTCCAGCCCAGCCGCCAGCGAGAATATAGCGGTATGACTCCCCTACCTATGGCTCCGTGGGTGTTCCTTTTTGGCCTCACCGTACCCTGCGTTCTTATATGGGGAGCGGGACCAGAGACCGCGCATGACTCCCTGCGTGACAACCCTGATGTAAGCTGTAGTTAATGACAACATCTCTATTGGCTCATCAGTTGTAACAAATGTCCTGCATCAATGCAAGGTGTTAATAATACGGGAAATTGCTAAGGGCAGGGAGTGAGGGACTCTATGTGGCAACTTTCTAGTCTCTGCCCAATTTTTCTGTAGACGTGAAATTACTCTGAAAAACAAAGTCTATTACGTTTTTATCATCCAAGGAGATGACAGCCCGGGGAAGACGGGGTAGCTCCACACCAGCAGGACCCCAGGCTCCTTTTATGTTGCTGCTCTGCCATCCTCAAAAGCCAACTTCCATTCAGTGGTCTGGGATGGCTCCTCCGGACCACCACTGCATTTATGTCCCAGCTGGGGAGGAAACCGAGTGGGACAGGGAAAGGCAAGCTCTGTTTCTTTAGGGGCACAGCCCAGACAGAGGTTACCTCTTCACTCACATTCCACTGGCCCCACCTAGGTGCAATGGAGCATGGGAAATATACCTTCAGCTATTGTTATGTAAGAACAAGAAGATTGATATGAACAAGCAGACACAGCTACAGGTGGAAATTAAGCAGAGATGAGTGTAGACAAGTCTTGAGGGGGTTTCCTGCAAGAAGGAGCAGAGAAATGGGGCAAGAGCTGGAAGGGTGTGGTTAGGAGTGGGTGTTTTTGGTGATAGAAGCTATTACAGCACGTTTGTCTGCCCACAGGACTGACCGACAGAGACAGAAAAATGAGAAGTACAGAAAAAGAGAAGGAAGATGCTCGAGAACAATCCTCCAGTGGGTCACGAGGATGAGACCCAGTGCTGGGTGGAGGGGCTGACCTCAGTGGACTGTGGCTCACCCATGGGGGCCAGGGAAGGGCAGCGGGTTCCGGGAGGGGCAGGGGAGATGGATTTGACGGTGGAGAAAGAAATTCCCTTCTGGTGCTTTCTACTCACTCAGTTCAACATGAAACAAAGGCCTCAGCTGTCAGTGCAGAGACCAGGGGTTGGGAAAAAGGATGGGCCCTCACCTGGGGAAGCAAGGAGAGAAATGATTCGGAAGTTCCCAAGGCAGGCTGGCTGTCCCTGTGAGACCTAAGGTTTGTGTGCGGTCATTCATTTAACATGCATTATACTGGTGTTGATGGCTGGCACCCAGAGTCTACTTCAGCAGGGCACGGAGGCTGGGAGCCCGGCGGGCACGCACAGGATGGTTGTTACATGAGACAGGAAAGAGGCTCCTGGGCCCTGCCACACGGCTCTCAGCCTGCCCGGTTGCAGAAACAAGGGGCCCAAGGATGGGGAGAGCCCAGAGCTGCCCCAGAGGCCAGGAGAGGGGAGAGGGGCAGGCAGTAAGGCCCGGAAGCTACAGCAGAGGGACATGGCCAGGGAAGTCGTGCTTGGTAAAATGACAACAGTTCCTCTTCGTTTCCAGGTTTTATTTGCCTGGTATAATTCTGATATTTATATACATATATATATATACTTTTGTTTCTTGTAAAGGGCTCGTTAACAGACCAAGCAAAGGCAGACAGAGGGGGTGGGGGCTGCCGGCAGGAGCACAGCAGAGCCGGGAGAACCCATCTTTCCTTTTTTTTTTTTTGTCTGTTTTTATTTTTCCTGGGATGGGATCATCAAAGCTAATTGCTATAAAACCTAGAAACCACCTAGAGACTCAGACATCTGCCTACACACTAGTGGCATATGGGAAAAGGGCAAGGGTAGGTACTTTCAAAGTCACGGTGTATTTACATTCCCAAGGTGGGCGGAGGGGAAGGCTGAGGAAGGAAACTGTTCAGACTGGGAGTGGAGGGCTAAGAGATCCTGGGGTGCCGGTGGGGGCTGGGAGAGGCCCGGGGCAGTGGGGAGGAGGCATGCCTGCCCCGCACCCCGGCAGTGATGGAGGCCACTTGGATGATGTCTGGTGGGTAACGAAGGCAGCGTGTGTATGGAGCTCCTCGAAGCCAGCCCCAGGCTAGGGTGGGCAATGGGAGGATGGGTGCTGACTGACACCAGCGTGTGGGGACTCTGGGCTCTCCACATGGCTTCCTCTGCACCTGTGGCCAGCTTGCCCAGCTCCCATCCTGGTTGGAGCAGAGATGGCAAAGGGAGCAGGTGGTGAGGACATGGAGTTCTATCCCCAGTCCCAGCCAGGCTGGCCAAGGCGTGGCTGGGCGTGAAGGTGCCAACTCTGGTTCTGAGGAGACTCCATCAGGCAGCATCTGAGAGACCCCTCTGGGGCCATCCCCACTCCCCCCCCACTCCCCTTCTGCCCAGAAGCTGGCGAGGCAGCACCTGAAGGCTCCTGATGTGTGATTGGCCGGCCCCCAAACTGGAGCAAAGCAGTGTGTGCCCAAGAAGGGGTGCAGGTGGGTTTTGGCAAAGAAGTGGGGACCGGGTAGTCAGAAGGGGATTAGGCAGTGAGATTCTCTTCTCTGCTCCGGACTCAAGCCTTCCCACAGGCTCAGGGCCAGAGGGTGGGGTGCGGCCTGGTGGAGACAGGGACGGGCCTCAGTCCCAAGGTCAGGGACCCAGAACAGGCATCGGGCTCAGGGGTCTTGGCCTCTGACTCCCCTGAGGCCCGGCCCTGGGCTGTACCCTGCCTGTCTTGCCTGACTGGACCCCACTACTCCAGGGTCCCTGCAGGGTTGATGGGGGAGGCAGCTCCTGAGCTGTCGTTGCCTCCTGCTGCCTCCTTCTCTTTCTTGCCACTGTACTGGCCAATGAAAGAGCCGTCCTCATTGAACTGGACATCCACGCTGCCCCCATAGTCAGCCAGGCTATCATCACTGCCCAGGGGCTTGATGTCTCCATTGAGAGATGGCTGGCTGCTGCCGAAGGCCTTTTCCTCGTTGTCACTGCAGGGGCAGAGGGCGGGAGGGAGTGGGAGGCTGCCCAGTGGAATCCAGCAAGGGCTGGCAGGTGCTGGCCTGAGGGAGGGGCCTGGCTGGGGGGCATGGCGAGGTCACGGTGGCCTAGAGTCTGCCTTCCTTCCATTTGCTTTGAATGCATTGGGGAAGAGGTTTTCATCCTCCACACATATCCGGGAGGGCAGGTGGCATGCACACCACCGGAGGGGCAAGGCTTGGGCATACCCAGGATCCTGGTAGATGTCAGTGGAGCAAGTGGGCGCTCGGCCTGGGGGGCTCATGGGGCCTGGCAAGACAGACAGGGGCAGCTATCTGGCTGTCAGCCCTTATAGAGCCCAGAGAAGGGATCTGGGAAGGTGACAGTGTGCACAGGAGGAATTGAGGGTGGTGGCTTGACCCTGAAACAGGGAGCTGCCAGGCCAGAAGGCTGGGGCAACGCTGAGCCCGGCAAGTGGGGGCCCATGGTGCTGGGGTCTGATAGTAAGTGTCTTCCCACCACTCCTGCCTTACCTCTCCAGGGACCTGATGTCACCCAGCAGCACAGAGAAGAGAGAGAGACAGGGTCAGATATGAAAGTGAGGGGAGTGCTGGGTGCTCAGCTGGCAATGACCGCCCTGCTCACCTGTACTCGCCGAAGGTCTCGTCCTTCATCGGCCGGGCCTCGGAGTCCACCTGGGTATCCTCCTTGTCCTTCACTGGAGACACACAGACAGGGCCAGGCTTCTTCTCCCACCCCAGCCTGTGCCTGGATTCTGGGCCCCATCCCCAGGCGAGGGACGTGGATGAGGCTCTCACTCAGTGCTCGGAGCAATCCCAGCACTGCCTTGGCAGCTCTCCAAAGCCAGGAAGCTTTCAAGGGTGTACCACTCACCCCACGTGGGCCTGGCTGCCATTGGCTCTGGGCCCCTGCCTGCCCCCAACATGCTCATGCTGTCCTGCTGGAGGCTCAGGGACCAAGAAGGGTGGCCCGGGGTCAGGGTTACCTGAGTACTTGCCACCCTTGCTGCGCTTGATAAAGCAGAGGATGAGCAAGAGGAGGAGTAAGAGAATGATGGCACTGACGAAGCCGATGAACCAGCCCTCGGCGGCAAAGCCAGGAGAAGGGAGTCTCACTCGGCCTGAGGGGGAGATCCCAGGCTGGGGTGAGAGAGCCCCCAGCCCAAGGCCATGCCTCCAGGTTTACGGCCTCGTGTGCAGGCCTCACGTGGAGCCTCTGGCTTCATCGCTCACAACCCCTCTGCCCCCAGGAACTGGGGCATAGATGCCCTTACACATAGACGCCAGAGGGCCCGGGCGTGGGGGTGTGATGACCTGGGGCAGAAGCGTGCCCATAACTGACACTCGTGCGGGACTCTCTGGGGAGCAGGGAGGAGGATCTTCTGAGTAAATGACCACATTGGAAACAGTTACAACAGAAGGATAGTAACATGGGCCATTTCAGGAGCCCGGACTTCTCTGTCATAGGCCAAGGGGCACCCAGATTCTTGGAGGAGGAGAGAGGAGCCACGGCACGGGGCCTGGGGCCTGGGGCGGTGGTGGCCACGTGAGGGACGGAGGGCAGCTAACTGGGAAGTGCATGCAGCTCCCTGGGGCCTCACCGGTGCCATTGGTCTTAACAATCATGTGATACAGGAGCACCGCCTCCTTGACCAGGCTGATATCATAGTTAGTATCGGGCTGCAGGTCCCACTGTGTGTAGGATGTCTGGTTGTAGCTGACACACCGTGGTAGGAGATGAGGACCCATCTTCTCTTCTGCAGGAGTGAGAGCAGCAGGTGTAAGCGGGAGTGCCAGGCAGCACGCTGCCTCCACCCCAACCCCAGCCCTTCTGAGCCCAGAGCCCCTTCTCCCCTACAGGCCCCATTTGTGCTCACCGCCCCGGGGTTTGAACTGGATCTGGAACCTGAAGTTGCACTGACCCTCCTTGGGGACCCAGGAGACCACACTGTAATTCTCACCAGCCATGGCCGAGATGTTGCTGAAATCCAGGATCCCTGGGGAGTGAGAGGAGAGTGTGGGACGTCGAGGCAGACCAAGGCCCACCCTGCTGGGCCCAGCTGCCTGGCGGGGCCCGCTCAGCCCTTCCGGCTTACCAGATAAGGCCATGGTGCCTCCTTCCTGCACAATGGCCTCCCCAGGGCCCTGCTTCGTGGTGGCCTGCAGCTGGAAGCGGTACCGCAGGTGGGGGCTGAGGTTCGTCAGGTTGTGCATCCGCAGCTCAGGGTCCGAAAGGTTGAAGGACAACTGCTCCATGCTCCCATCATCCACTGCAAGGACAGATGGGGAGTCAGCTTTGGCAGCCAGCTCTGCCCGCCCCCCCAGCTCCCCTCCATGTCCCGGCCAGGCTGGACTGGGGCTGTGGAGCCACAACACACATACGTGGGTGGTAGGAGAGCACGTAGCCGGTGAGCACGCCATTGTGGCTCAGTGGAGGCTGCCAATGCAGCAGCAGGCTGGTGTCTGACTGGCACTCCAGGTGCAATTCCTCAGGTTGGCTGGGCACTGCGGGGTACAGAGACGAGCAGCAGGTCCTCGCCCAGGCTCGACCTGGGCAGGGAGGAGGGGCTGGGATTGGGCCTCGGGGTGCAAGTCTCACCTCCCTCTGGGGTGCTGAAGGTCCTATTCTCACTGGCGGGCCCCAGACCCCGGCTGTTAAAGGCCTGTACCTCCAGATGGTAGAAGCTGTAGGGCCGCAGGTTTCCCAGGATGATGCTGGTGGTATTGGCAGGCACCAACATGTGGTCTTTGTGGACATGCCTCCTGCTCTGTTTCCTCTGACTGCCCTCCCACCGGTACGTCACCTGAAAGTGGACAGGAGACCCCATAGGGGCAGCAGGGGCCCAGCAGTGACCCCTGGGCACATGCTAGCCCCTGTCCTCAACAGGGACCCTGTCTTCCAAACCCAAAGACTTTCGGGAGAGCAGCTGGCAAGTGGCAGAGGTCTGCGGCCAATCCTGTCCCCCCTGGTGGCCTCACACCTCACCAGGGGATACCCCCAGCTCCCACACCTTGGACCCTTACATTGTATCCGCGGAGGTGACCCTTGACCTGAGCTGGGTCCACAGGCAACCACTTGACCAGCACGGCGCTTGAGTTGAGGATCTTAATGTCTTCCAGCGCAGGCCACGCCTGGGGATCTGGAGAGAGTCGGTGGCATGGACGAGGGCCCGTGGCTCCTGAGGCCAGCCCAGAACCCTCCCTCGGGGGGAAACATGGATTTAGACGCTCTATGGGATGGGCAATTTGAGGGACAGGAAATTTGCTTCGTTTCACAGTCTCTTCCTGCAGATTGTTTATTGTTACATTGGTGCAAAAGTAATTGTGGTTTAAAAGGTTAAAAATAATTGCAAAAACTGCAATTACTTCTGCACCAACCTAATAGTTACAAGGCACAAAAGAGTAACTCCGAGGACAAGTAACCAGAAAAGATCTTGACTGGGTGATCAAAATGAACATCTGGGAATGTTCCAGATTCAAGGAAAGGAAAGCAGCCGGACAACTAGACCCAATGCAGGATCTTAGACTGGGGGAAAACATAGCACTGATTGATACAAATGGAGTATCAGCTGCCAACGAGAGATGTTGTTTCTGGACTTTTGCAATGGCACTGTGGTAATGTAAGGTCATATCCTTACTCCTAAGAAATGTGCTATTGAGGGGTAGGGGCTAGGTGCGCAGTGGGAGGAGAGTGGGCTGCGCAGGCGCATGCGGGCTCCACCTCCGCTACTCACAGTCTTCCCCAGAGTAGCCAATGGTGACCTGTGGCTCGGGGCCCTTGCCGTGGCTGTTGATGGCCTGGACCTTGATCTCGTAGGGCACAAACGTGGACGTGTTGGACACCACCAAGAAGGGGTCGCTCACAATCTGTTCCTGCCAGGCCCCCCGTGTCCCCTGGAGGCGCCACTGCACGCGGTACTGAACCTGAGGGGCATTCCAGTCCATCCACCGGAGTGGCTGGAGGGGGCAAACAGAAGAGGAGCTGGTCGGCAAGAGTACCCCTTTCCTGTGACCCGCCTCCTCCGTGACCCAGCTTCACATCCCCAGTCATCTTCGGGGCCTTAGCACAGACGGGGGAGTAACAAACACCTGGGTCCTGGTCTGACATCCAGGGGCGAGCTCAGCCCAGGCGCCCTCACCTTCCAAGTGATGACCATGTTGTTAGTCTCATTCCCTTCCCCCTTCACGTCCACGGGGTTCTTCTCTGGGGCTGGAAAGTAATGTGTTGTTAACACATCAACACTGCAGGCTCCCGCTGAGGCAGTGAAGGCTGATGACCAAGGAAGGAATGGCCCACACTGGCCCTGGAAGCCAGGAGCCAAAAGCCCTGAAAGAACCCTGCCCCCCAGCTCCCTCTGGAAACCTGAAAGCAGAGGAGCTTGGGAACAATAACCTCTGCAGCCCCTCTTTGCAGAGCCTTGGGACCCTGGCATCTGAGGCCCCCTCCCGGGTGGCTCACCTGCTTCAGGTGTGACCACAGGCTCAGAGGCCGGGCTGGGCTCCCCAGGGCCATATTTGTTGATGGCAGTGACTCTAAAGGTATAGCGGACATAGGGTGACAGCTTGAGGGTGGTGGAGGTCTGGTTTCCGGGCACCTTTCCCAGACTGTACCATTTGTTAGGCTCCATCTCCTGGTCTTCAAATTCAATGTCATACTCTGCCAAGAAGTGACAATGGCGTAATCAGTGTGTGTCATGGTGGAGGGGTAACAGGGATCCAAGTGTGGCTTTCCCTGAGGAAAGGAGTGCCCAAGGCAAGGGGTATTCTGGGATTTGCACGAGGAACTGTGAGGCCCAGTGAGGTGGCAGTCATGGAGTCAGGGCCCCTGGGAAGAGGGAGGGCTAGCAGGGGAAGCAGTGGCGGAGGTGGGTGGCTCCACATGCTCAGGCCTCTTACTCTCAATGGGAGAATTGTGGTCGTCAGCGGGGCTCCAAGACAGCTGCACCTGGTTCTGCTTTGGCGGGTGATGATCAGACAGCTCCAGGCGAGGCACTGGCCCAGGGCTCCCTGAGGGCCATGGAGGGTGGGTTCTCTGGACCACTTGTGAGCCAGACGCCCTGCCCCCCAGCTCAAAAGGGCCCTGGAATGTGAGCCTGGGTTCCTGTGCCCTAAGGCCTGTGCCCCCCATGCTCCCAGGCCACGAGCCTGATACCACCCTAGAACTCACCCACCACAAGGAGCTTTGCCCTCCTTTCCACCACATCCAGCTTGGTGCTGGCCACACAGCTATAATTGCCCTGGTCACTGTAGTCCAGGCTGTGGATGACCAGACGCTCGTCCTCTATGAAGTACCTGGCAGGAAATGGTGGGGGGGAGGGATGCTTGTCCTTCTGCTTCCAGCAGATCCACCACTTTCTGCCAGCTGCACCCTGCTCCCCTCTCCTCCCTCTCCTGCCAGAACCTTCTCCCTCAAAGCAGGGGCGCTCCCCCCATGGATGAGGCCAGGAGGTCTGGACATTCTGCTTTTCCCACTCTGCCCCATTCCACTGAGCCCATGTTGGGGCTGGGCCCGCACTTGTCACTGTCCCCGAGCTCCTGGAGGTTTCGACCATCCCTGCGCCAGGTGATGCTGTGCTGCAAGGAGGGGTCAAAGGAGGCCTGGCACGTGAATGTCACTCTTGAGCCTTTCTTCTCGATTGCGTTCTGGGGCTCCTGTATAATCTGAGTGGCATCTGAGGGCAATGAACGGAAGGGAGGGTCACTCTGCTGTCTTTCAGAGACCCTGACCGTCCCTCCTGGAAGTGCTGCTGACCACATGGGGGGGGGGTTGCCTGACCTTTGACCTGCAGGTTTGCCACAATGGTTACATTGTTCTGGTCATTGGCAGCCTGGCAGAAATAGTGTCCAGTGTCGTTGGCCTGGAGGTCTCGGATGCCCAGGGTCCCGTTGGTGTAGGGGAAGAAGCGTTCGTCCTGTAGCACGGTCTTTCCTTCCTTGTCCAGCCTAGACAAGCAGGGCAAGCAAGCCTGGCTCAGGCCCCACCGGCATGCTCCTCTGCCCTCCCCGGCTCCCTGGGCCAGAAGATGCCTTCCACCATGCCTGCCGGACTGGGGGAACTCACCACTGGACGCTGGGCACGGGGGCTCCAAAGGCCTTGCATAGAAGGTAGGCAGTGCTGCCCTCAACTGCCAAGTAGGTCTCGTTGTCTGGGGTCAGGATCTTGGCCGGCAGCTCTGGAAGCAGGAGTCACAGGAGACAGAGCAGGGCAGGGGGTTGGGGGCAGATTCAGGGATCAGCAGGGGAGCCCTGCCCATTTTGTGTCCTTGTGTCCAGCTCCAGCCCCCAACCGCCTAAACCTCTCTTTCCCTTCAGACACACTGCCCCCTCTGCCTTGGCTGTGCCTCCCATCCCAGCCACCCACGTTGTACCAATAATTCAAGGCCCATTGACAGTCTACCCCTTCTGGAAAGCCTTCCAGGCCCAGCCCCATCTTCCCTGAGGCTCCAGGAGAGGAGCCACCAGGCTGGCCTCAGGCACGTCCTGGCCAGGGGAAGCCTCTGTGCCCCAGAGAGATCGGCAGCTGAGGTGGACAAAGCAGCTGCTGGCTGAGTTGGCCTGGTGGCCTTGCCTGGTGGGCCGCAGGGACTAGGGCTTATGAGGCACAGAGGAGAGGGCGGGCAGGCCCAGCTGGCTAGCACTCACGGACGACATAGATGTAGGCATTGGCCAGCAGGAGCCCATGCCGGTTGCGGGCCTCACACTGGGTCACCATTGTGTCGCTGGGCTGCACGTTGCTCAGGATCAGGGCTCCATGCTGGATCCGGTACTTCTGGTCCTTGGCTAGCTCTGTGCATGCGGCAGGTGGGCCCGAGGGCCAGGGCAGAGCAGTGAGCTGTGCTGAGGTCCCTTCTCACCCTCCGCTTCCTCCCCCCCGTTCCCAGGGCCCCCCACACTCCCTGCCCCAGCCCGAGGCCCTCTCACCCTCCACAGGGATCCCATTGATTCTCCAAGTAACCTCTGGTTGGGGCCTGCCCTGCACTTGACAGTCCAGGCGGGCAGTCTCCCCGGGCCCGTACAAGCGGCTCTGGGGCTTGTGCAGCCAGTACGGGGCAGCTGTGAGAAAGAGGAGAGCCACCCTGAACCCTCAGCCTGCAGCCAGCTTTTGCCCCTCACGTACCCCCCACCGTGACAGTAGGCATCGCAGACTGTCGTGCCCGGAGGTCCATCTGCATCGCCTTGCAATGGGGCAGGGGCAGCGTACCCTCCACAGTGACGTAGTAGGCGTGCCGGTCACTGCCCAGAGAGTTCTCAGCCACGCAGCGGTACTCGCCATCATCCTCCTCGCGCACATCCCGCAGTTGTAGGGTCTTGTTGTGGTTCTGGTAAGTGACTCGGTTGGGTGGCATGGGGCCACTTGGGCGAAGCCACTTGATGGTGGGCGTGGGGCTGCCCGGAGCCATGGTGCAGGGACGCCAAGTAGGAGAGGAGAGGGGAGAGAGGACAGGGCTGCTGAGCCCCGCTCCTCGGCAGAGGCCCCGCCCACTCCCACCCAGGGCACCTAGACTCACAAGCCCTCGGCGATGCACTCCAGGACTAAAGTCTGCTCCTGCAAGGCCACCAGGTGGCTGCTGGCGTTGGCGGGGAAGAGCAGGCGCGGCCTCCTGTCGATCATGCTGTTGGCTGTGAGAAGCAAGGCAATGGGTGATTCTGGATCCCTCGGTGAGCCCCGGGGGGTTCGGTTTTCTCCTCTGCTAAAGGAAGGGCCCGGTCTCTGTACCTGCCACCTAGGAAAGGGTCTGGGCAGGGTTCAGGTGGGAGTCTAGCTGTCCTCGAGGAAGACCGAAGTCCTCCGATCTAGGGGATTGGCCAGGCCTGAGGGTGAGAGGAGTGGGGGTGCGTTAGAGCCTTTGGGACTCACTGGCCTTGACCCGGAGGTCAATAGGTTCCTTTTGAATGATGGTCCGAGTGCCAGGGAAGTGGGCATGGCAGATGTAGTCTGAGTGGTTGTCCGAGGTGAGCACGTTGGCAAAGTAGAGGTTGCCATTCTGGCCCATTGTCACCCGCTCATCCTGTTTGATGTGCAAGATCTCTGCAGGAGTTGGGGGACAAGGAGGCACAGGTCAGGACCCACCCTCCAGGAAGGCATTCCCACTGGCACCCCCACCCCATGCAGCAGCCCCTCGTGGACACCCACTGCTGTTCATCCAGTAGATGCGCAACGGCTCCGCACTGGGTGGAGGGTGGCAAGGCAGAATCACTGACTCCCCTTCTTCTACCTCGACAGGTTTGACTGTCTCCTTTGGCCACTTGGGGGCACCTAGAAGGGACAGAGAGGCCAGCAGGGTGGGTCCCATCTATCCTCATCAAGGCTGGGCAAGGCAAGGGAAAGGAGGAGGGATGGCTGAGGGCATGAGGGCCAGGCTGTAAGGAAGGTCACATAAAGGGAGGCAGACACTTTGGTTCCTTCCTAGGCTCAGGGCTGAGACCGGAACTCCATGCTGAGGAGACGACGGACAGGCCAGATGGCTGTGAAGGGTTAACCCTCCACAATTCTCAGCTCCCACCCCCAGGACAAGATGAGGATGGGTGGGGGGAGGCTGAGGTACAGCAGTGGGGGAAGGGAGCTGTGGAAGGATGCGGGAGTCACAGACCCTTCCATCATCCTGACATAGAAACCATGGCAACGGTTCCCAAGGTAACCGAAGGGGCAAAGAGGAGAGAAGCGTGCTTGGGAGGCAGAAAGCTCAGGGAGGATGGAATGCAGAGGGAAAACCCCAGGGAAAAGGCGACACAGATAAAGGCAGAGCCAGAGAGGCCAGGTCAGAGGTGGGGAGAAGAAGCAGGAGGGAGGGAAGAAGAGAAGCAGAGGGAAGGAGACAGAGAGGTGGGGGAGGTGGAGAGAGATGACCTGAGAGTGGTGAAGGAAACGGGATTACAGAAATGAAAGGGGACGAAAGCCTAAGCGGAGACAGCGCGAGCTAGAGGGAGCAACAACACACACAGAGAATCAACCCTCCACCCACCCCGTGAGCCAACAAGCCTGAGCCTATGAGCTCCCACAAGGTCCCTGAGACCTGGTCAGGGACCCTGTCCTGTGCCCCCGGCCCTGCTAGTCCCTGCAGCACCTCGCACCTTCGGCCATGAGCTGGATTTCATGGGACATGGCGGTACCCAGCTTATTGCTGGCAAAGCAGCGATAGGTGCCCTGGAACCTCTGAGCAAAGTTGCTGTTGTTGCCGGTGATGGTGAAGGAACCAGAGTGCGGAGCCTGATGCACGGTCACACCCAGCTCCTCTTTGGGTTTGAAGTGGACACCATCCCGAGTCCAACGGAACCTGTGGGCAGACAAGGGCTCAGAGGATCAAGACTCTGGAACCTGGGTCAGGGGCTGGAACAGCACACAGGCAAAGGCACTAGCAGCCAGTGGGCCCTCAAGGGCGATGAGGCGGATGTGAGGCGACCGGGCTCAGAAGTCGGGAGGCCTGGGGGGGCAGGAGGGTGAGAGGCTGAGGTCAGCAGTCAGAAACAGAGCTTAGAGAGTGACAGTCACTCACTGCACTTCAGGTTTGCCACTGGCTTCACACTTGAGGCTTATGTCATCCGTAGGGAAGACAACCAGGCGCTGTGGAGACTCTTCTGTGATGACAGGTGGTTCCATCACTGGGGATAGGACGGGAGAGGAATGGTGAGGATGACGTCTGACTGGCGTCATGGCCCCAACCCCCATCTCATCAAGAGGGAAGGACGATGTGGAGCCCCTAGAGGCCCCAGGGCCATGGGGGTGGGGGAGGAGGAGGACCAAGCTAGAGAGACCGAGTAGCTTGGCCACAGGTGTGTGGGACATGAAAAGAGGGAGAAAGGGACACGGAACAAATGTAGACAGAGACAGAACAGAGGGAAGACAGCAACAAAAGTTATGAAGACGCCTCAAACAGAGAGATGAAGCCAAAGAGAGAAGCAAAGAGTATGGAAGAAAAAAGAAGAGAACCAACAAAAGCCAAGGACACAGAAAGCAAGGACAAACCCCTCACGGGAGAGGCGGGGGTGGGGGGGAACAGAGAAGACAGAGCACCAGAAAGAAACGGCAAAAGTGAGTGAGAAAAGCCAGGTCAGGGCAGAGACAGAACAAAGACTGTCCCCACACAGGTGAGAGGGAGAGGCTGAGGTGAGCTTCTGGGCTGAGACCGTGGGACAAGGACCCAAGAGCCAGAAAAGACAGCAACCAATACAGGGCACGTGGCACACAGGAAAGGCGAGGGAGAAGGGGACATGCTGGCCTTCTGGAAAACACTCCCACCCTCCCCCACCTTACCGTGGTGTCCTTCATCTGAGAAATCCAGGCAGCGAGGGAGAAAGTGGAGAGAAATTCTGACAGGCAGCCCCAGCAGGGTGCTCGATGGCATGGGAAGAAATAAGCATGCGCAGACCCCCTGGGGAAGGGGAGGGCGGGAGAGGACTCTATGGCCGTGTAACTTCGGGGCACATGCAGGGCTGGAGCTGTGGCAGGTCAAGACCCAGGACAGGACAGAGCCTGGATCACCGGTTTGGGGTGGGGGGGGTGCAATGCCCAGGAGGAGATTCAGGCCACAGCGCCAGAGGGCAGGGGAGAGAAATCTGTGCCTTTAACAAGGCGTGCCCTTTGGACAGACCTTGTATGTCCCTGGCAGGGCCTGGCTGGGTCTGCAGAACTGACCCCCACCCCACTCAGGATGCCTCAGAAGCCTGGGAGGGCCCCCTCCCCTGCTCCAGCCCACTTCCCTCCTAATCCAATTAGCACAGCTCAGTGTTTTCAATTACCCAGGCCCAGCCTTCAGAGCCCAGCTGCCCCATCCCTGCGAAACCCTCCCAAAGGCCCTGCTGCATCTGACTTTCCATCGCCTGCAGGGCCACGGATACAGCAGCCCCCTCGTTTTCTCCCCTTCCTTCCTCTCAGCCTGCTACTGAGCTCCCTGGGGCTGAGGCCACAGTCACTGGCCGGCGGCAGGACTCAGCCCGGCACTGGCCAGGGTGGCTGTGGAGCGGGGAGAGGGAGGAGAGGCAGGATGGGGAGGAGAGTAGTTGGCTGCTTCTGAAAGCTTTGTCTCTGAGGAAGACCTCAACGTAAGGGTCCTCAAGAGAGAGGAAGGGTTCCCTGGGGACACTGCAGAGACAGCCCTGAGCTGGGGAGGGGCCAGTGCAGGAAGCCTAAGAGCAAGAGACAACGACAGGGACTACAGGATGGGGAAAACCAAATGGGGAGAGAAAGAGAAAAAGAGACAAAGGGGCCGGGACTGTCTGGGGAGCAAGTAAGCTCGAGCTGGAGGCCACATTGTATCGGCGTCAATACCAAGTGCCACCCATGGCCAGGGCAGCCTTGGAAATGCCATGGTCTTTGGCCTACTTTTCTTTCCTTGCTCTTGCCTTTCTCCAAGTCTCCCTGCCTCTCCAGACAGACACGCCCGGCCAGATGGCCCAGCCTGTGTGATAGCAGGGCGGGCCGATACCCAGGGTCAGACCTGACAAGCAACTGCGAGGAGATGGAGAGGGAAGGGGGACAAGTACATACATGTGCAAAAGCGTGAGTCCGGGCACACGTGTGTGGATGCCCCAGGGTGTACTGCAGTAGGTTCATGAGTGTCCACCAGTGTATTTGTATAGGGGTGTGTCTTGCCAGAGTACCTCTAAGGCTGTGTGTGTGCGTGTGTGCTTGCATTCAGTGTACAGTTTTGTACTGTACACCCGCCTGTGTCTGTGTGGATGACTGTGCCTTTGTACCTAAATCCCTCACTTTTGTGTGTGTGTGTGTGTGTGTGTGTGTGTGCATGTCTGTGGGCCTCCTGTGTATCCTCTCAGGGCCTCTGCCGCTTCCGTGTCTTTGTGCCTGGCTTGATACAGGTGGCTTGTCTGTCTACCACGGTGTGTCCACGTGCATCTGTTGCTGGGGGAGTCTGCAACCTTTGTCTTGTCAGTCCCTCTCCACCTCCTTCAAACCCTCACTGCCCCCCAATGCCAGGTGCCTCCTTTGGCTCCTGTCCCATCCCTGGCATGGACAGTCTTCCCCACTCTCAGCCCCTACCTCTTCTCTCAGGGACACTGGCCTCCTCCAGGTCCAGGCTCAGAGACAAAGGTGGCAAGGTAATGGGGGAAGGGACTGGAGCTACAGAAGGAGTACGCTCAAGATACACAAATTCTACCCTGTGAAATGCCCCTCACAGAAGCGCAAGGGCCACTTACAGCAGTGTGTTTACATCTCCTGCTCACACTGAGGAGAAAACACTGTCACAGTAATACCCCCTCACATACCCCCCCCAAGATAATCAAATGTTAACAGTCTGATAACCTACAGACCTTCACAAACCTGGCCAATAGGTAATAACAGTTCTGCTGATTCACAGACTTACCCATATAGGAAATTCCAATCACACTCACTCAGGAATACCCACTTAGTCAGTTATAACCACACACATTCACACACACAAATATAGTCTGTCCAACTCACAAGCATACATACATACTCATGTTCAGTCCCCTTCTAGCTCCACTCCCCAATACCCCCAACCCTACCAATGACCCCCCACTCACAACCCCCCCATAATGCTCCAGCAGCCCCACCTCCCAAATAGCTACACATTAAATCGTAAAGATCCAGAAGGCTGCTGGGCCTTTTCAAGGTGTCTCTTCCTGTCTCAGTTCACAGGGCTTCAAGGGCTCAAGATGAGATTACCCACGTCAGAAGTGGGAGCAAGACTTGAATCCAGACCTTTGCACAAGTTAGTTGAGCCCTGGGGACAGCCCTATTCTCTCGCCCGCCACACCCCTGAGGGAGTGGGGTGGGGGGCAGACCGGGGATGAGCACAGAGGAGGCCCGAGGAGGCGGGTCCAGCGCCAGCCCGCTCTCCGTGGTGCTGAAACCTCCCCAGCCCGCCCCTGTCCCCTGTCCGTGGTGCTGACACACCCTGCGCCTTCTATCCTGTTCTCTCCAGAGGTACCCAACTTCCTGGGTACCTCCTGCACACTCCGTGCCCAAGAATGAAGGGGTGAGGGTCCGGAACCGGGAGAAGGCAGAAGATAAAGAGCCCAGCGCGGTGGTGAAGGGAGGCGCCGAGGCTCCCTCCAGCTACTCACATTCCTTGGGGATCTGGATGAGCAGGCAGGGGCTGCACAGGAGGAGAGGCCACAAGTACCGCAGCGCCACGGCCATCTTCCCGGCGGTGCCGGCGGCTCGGCACAGCAAGCCGGACTCAGCTCAGGCTCCGGCCGGCCCGGAGGGAAGGGGGCTGGTGGGCAGCTTGGGGCGGGAGCCGGGGGTTGGGGCACTGGGAGAGAGGAAGAGGGATGGGTGGGGGAGGAGAGAGAGAACGGACGGTGGTTAGTGACTAACATCTGGGCGAGCCCGGGCTACTGGCCCCGCCCCCAGCCCCGCCCTAGGCTGGCCGACTCCCCCATTCTTCCCCCTACCTTGGAGGGAGAAACCTGGAAGAGATTAAGCACTGGCTGGGCCTCCAGGTTGCTTTTCATTCCCTGCTTACTCTCTCTGCCTTCCCCACCAGCTGCCTCTCCTGCACCAACTTGTTGCCCCAGTCAGCTCCCCTGGGCATGCCACAGGCCGCCCTGTGCATGTTGTCCCCATGTGTGACTCGATATGCCGGCAAGCAGGTGCCTGTGGGCATGAGTGCGGATGTGGATCTGCATGTAGACAAATGTGCACATCAGTATTTATGTGGCTCTGTGTGTGTGTGTGTGTGTGTGTGTGTGCGCGCAGGAGCACATTTGTATGTCATCTCTGGAAAGGGGCTGCACTCAGGAGCGTGTGTGTCTTCTTGTGTGTCTGTATCTCTGCGGGTGAATCCTCATGTCTGCTATTTCTGTGTGCACACATAAGCATGGGTGCACACATATGTAGAGAAGAAGTCTTGTAGTCTCATTGCTATGGGTTTCAGAGCCAAATGATCTCTGGATGCTGTTCAGGCCTGAAAAGCTACCAGGAGGTGGGGGGCTTGGGAAGTGGAGGCAGGGAAGGAAGGAAAGGGGCCCAAGAAGACTGCATTTCACAGAGTAAGTTGAGGAAAAGGGAGAAGGATGGGGGAAGGAAGCCTCCCTCAGGAAATGGCAGCAGGGAGCGAGGGAAGGAGGAAAACACCTCTCTGCTGTCTCTCAGGCCCCCTGGGAGCAAGGGGTGACTGTGGCCTCCCTAATTCCCAATGCTCCAGGCCAGGGGCAGAGAAAGCCCTGCGACAGTGTTTCTGACACCTCTCCAGGACCTGGCAAGCCCAGCTTCTGGGTCTTTCTCTGAGTCTTCAGGACTCAACTACTAGTTGTGTCCACCCGAAGCCCAAGTATCACCAGCCACACCTACATTTCCACCTGCATGCAAGGAGCCCAGAAGACTGGGGGCCCAGGGAATGGGGGGGGGGCTTCTCTACCAATGACTAGAAGAGGAAACAGACTCCAAACAGGAAAAAATGTGGAAAAGGCAAGTGGTGGAAGTGCAGGAGGAGCAAGAGCAGGATGCTGGAGCCTGGGTCTGGATGCCCTCACCAAATCCACACTGGGCATCCTTTCTGTGCCAGCCAGGAAGTTATTGAGGTGTGTGGGGGTAAACTGAACCTCAACCAGAATGCTGAAGGGGTGAGTGGGGAGGCCTGGGAAGCGGTGCTAAGGCATCTATACTGTCAGGAGGCAACTGGGAGCCACAAATTGGTTTTATGTAAGGTAACCCGAGAAGAGCGGTGAATGTAGCAGTCTGCCTGGGGACTGGGCAGGGAAAGTAGCTTGTGGCAAATAGCAGTCAGCTTGGAGCTCTCAGAGTCCTGTACCCAACGCTGCAGGGGGAGGTGGAGAAGCACCGGGGTGGATCCACGTGGATGGGCTGAAGGCCAAGAGAATGACTTGGAGTACAGGAAGTGGCAAACACACAGCCAATTCTCTACGTGCAAGAGCTGAGCTGGGGCCCAGAAGGGAGGAGCAACAGTGGACCTGTTCCACCCCCACCTTCCCTCACAAAGCCAGTGCAAGCAGGGTGGGCCCCAGGCAGCCTTGGCCTCAACTTCAAGGCCCGTAGGAAGCAGTAGGAGACTCAGATCAGAGGGCAGGCGATCAAACAACAGCCTTGGGAGCTCTGAGAGCTCTGGTCTTAGGAGGGGGAGGGGAGGGATAAGAGAGAAAAGAAGCTCGAAGAAGGACCTTCCTGAAGAAGGACTTTCCCTGTACTGGAGGATGCCCAAGTGCTCTCTTTGCTGGAGTGACGATCCCTGTGATGTCAGCTCCTCAATTTGTCCTCCAATTCTAGGCTCCCAGAATGGGGTCTGGCATGTATACTCCAGGTGTATATGTCAGGGAAAGATACCTCCGACTCTCTGGTCCCCACTCCCTACCCCATCCCAACGCCCCCGTCTCACATGCAACCTCTTTTGGTCTCCTGGTATTTGCCAACCAGCTCGCCACCTTCTTAGGAGCTCAGAGACAAGCAGGAGCCAGAAGGTTGGAGGCCCCCTGACAGCTGGGAGGGGACTCTGCCTGCTCTCCTCCCACTACTGCTGGGTCTCTGATCTCTCACCATTCCTCTGGCAATTACAGAGCAAGCAGCTCAGGTTGTCAGCTCAGCAGGCCCCCCACTCCCCCATCAGCACCTCCAGGGGCAAGGGAGGGGGGAGTATTCCACAAGCTGGTGTACAGATGGAGCCAAGGCCATGTCTGCGAAGGGGGGCAGGCTGGGGAAGACTGAAGGGTGACAGACAGGGGGAGAAAGAAGCAGGAGGGAGCAGGAGAGGCTGAGAAGTGGGGCTGGGGGAGGGAATGGAAGACAAAGACGGATGCTGGACCACCACGTAACCAAGATGGAGAAATCCAGAAACAGAGCCCGAGGTATCAGGGAAAGAGGAGAGGGAAAAGAAGTCCAAAGGGTGGGAGACAGCTGCAGACAGCACTGATGAGAAGTGGGTGAGTGGAAGAGTGAGGGGCGTCCTTGTGTGTGTGTGTTGAGTGCGCACAGGTCTAATGGTGCCTCCTCCGTGTCCTGGTCCCTGGGGGATGCTCCAGGCACTAGGCAGGGAAGGAGGAGGGGAGATGGACCTGAGTCAGAGGAGGGGGCCTTCTTGGGCTTGGAGGTCAGGCTCGACTGCTGGGCAGGCAGGGCAGAGAGACAAACGGACAGCAGAGAATCTGTGAGCCAGCAGCAGAGAGAGAAACAAAGCCCACAAGTACAAAGACGACAATGACAGAGACAGAGCGGCTGGTCCCTGGCCACTTGTGGCATTGGAGCACGGGTGCGGTTGTAAAATAAGATGAATGAGCCACTGCTGGCTGCCCCTCAGGGACCACAGGGGATCCTTCCAAGATCGCTGCTAAGGTGGCGTGAGCAACCGCCTTGATGGGGGGAGATGCCCAGGCGTCCACAGGCACAACAGCGAGTGTCTGTGCTCACCCACACGTGCATCCACTGCATCCACCCGCCGCTGTGCTAGGGAAGGGCACAACAAAGGCAGTCTGTTCCTGAGTGGGTCCAGATGGGAACCCACCCTTCCCTGGGGCCTCACACACTACTCCCCGGCTGGCAGAGGGAAAGGGCGTAGCAGGTGCTGAGGTGGATGAGGTCGGCAAGGTCAGCCCCACTGGAGCCCGCAGGGAGGGGCTCAGTGGGACCACAGAGGAGCCCCACCCCTGGCCACACCCTGGCCCCACTGTTCCCCTGGTAACTCCTCTCTTTTGGCCTCTGTCCGCTGACTGAGGGGGACTTGGGAGGCCACGCTGAAACCTAGGGTGGCTTGCTTTCCTCCCTGAATACACACACACACACACACACACACACTCTGGAACCTATAAAGGTGCCCTGCCCCACATGTGCCCAATGCAAAGGTGCCCACCAGCTCCCATGTCCTGCCTTGAGTCCTCTCTGCCCCTCCCATCTGATGGAAATGCACCTGCCCAAGAGAGAAGTAACAAGAGGTCCCTCCAGCCCAGTGCGTGTTGAGAATGGCAGTGCCCTGTGGCCTAGCAAGCCCGAGTGGGGGCAGGGCTGGGGGCTCAACTCATGCGAGATGGTCAGAGTTTGGGCACCAGGTCTGCATACTTGTAGGTCTGGGAGGCATACATGGTGGCACCCAAGCCTAGGTTGTCTCCTCAGCAGGGCTGGGCGGGGGGGGGGGGCTTGGAGCCTGTGGGTGTGTATATGAGGGTGTGGGTGTCACCTACACCCCACGCACTGTGTTCCTTTAAGGCTCCTTCTCACTCTCCCCCCAGGCTGTGGCTGGCGGGTTTCCATGGAGACGGAGCCCAACTCCCTCCTCTGGCAGAGATAGGGGAAGCCTAGAGGAAAGCTAGCCGCAGAGTAATGGGTTATTTAGATAATACATAAAGGAGGCTGCGGGGGGGGGGGAGCCCCCACAGGTACGTGAGGGCAGGGAAGTCTTACAGGACTGCTGTTTCATCCTCCGTGTTCTGCGCCTTGCCCCTCCCTAAGCCCCCACCCACCCAGAGCACACCATCAGCTGCTATAAGGCTCAGGTCTCCAAGGCAACTGACAGCTCACCTGTAAAGGACCATTCTTAAAGGATGAGGAAGGGGCTGGATGGAGGTTAACCCTTTGTGGGAGAGCAAGAACAGACAGTCTCCAATGCGGAAGAAGGGGGAAACTCACCATCGTGGGCGGGGACAGTTTTCCTCCACCCCCGTGTTATCATCAGTCGCCCCATTTTATTGACTAAATTCACGGATAGCACGTACCACATGCCAGGGACTCTTTTCAGCACTTTTACACACATCACTCATTTAATCCTTAAAATTGCCCTGGGGAAGGATGTGCTATCATTATCCCTATTTTACAGATGAGGAAAGTGAAGTTCAGAGAACCAGAGCATCACGTCCAAGGTCTCGGAGCTGGCACTTACGCTCACCAGCAATGGGGTTCTGGATAGGCAGAGGCTCCCTCTGGGAGTCAGCTCACTTCTAAGAAATTTGGTGCCTGCTCCCATTCCCCGGGGGCCAGGGACCTGGACAAGGACGGCCTCCAAGCCATTCTGCCCCCTGGGGAATGGCTTATTTGCTAGCCAGATGGCAGGCAAATGTGGAGGGCAGGGAGGGAACTCTTGGGAGGCGGCCACACGGAAGTGGGGCATGACCCCATCACGCCTCAGCAGAGAAGGGACCATCCCATCCCTTGGCCTTGGGTTTTACACGAGCCCCCTGCCCCCCAACATCCAAGGATTCTGTCCAAGAGAAGGCAAATTCCTTTCCCTGTCCAGCTCAGGGACAGCCTGGGTTTTTTTGCCCTCTCCCATTATCCACAATCTGGGGTTGCTCTGACCCCTTTTCTTGAAGCCAAAGGCCCCACAGCGCCCTCACAAAGGGGCTTAGGCTACCTGGAAGGCACCTCTCTCCAGTCAAGTCTTACAGATAGTGCTGACTCCCTGTGGAGAAGGGGAAACTGAGGCCCAGTGGAGTAGAGGTCGAGACTCTGGCCTCCCAGACCCCCCAGAATGTCAGTAGTACAGCCAAGTTTCCCATGTACAGTTGGAAAAACTGATGCCCACGGCCTAGAATCTGTGCCTCCCCTCTACCCTCTCTAAGTCCTCCCTCCAGCTCTGAAAAGTGGACTCAGAACAAGACCAGAAACCCCCGACCTGAGAAAAGAACCTGGCACTAGAGGGGGCTCCGGGGACCAGACCAGAGAGGCGACGGGCTGTTCCTACGGGCTGGCAGGGCCTGCCTCCAGGACCCGAGGGCAGAGAAAGCTGCAGAGCAGGCAGGCAGAGCGGAGGAAGGCACTAAGCAAAGGGGAGAGGCAAGAGGGGGTCTAAGGCAGCAGCAAGAGGCGCCGGCCCCACACCTCGGAGCTTGCTGTTCAGACCCACCCGTCCCGGGATGCCTGTCCCAAGTGCGGGGTTGGGGTGCCTAGAAACAGCTCAGACATTGCCAGGCCCCTCCAGCCCCCTCAGGGTTCCCCACTCCTAAATGGTTAAAGGGCAGAGGGGGCACAGGAAGCCTGGGGGCGGACAATGGAGCCTCTGTCATCCCAGGCATTCCTAAGGCATGAACACAGGCAGCCAGGGGAGGGGCCAGAGGGCACCCCCCAACTGGAAGCTCCAGATCATGCAGCAAGGCATGCCAGCCTCTGAGGCCACCACCATCAGTTTCGCCCCTTCCTAGCATAGGCCCAGTCGGGGCATCTGAGGGGACCCATGTGGGCACAGGAGGATCAGTGTGCACATGCTCTCTCTCACACACATGCAACCAGATATGTGATCCCCACACATGCAAATACTGCAAGATACACACACACCCACACGCCCCAAGCCGCCCCCAGATAAACCTCCAGCTCAGCTGCCCTCTCCCAATTTGCCTGGCTCTGACTGTTTGAAACCGGAGAGCTGAGAGGAGGGGGCTCCTGGGGACTCATCCCCTCCCTTTAAGCTCCACTATCAGACTGACATCAAGAAGGACAGTTCAGAAGACCCCCTTGGCCAACTGCACAAAGCTCAGGCCGCTGTCGCCCTCCTACTCCACCCAATCCGAGGCTGTCCTTGCTGGGTTTAGGGCCAGGGACTGGCATGAGTGTCAGGACAGTGGCTGGGTGTCCCCTCCACAGCTTCGTGACCTGGGGAGAACATGGAGAACCCAGGCAAGTTCCTGAGGCATAGGGTGGGGGGCACTGGACAAAGAAAAGCTTCTGGAAAGACCAGCAGTCCAGGCTCTCCCCCTGCAGAGGAACTCGCCACTCTCCAGGCTCCTCCCTCTCTCCAACCTTTAGGAAACCACAAAGATCCTGTTGATATCTGGGGAGAAAGCAGGCTGGCCTTGCTAACCCCTTACCCCCGAGTCCTCTGGCTGGAGGCCACCAGGCACCCCCTGCCCACCCTCCAGGTCACACAAGGCCCCCACAGGAGGTGTGGGCCCAACCCAAAGCCATGGAGCCCACTGGACATGTACTGGGTGGCTGCCACACCCGTTCTGAGGCTCAGAGTTCAGAGGGGCAAAGTTCAGGTGGGAGCAGGACAGGAGAGGTGGTAAGTAAGGCAGGAGGGGAGAGAAGCCAGACAAAAGGGGAAGCGGAGAGATGGAGCCCAGGGCACCAACAGGGAGGGGTGGGGCAGGCAGGGGCAGAGCAAGAGAGGAGGGGAGTGGTGCGCCCCCACAGTGAAACTCTAACTGAGCAAGGAGGGGAAAGGTGATGGTCGGGGACATGCGTGGAATGGTGGGCAGCTGACAAGGAGAGAGCAGGGGGGCAGGGAAACAGGAGGGAATTGCCAGGATGGGTACAGGGCCCCATCTAGGGACCTAAACCCAACAGTTTCCAGTCAGGGGAGGAGGGGGCAGGGCAAAGCCAGCAGCCAGCATGGGACCCTAGAGAGGGGATTCAGACCTCCTGACTCCCCTATTGTCCCCTACAGGGTGGGGCAGGGCCCCTGGGACTCACATCCACAGAGAGTGCCTGGTGGAGCAGAGTAGTTGGCTGAGAGGCCGATCCTCTACTCCATTCTCCCCCAGAGCACCCCTCCTCCTCACCCCACAGCTGTTTCAACCTTTAGCCCAAGAAGGAGATCCAGGAAAAGCTTCCATCACACCTTCGTGTGCACTCTCCTGGAGGCTGGGCCGCTCTGCAAGGCCACATGGCACTTACTGCCCAGAGGAGTGCCCCAGAGGCGTTCTCTCCAGCTGCAGCCGTTTAAAGTGGCACCAGGGAATGTTTACCGTGAAAAGGACCTTGGAGTTGAACGAGTCCGTGCCCTTGTGTGATAGCCAAGAGGGCTGACACTCAAAGACAGGGAAGGGACTGAGGTTCCAGAGTCACTGGGCTGGGAGTGGCAAGTACAGCACAGGGGGTGCCTCTGCCAGCCTCCGCTGCCGGCCTTGGCAGAAAGAGGCTGGTGGGGTGCAGCCGGAGAGCCCTCGCCCACTGGAGAAGGCGTCAGACAAGGCCCTTCACTCCCCGCCTCCCTTTCCCCTTCAGAGAGTCAGTCACAAAGGGGAAAAGAAAACCAGTACGTGCCCTCTGAGGATGAAGATGGTGTTGTCTGGTGCGTTACTGGCTTTTCCATGGACAGTTGTGAGTTGGCCCAAGTGGGCACTTGGCAGTGAGCAGCTGCCCAGCGAATGGGCAGGGAGGACCTCATTACTGTGCAGGGAGGGGTCACCGCCGCCTAGGGGAGCTGTGTGCCCACTCAGTGCTCTGCAGGGGGCTGGGCACTAGGGGAGGAACTTCTTGGGAGCACCTTGTAGCAAATGAAGGAGACAGGCTGGGGTGTGCTGAGCGCATCTCTCTCTTAGCGATCAGATCATCGGCGAGCCTTCATTTCTTTTGTTCTTTTCTGTGTATTTCAAGTATACCACAGTAAGATGTACTACCTTTGGGATCGTGCACACACACAGACATAAATAAGTATGGAGAGAGAGAGGCTAGGATGCAGCAGAGAGAAATGGCCAGGAGCCGGGGAGTCCCAGTCCCAGCCCTGACCTGAGCTCGCCATGTGGTCACAGACAGCCAAGAGCCCCGAAGACTCAGGAGCCCATGGGTGCACGTGCTGGCGCTGCATGGGCGTTGTGCCAGGTGAGAGGCCGGCCCAGCCGAGTCCATTGCCTGCAGCAAGAAGCTGGTCAGAGGCGAGAGGCCCCAGGCAGGCCCCTGCCCCAGCCACCCCGCAGGGGACAAGAAAGACGGTCTCTCGGTAGCACTTCGTGGGAAGAAAGGCTGACTGCATTATTCACTATCAGGGCTACATGAGTCAGCAGAGATGGCACTAGGCTGCCCAGAAGCCCCTGCCCTCTGGGAGGAGTTAACGGGAAGCAGGACACCTACTTGGAGGAGAGTGCCAGGCCCTCACTTCTTGGGGTGGGCAGATGGCCCTAGGCCTGCCTCCTGGACACAGGCAGGGATGGGCAGGGCTCCAGATATCCTGTAGGGGGCAGCAGGCTGTACTAGGTGCTCTTCGCAACCCCTGCCAACCAAGACTCCCAAAAATCTGCCCTAGGAAGGGGAGGACTAGGAACTGCAGACCCTCCCATAACTGAACAGAGGGGGGACGCCTTGGCAATGGGCAAAAGACCTGCAGTGGTCCGGGCAGGGCCTCAGCTCCAGCATCTTGCTTTCCAGCATCCCTCGTCCTGGGTCAATGAGGCCCTCCTTCCCACCCCTCTACCTGAGGGACCCACATTCTGCAAGGTCTACACCAGTGAGTGCCCAGGTTGACCTCACTGGCTGCACCTTTTCCTGGCCACAAGAGCCTGCAGAAACAGGCTCCAGACGCACCCTGCGCCCCTGGGGAGGAGATCCCCGTCCTGTTGCGGTCTTGGAGGGGAGCACCAGGGAGTCCAGGCGGGGGTTTAGAAAGAAGAGGGAGGAGAACAAAGCCCCCACCCCCATCTTGGGGCCAGAGGGCCAGGCAGCGCCCAGCCCTGTTCCCTCCCCTCCCATTGCGGGGACAGCCTAGCCCAACCTCCCCCCCACCACGCTGGTGGCCGGATTTTCAGTGGAACAGGCCCCTCGACTGGAGAAGATGGGCAGACACGCCCAGGGCCACACCCCACGGCAGCCGATGGGGGGTCATCAGGCCCCATCGGGCTCCCTTTTTCACACACGCCCACACCCTTCAGGACCTGCCACCTTCAGCCCCCACCTGCCTGCACAGACCCTGCCTGACTGCCCCCGGAGTGACCCTCCCCGGGTGGGTATTTTGGGAGCCGCCCAGGTACCCCTCACCTGTCGGACTCCAGCCCTGGCCTCCTTCCCCAGCCCTGCTAGGGTCCGCAGGGCCCAGAGCTGGGGGCCCGGCCTGGGTGGGGCTCCTGCCGCCCCGCCCGTGACCACCCGCCGGGCGGAGCAGCTCTGCCCGCTCTTGCCGCCTGGGCAAGGCTGGGATGGGGGGCCCGGGGCGTCGCAGCCGCGGTTCGGTCGCGAGGGCAGTCCTGCCCGCCTTACCTGAGCTACGGCCGCCGCTCGGGCTGCCCGCCCAGCCTCCGCGAACGCCGGCCTCGGACCCGCCGCCCGAGTGCGTCTGCGATGCCGATGCTGCTGCTGCGGCTGCGGCGGCGGCGGCGGGGCGGGGGCGGGGCGGGGCGGGGCGGGCGTGCGCGCAGGGGAGGGGGAGGGGAGACCAGGGAAAGCGGGGGAGGGGGGAGTGAGATCACCTCCCCCGCCGCCCGCTCCGCCCCGCCGCGCCCTCGCGCCTCGTCCCGGCGGAGCCCGGCTGCGGAGCCCCGCGCGGGCTGGGAGTCTCTGCTGGCCCCCTCGGGGAGCTCAGTGGGACCCGCGCCCGCAGCCCCCAAGTCCCTGGCCCGGGAGCGCCTCGCACCCCGGCGACCGAGCCACAGTGAAGGCTTGGGGCAGGTATCGCCTGGCGGGTGCTCCCGGGGCACGGGGCTGGGCCGTGGAGACAGAGTCGGGTGGGAAAACAGTTCCCACCCAGCCCCCTCCAGTCCCTCTAGGGTGATGGCGAGCTACGGGCACCCACAAGCAACGCGGGCCCGGCCATACCCCGGTCTTGAGGTGTTTGGACGGCCCCCAGCCCAAGGCGGGATTCCAGAACCCCTCCCCCCAATCCTAGGCACCCGGTCCGGGAGGGGCGCGCGGGAGGGGCGCGCGGGCCTCGATCTCAGTCCGCCGGGGACGCGCAGAGGGGCACAGCCTCCTGCGCACTTCAGAGCCCCGCGACAAGGAGGTCGTGGAGAGGGCGCCCCTTTAACTGCCACTCCCAATTCCCAGATATTCCTGACTCCCGGCCAGCTTTCCCAGGCTCGGCGTCTTATTTCTTTGTCGCGGGTATTGGCCCCATCCCGACCTTTCCCGTTGGTCTCACTCTCCCGCAGCCCTGCCCTGGAAGCCTGGGGAAAGAGCTCCTCCCCAGCGCCCCCCTAGGCTTGCGGCGGTCACGCAGAGGGCGCAGGAATTCCGGAGTGAGCCGAGCCGGCCGCAGGGCAAGGAAGGCCTAGGGCCCAGATGGCAGATTGCAGCCCGGGTGGCCACGGTATTTTTATGGGCATGCCTGATGCCCAGTGAAGCATTCCCGGGGCCCTCAGCTCAGCCGCCCGAGACCCTCCAAGCCCTGCAGGTGGCCCACGCGGGAGGGGCCCTGGCGTCCGGGCCTGTAGTTCCCACCCCATTTGCCCATCTCCATGGGAGCTTCTGTTTATCCTGAAAGAGGAGACTTGGAGTGGCCCCACCTACCCTCAGGGAGGGTCTGGATGCCAAGGGGGTCTTTAGTAGGAGCATGGACAAGACTAGACACCCGAGTGAAGGTGGTGGGCCCTTCACACCCAGTTCTGGTCCACCCCTAGGGCTGCCAGTGACCCACCACCGTTTGCTTCTAGGAGCCCCAGAGTAGAAGTGCCGGCAGGGCTCTTATGCCAATCAGCCCAGCCCCTTCAGAGGCAGCGAGGAGGCTGAGCAGGGGACAAAGACCAGTGGGACAGCAGCTGCCTGTGAAGGGTGGGCCCGCGCACCCAAGAGGGGGGTATTTTCCATGAGGCACTGAGCTGTGGTATGCTTCCTGCCTGCTCTGATCCGACTTCTGATAGGCCAGCCTCCCTCCTTTTCAGCTGCCTCTGCCTCCGCTCACCCCCCACCCCCCACCTGAAGTTTCCAGCCTTTTTCCCCAGCCCCAACTTCTACAAATCCTTTATGGAATATAGGGTTTGATGCTGGTCACTGCGACAATGACAGGAGTAAAGTAAGAGGAGGACAGAACCCCTTTAGTATGCTCCATTAAAGTGCATAACGATAGGTTCCGTCTCCATTTATTATACTACTACCCATCGCTGTTATTACACTAAATCACAATTATTGAACCTACCGTTGTTCTAAGCACATTTCATGTATTAGCCTATTTATTTTGCACACCAACCAGTGTGTGTGTGGGGGGTCAGTCATTAGCCCAAATGACAGATAAGGAAACTGCAGCCCGAAGGCAGCAAGCAATGTGTCCAGGGAGCATAGCCAGGAGGAGTCTCTCTTCACCACTTCATTGCATCTGCATATGACCTTGTGATGAAGCTCCTGTTAATCATCCTCACCCTCTAAGTGAGGGAGCCCAGGTCCAGACAGACAGTCAGGCAGCCAGGAGGCGCTGTGCTGTGCATTCCCTATGCATTTGCTCACTGACTTCTCAGCCCATCACTATGAAGTAGGCTCCATTTCACAGATGAGGAAACTGAGGCTGAGGCAGACCAAGCAACTTACCCAAGATCACTCAGAAGGTAAGTGGCAGAGCTGGGATTTGACCTTTCTTCTACGTATGTGACTGCAAAGCCCATTCTCCCACAGCCTTTTGCCAAGATGGAGGGGTCAACGGGAACAAGAGCAGAACTTTGGGCAGAGCACGTCCCAGGAGAAGCAGGAGGTGGTGGCCTTGAAAGAGGTGAGCCATCACTCCACTGCCACATGCTTGCTGAGGAAGCTGGGGGAGTACTGGACAGACAGACAGGTGGGTCCTGCCCCTTCACACCCCCTTCAATGGCAAGTGCTCCTCACAGCTCCCTGTAACCCACCCCTCTTGGGCACAGTCAACTAATTAAGGGCTGCCCCCAGAGTCTGGCCAGACCCCCCCAGATAGCCATGTGATGAGGGGACTGGAGTCACAAAAGCCAGTGGGGCAGGAAGACAGTACCAATGGGCTAGCAGGGTGGGCTCATGAAGCTGACCTAGCTTTCTCTACTCATCCCCTCTCGATCTGTCTATGTCTTCGTTCTTTGATGTATCCCTTGAAACAGCGTGTCATTTGGTTTGGTTTAATTTGATCCAATCTAAAAATCCCTATCTTTTTTTTAATCAGTTTTATTGAAGTATAATTTATATACAGTAAAGTTTGCCCTTTTAAAAAGGAGTGTACAGTTCAATGAGTTTTGATAAATGTCCCGTAACCACCATCAAAATCAAGATTACAGAACATTTCCATGACCTCCCTAAATTCCCTCGTGCTCCTTTTCAGCCCACCACTCCCTCCAGCCCCAGCTCCTGGCCCCTGGCTCCCACTGGTCTACCTCTGTCTTTGCTAGAATTTATTACAAAAACAATCGTGCAGTATGTACCTCTCTCGCCGGCTTCTTTTGCTCAGGGTAGTTCTTGAGATTCATCCATGTTGTGTGTGTGTTTGTGGCAACAGTTTTTCATTTTTATCACTGAGTGGTATGCCATTGTTTGCTTAGCCATGCACCCATTGATGGACATCTGGGTAGTTTCCAGCTTTGCTCAAAAAAATAAAAAGAAAAAACTCACAGAGGTTTTTGTGTGACCAGCCTTCATTTCTGTATGGTAACCACTGAGGAGTGGGAATGCGGGTCACGTGGTGACTTTGTCTACCTGTCTTTGACCTGTAGGGTTTAGTTGATTATATCGCGGTGGTTGCTGTATGTTTGGATTTACTCTTGCCCACTTATTAAGTGCTTTCTATTTGTCCTGCTTTCCAGATGTCTCTCCCTCCACCTTCCCTTTCTATCAGTGAAGGTTTGAGGCAGGAAGCAGACATCGCTTCAGCCATCTTACACAGAAAGGGATTTGGTACGAGGAATGGTACACAACCATCAGAGGGGCCAGAGGATATGTTCTGGGTGGGGTCCACAGGAGCTGCTACCTCTGCCACCATCATCAAGGTGGGGGAATAGGCGGCCACCGGTGTAACTGTTGAGTCCAAGAAGACACGCACCACCATGGTCAAGAGCCAGGCATCAGCCAGCTGGGACCTGGAAGTCATCACTTACAGAAGAGCAGAGGTTGGACACAGGAGCATTGCTGCTGAAGCCCCACACCTCCTTGATCTTGATATCCCGCAGAAAAACAGCTCCACAGAGCAGGAAAATGGCCTCCCCTTCCTTCAGCCTTCTAAATCTTGCGTGAGTATACCTACCTAATTGGCAAAACCTCATTTGCATCCCAGATCCCGGCTGCACACAGTCTGGGAAACAGCACACCTCGGCAAAAGTACAAAGGCACATTAAAAGGAGGTGGGAGTCAATGCTGAGCCCAAGCTACTCTGGTCTTGATCATCTCTCAGATGGATTGAATTTGTTTTGTTTCATTTTCTTCTCTATTTGTTTAGAAGTACTGTATGAATTTTTTAGTAGTTAATCTAGTTATTTTAACATGCATTCTTAACAAATCCTAAAGTTAATCAATATCTCTGCCCTGGTGGTTTTAACTGGTGGCCGAAAATTCTTTGTTGCTCCTCCCTTCAAGAGGTGGTACCTACTTCCCCTCCTCTTAACTGGGGGCTGGATTTCGTGACTCTTTTTTAATGACGAGAGTGAAGCAGAGGTGACGGCTGCACCTTTGGGGAGCAGGGCATGAAAAGCACCTCGACTTCCTCCCTGTTCTCTCTCCTGGATTGCCCTGTCTGGAAGAAGCCAGCCACCACGTTGTATGGGCACCAAGCAGCCCTGTCGAGAGGCTCCTTTGAGGCTCGTCTCATTGGGCCTGGCCACCCTGTGCACCTTCTTATGCCATCACTGTGCCTGATACACCAGTGACTCCCAACCTTCCTCTCACCCACACAACCTCCCAACCTCTCAGTTTCTTGACCTTATCTTCGAAGACCTTGACCTCACCTCAGCCTTCCCTTCTCACAGATGTGCCCTACAGACCTCTTCATCATCCATAGACGTGCTCTGACATGTGAAGTTCCAAATGCCAACTCTCTGGGCATGACCTCCAATCTGCTCCTTGCTGTCCTCCAACCTCCTTTTTCCTACCGCTCCTCTATTTTAACCTCACAGAACTTTCCAGTCCCTTGATCCCTGCTCCCAATCTATTAGATCCCACTTGGTCTTTCTCTCTTCCACATCCCGCCTAGGCCCCATAACGTATCTCTTCATCATGCTCAAGTTTCTCCATTAATGGAAGATTCATGTAGGAATGAGGGAGACAATTACATTAGTCAGGGTTCTTCAGAGAAACAGAGCCAGTAGGTAGGTGTGTGTGTGTAAAGAGATTTACTATAAGAAACTGGCTCATGCGACTGTGGAGCCTAAGAAGTCCCAAGTTGTACAGTTAGCAAGCTGGAGACTTGGGAGAACCAACGGTATAAGTTCCAGCCCAAGGGAAGGAGAAGACCAATGTCTCAGCTCAAGTAGTTAGGCAGGAGGGTTCCCTCTTCCTCTGTCTGGTTCTTTGTTCTATTCAGATCTTCCTTGGGTTGGAGGAGCCCCACCCACCTTAGGGAGGGCAATCTGCTTTACTCAGTCTACGATTCAGGTGTTAATCTGATCCAAAACACCCTCACAGACACACCCAGAATGATGTGTGACCAAATGTCTGGGCACCCCATGGGCCAGTCAATTTGATACATAAAAATAACCATCACAACAGTAACCTCAGACATGTGGACAGGAAGCCAGGTAGAATCAAACGCCTGAGCTTTGGGGAGTCTGAACCAGGTTTTTAAGCAGCTCTCTCGGGACCAGGCTTTCTTATTCACACCCCCAGGCTCCCACCCCTGAGCTGTTATTACGGTGACTCAGTCCCTTGTGCTCCTGCCACCGCCAACCAACAACATCCCCTCCTCTGTGGCCATCTTTTCTTCATCTCTGCTTCTAATTCATCCTAGTTTATGCTTCCCCTTGGCTTCTAATGCTTCATGATGATTACACATAACCTTTTCTCCACGGGTCTTTTGGCTTCTAATCTTACTGCAGTTTAAGTACCTATGAGAAAGAAGCTTATTGGCCCAAATACTATCCTTATTTGGGAGGAGCCTTCATATCAGGTAACTTGGATAGGGAACTGGCCAGTCTATAGCTGTTCTTATCCAGGTGCTTATACCTGGGCCAAGCAACTGAGGCCAAGGTTGGGGCAGGCTCTGTGATATACAGAATGACCATCTGTTACGGCCTGAATTTTGTGACCCCTCTAGAAATCATACGTTGAAGCCCTAACCCCCATGTGACTGTATTTAAAGATGGGGCCTCTAAGTAATTTAGCTTAGATGACGTCATAAGTGTGGGGCCGCGATATGATAGGATTAGCGTCCTTATAAGAAGATACCAGAGAATGAGCTCGCTGTCTCTCTCCTTTCATCTATGTGAGGATGCAGTGAGATGAAAACCATCTATCAAGAGGAATACCGGGCCAGCCTGGTGGCTCAGCATTGCTCCCTACTGAGCCATACTCAGTATTGGCTCAGTATGGAGCAATGTCCTCCTAACGCTGAGGTCGCCAGTTCGATTCCCACAGGGGCCAGTGAGCTGTGCCCTCTACAGCTAAGACTGTGAACAAATACTCTCCCTGGAGCTGGGCTGCTGTGAGCAGCCAGAGGTTGGCGTGAGCTGCCGAGTGGTGCTGCGGGCTACCCTGAGTGGCCAGCAGCTGGCGTGAACAGCTGGCAGCTGGCAAGAACTGCCATGAGCTGTTGTGAGCTGGTGACCGACTGCCTCAGCCGGGGGGAGCGCAAGGCTCGTAATACCAGCCTGGGCCAGGGAGCTGTGTCCTACACAACTAGACTGAGAAACAACGGCTTGAACCGGAGTGGTGGGGCGGGGGGGAGGCAGAAGAAGAGGGGAAAAAACAAAGAATGCCTTCACCAGAAACCAACCCTGATTGATCTAGGACTTCCAGCCTCCAGAACCGTGAGAAATAAATGTCTGATGTTTAAGCCCCCAGTCAATGGATGTTTAAGCCCCCAGTCAATGGATGTTTAAGCCCCCAGTCAATGGTATTTTGTTATGGCAGCCCAACCTCACCAAGATATTATCTATGTGTAAATCACTGCCTAGAGGAGCTCCCATAGCAGGGAGCTACGTCTCAGTAGGCATCTTGCTTGACCTGTCCAGTCTCACTACACTTGTCACTTTTTCTCTTGTTTTTCCTACAAACCCCCAGGCTTTGAACAGAATTGTCCGTCTGATTTCTCTGCTCTTCCTCACAGGCTGCAGAGAGAGCTGCTGGAGACAATCACATCAGTGCGTAGACAGGTATCACTAGGGACTCATGAGCTCCAAACAAGCTGAAGCTGGCCTGTGAGTACCGCAATTCTGCCACATGACCCTAGCCAGCATCCCTCTCTTTCCACTCAGTGGCTCTTCCAGACTTTCTCCACATGCTGTTGATTTGGAAACAAAGGGGACAGATTAAACACATGCATTTACTTTCTCTCCCTCCTGAAACCCCACTAAAATGACATTAAATGATTTTTTTTTTAAGGAGGGTGCAGCTCACAGTGGCCCATACAGGAATCGAACCAGCAACCTTGATGTTATCAGCACCATGCTCTAACCAACTGAGCTAACCGGCCACCCCTAAATGACTTTTTAAAAGCAAAATTCCCAAGGACAAAAATAACAGGAGATGAGATAACAGCAACAAGATTGTGATAGTTGAGCAGTAACCACTGTAGCATATCTAAGAAAGTGGGGGCAGTGGGGACCACTGCGCAGAAGCTGAATTCACATGGCAAAGCTCACACATGGCTTTAGAAATCAGCAGTGAGAATGGGTGTGAATATCAAGCTGCAGTTGAAAATCTGTTTAGGAGGCAGTTAGGCCTCCAGGTACCATCCTCCATCTCAGCAGAAGAGGAAGTTCATTCTTTGCAGTTGATGGAACCAAGAAAGTATTGATTGGGGAACAGCAGGAACAGCTTCCGGAGCACCACACTGAAAACAGGACAACTAAATGAATATTTACTTACTGGATATGGAGCCCTCTGGGCCCTCTTGCCCTACTCCGTTCCCCTGCGTGCTGAGAGCTCGCCCCAGGCATCAGACTGAAGATCTTTCTCTGGGCTATTTGACCATTTCAAGAGGAAGGAACTAAAAGAGTGACCTTGGGATTCCCCACTAAAGCGGCCCAGGTACATCACACTGCGATGAAGCCCATAGTTCACAAGCCCACTCTTTTCAATAAGCTTTTTAGTATCCCATTCTTAAATATGAGACGACAGCCAAGGATCACTAGACATCTGAGTAAACCTTTCACATGAAAGCATAAAAGATAGCGATAAATGAAGAACAAAACAATCTGTGGGTAACAGGACTATGAGAGATAAGAAATATTTTCTTAAAAACTCCTTAGCTTCCTCGGGGAGATAATAGAACATGAATATCTATTAAAAAGAACAGGGTTCTATAAAAAGGAACATTCAGAGAACAAACAAGAACTTTCTGTGGCAGCATAAATTAAAGAGGGATATAGGAAGTTGCAAGACAACATCAATTCCACCCTAGCTACAAGAAGCTGGATAACCTATAAAATCATAGGTTTTCTTTTTTTTTCCCCTTTTAAGCCCATCAGGAAGCTGAACCTGCCAAAAGAAGAAAAAGATGTGAGCCAAAATCTGAAAAATGTCAAGCCTTTCCTAGGAAAAAGACCCATTGCTGCTTTCATCCTTGGCAGCAGCAGGAAAAGGAGGAAGCTGCCATAGACTTGTGTAAGAAAAAAACAGAGGGCCTTTTTGTGAGATATAGATAAGGTAGTACAGAATTGTACATCTGAAATCTATGTAACTTTACTAACAATTGTCACCCCCAATAAACTATAATTAAAAAAAGAAGAAAACAGAGGGCCTTTTAACAAAATTGTAAAAGTCAACTATGGACTAGCATGAGAGCTTTTTCTTTTTTTAGATTTTATTGGGGAAGGGGAACAGGACTTTATTGGGGACCAGTGCATACTTCCAGGACTTTTTTCCAAGTCAAGTTGTTGTCCTTTCAGTCTTAGTTGCGGAGGGCGCAGCTCAGCTCCAGGTCCAGTTGCCGTTTTCTAGTTGCAGGGGGCACAGCCCACCATCCCTTGCGGGAGTCGAACCGGCAACCTTGTGGTTGAGAGGACGCGCTCCAACCAACTGAGCCATCAGGGAGCTCAGCGGCAGCTCAGCTCAAGGAGCCGTGTTCAATCTTAGTTGCAGGGAGCGCTGACCACCATCCCTTGCAGGACTCGAGGAATTGAACTGACAACCTTGTGGTTGAGAGCCCACTGGCCCATGTGGGAATCGAACCGGCAGCCTTCGGAGTTAGGAGCATGGAGCTCCAACCGCCTGAGCCACCGGGCCGGCCCCAAGAGTTTTAATCCCTATGGACCTCAGACAAAAAGAGAGTTTTCATTCACACACAACTCTTTCCCATAGGCTTTCACCAACAAAGTTTGGAGGCAAAGCAGGTGGACCGAGCAATTCTCTCTGAGGTATAGATGTACTAGGCATGCTGAAGTCTGAATGCAAGGCAGGAGAAATGAGAGAAACCATACTCCAGGCCTTGCAGTGGCAGTCGGTGGCTGGAGAAGGGCAGAAGAGTTGAGAGGGATCAACCCCAGGCTGAAGGAAGAGAGGGTCTGTTGAAGTCTTAAGGCAGTGTAGGAGGACTGACAGAAACCTTCCAGGCTCCCTAAGTCTTATACTGAGTACAAAGCAGAAGCCAGCTATGACAGAAGTAGAGGCAGGGGACCTGAAAGAGACACTCCTGAGGCACATGTTCCTGGATCTACTGAAGTCTAAAGGTGAGCTAGAACTAAGACAAATCCCCCAGGTACTCAGATCACAAGGATTGTTAAAGAGGAGGTTCTGGTCCTATCTTGAAATGCGTTGAAGCCTATGTGGAACTGAATCTAGCTAAATCAACAAGAAATCCCAGGCACAGCTTAAGTACAGACAAGATTAACTCAAAAACACCCTCCAACTCACACACACACACACACACATGCTCTAATGGCCTAATAGAAGAAGAAGCATGGCCTTTTTGGGGGCCATAAATCTTATTATACTCCCTATTGTTCTATTATATACAATGTCTGGTGTTCAATAAAAAAATTAAGATACATGTGAAAAAGCAAGGAAATATGACCTACCAGCAACAGAAGAAGCAATCAATAAAACGAGACCCAGAGATGGCCCAGATGTTGGAATTATCAGACAAAGACTTTAAAATAATAACATATGTATCATACTTCCAACACCCCCTAGGAACTTCACAAACTGCTGAAAAACAAATTGAAAAAAAAACCACACAAATTTTGAAAGCAGTCAGAGAAAAAAAGACATGCTACATACAAGGGAACAATAAGAGTGGCAGCAGACTCCTGATCTAAAAACAGTAGAGGAAAACAAAACAAAACAAAACAAACAGTAGAGGCCAAAAGATAATGGAACAACATCTTTAAATACTGAAAGAAAATAAAAATTTTTCAATCTGAAATTCTATATCCACTGAAAATACCTAACAAAAATTAAGACAAAATAAAGTTGCATTCCCAAGTGAGAATAAATAAAAAATTAATCTCCAGAATTCATCTTCTGACTCACAAAAAAAGAAATGCTAAAATAAATTATTTAGCTAGAAGAGAAATTATACCAGACTGAGTAAATATATATGACTATTTACTGTTTAAAGTAAAAACAATAACAATGTAATGTGGTGTTATCTTTTTCCATATTGTATGTAAAAATATTGTGTGACAACCAGAACACAAAGCTTGGGACTGTAGCAATTGGAATATTGTTGTAACATCCTTATGTTATTCATGAAGTGGTAGAATATTTCTTTGAAGGTAAAATGTGCTAAGTTAAAGAAACAAATTGTAATCTCTAGAGCAACAATTTAAAAAATAACACAAAAAGATTTATATCTAAAATGTCAATAAGGAGATTTCCAGTCAAGATGGCACAGTAGGTAAAAGCTGTGTTTACATTCCCTCACTACCATATCAAAATTACAACTATCCTACAAAGCAACCATCATTGAGAATCACCTAAAATCTTGCTGAACCAAAGCCCTACAACTAAGGACATGCAAAAAAAGCCACCTTAAGTCTTGCAGGAGGGGCAGGGACACAGAACTGGCTGATCCCACACCTCCATGTGACCATTAAAAATTGGGAGGGATATGTCAGCTTCAGAGGTCCCTCTGGAGAAGCAAGGGGTACCAGCCCCTCCCCAGCCCAGGTTTCATGCAGGGTGGCATGCGGGGTGTCAGCTCCTGCTCCCCACACAAGAATGCAGGATCTGGTGAGGCTAAAAAGGAACACCCATGGAGCCATAGATAGGAGAGTCATACCACTATAGTCTCGCTGGCGGCTGGGTTGGAGACACAGGAAGCAGGAGCCACACGATCCGCAACCTGCCGTCCACTTCTCTGCCAACCAACCTCACTAGCTAGCTGCAATCCACGTTTACTAGCTCAGCCACGGCAGTTATATCAGTGGCCAATGGCTAACCGGTAACAGCTGACGGACAACTAGTCACAGCTGACGGCCATCTACTACCTGAGCCAGCACCTTTCCACGTGAGGCCAAGAGCCTGGAAACTGCTTTCTGGGACTCTGTCCCCACACAAGGTTTCCAGGGCTGGGGAGAGAAGTCCCCTTAATTTCTGGGTGTGACAATCAGCGGAGATTGTGGTTGAGTGAGACAGAGGGCAGCTGGAGTCCCAGGTGCTCCTCTTAAAGCAAATGCACCAGACTTACCAATGGAATCACTGGCTCTGAGCTCCAGCACTGGGGCAGCAGCTGGAGAGGCAGCAGGGACATACAGAGGGGAACTGAGTTGTCTGGCTTTAGGACAGGGGCTGGAAAGGCAGTTTTCTCCTGGATGGAGGAGCTGGTGGAGGCCATTGTTTGTTTCTTGAGCCCTCCCTCTTCCCAGCATGCTGATGCAGGTGGCCGCCATATCTAAGTCTCCATCAAGCTGGCTAAAGCTGTTACTTTGCCACGCCCGAGTGATTCGAGACCCCGCCCCACCCGACTTTTGAGCACACCCAAACATCTTCCAGTAGCTTTTTCATACAAACTGCCTGTCTTGACTCATACTGAATACTTTCCTAGGGTTTCTCAAAGGTTTGTGGAACCCAGACAAGCAGCATCTGGCTTGAGCATGTCATGTACCTCTGGCTGAGCAGCCCTAAACCTGGCGCTAGTGGCAGCCGGCCTTGGTTCACAACTTGGCCTCTTGAGGCACTTCCAAGCATGGCACTGGTGGCGACTACCTGTGGATTTCTTTGTGGCTCCTGCCAGGTGGTCCCAGTAGAGCAGAGGCTGGGGCTGAACTTGACCTGCAGCAAGTCCCCTCCCAGGTGGCCCTGGGGCTGGAGCGCCAAGTGGCCATCTTCAAAATGAGCTAGAGCATTAGCCAGCCACCACCAAGGACGACACACCCAAGGGACAGATTAGGCAGGCACCAGAGTCCTGCTGAGGCAGATCCTGCTCCATAGGGTCAGCCCCTGCACAACAACTCTTTCACTGTAGTGAAGGCCAGTCCTCACAACCAGTGAGCCCGAGGGTCAGTCCCTCACACTGATGTGCAGTTATCAACCAAGGTTGAACTACAAGAGGAGGGTACACACAACCCCCACAAGGGACACACCCGGAGTCTGCAGGCCAAGTGACCAGAAAGACTGCACCACTGAGCCCCTCAGCACACCTACTACATAAGGCCACTCTACTAAGACCAGAAGACATAGCTGCCCTACTTAATACATAGAAACAAACACAGGGAGGCAGCCAAAATGGGGAGACAAACATGTCCCAAATGAAAGAATAGAACAAAGCTCCAGAAAAAGAACTAAACAAAATGGAGACAAGTAATCTACCAGATGCAGAGTTCCAAACACTGGTTATAAGGATGCTCAATGATCTCAAGGAGAACTTTAACAAAGAGATAGGAAACATAAAAACGGAGATAGAAAACGTAAGAAAGAACCAGTCAGAAATAAAGAATACAATGACAGAAATGAAGAATACATTACAGGGAATCAACAGATTAGATGAAGCAGAGGATCAAACCAGCGATTTAGAAGATAAGGTAGCAAAAAATACCCAATCAGAACAGCAAAAAAAAAAAAAGAATTCAAAAATTGAGGAAAGTTTAACGGGCCTCTGGGACAACCTCAAGCGTATCAACATTTGCATTATAAGGGTACCAGAAGGAGAAGAGAGAGAGTAAGGAATTGAAAAGTCATTTGAAGAAATAATGATGGAAAACTTCCCTAACTTGATGAAGGAAATAGATATACAAACCCAGGTAGTGCAGAAAGTCCCAAACAAGATGAATCCAAAGAGGCCAATACCAAGACACATCATAATTAAAATGCCAAAAGTTAAAGACAAAGAGAGAATCTTAAAAGCAGCAAGAGAAAAGTAGTTAGTTACCTACAACGGAGCTTCCATAATACTGTCAGCTGATTTCTCAACAGAAACTTTGCAGGCCAGAACGGATAAGCACAAAATATTCAATGTGATGTGAAGGAAGGACCTACAACCAAGATTACTCTACCCAGCAAAGTTATCGTTTAGAAGCGAAGGACAGATAAAGAGCTTCCCAGACAAGAAAAAGCTGAAGGAGTTCATCACCACCAAACCAGTATTATAAGGAATCTCAGAAGGACTTCTTTAAGACGAAAAATAAAAAATAAAAAAATATGAATGATAAAATGGCAATAACTACATACTTATCAAAAACTACTTTCAATGGAAATGGATTAAATGCTCCAATCAAAAGATAGGGGAGCTGAATGGATAAGAAAACAAGACTTTAGCATATGTTGCTTACAAGATACTCACTTCAGATCGAAAGACACACACAGACTGAAAGTAAAGGGATGAAAAGATGTATTCCATAAAAATGGAAACAAACAAACAAACAAAAAGCTGGGGTAGCAGTACTTGCACCAGATAAAATAGACTTTAAAACAAAGTCGAGAGACAAAGAAGGACCCAGTAATCCCACTTCTGGGTATTTATCCGAACAAACCCAAAATGCTACTTGGAGGGGACATGCTCATCCATATATTTATCGCAGCCTTGTTTACATAAGCCAAGATATGAAGGCAACCGGGGTGTCCCTGAGTGGATGAATGGATAAAGAAGAGCTGGTATATATATACAATGGAATATTACTCAGCCATAAAAAAGAACGAAATCTTGCCATCTGCAACAACATGGATGGACCTAAAGGGTATTGTGCTGAATGCAGTAAGTCAGACAGCGAAAGACAAATGTCACATGATTTCACTTATAAGTGGAATCTAAAGAACACAATAAATAAATAAACAAAACAGAAACAAACTCAGATAAAGAGAACATTCTGATGGTTGCCAGATGGGAAGGGGGTTGGGGGTAAGTGAAAAGTAGAAGGGATTAAGAAGTACAAATTGGTTGTTACACAGTAGTCATGGGGTGTAGGGTATAGCATAAGGGATATAGGCAATGATATTGTAATATTTATATGATGTCAAGTGAGTACTAGATGCATCGGGGTGATAGATGGGAGGGGGTTGGGAGCAGGGTGGAAAAGGTGAAGGATTAAGAAGTACAAATTGGTAGTTACAAAATATTCATGGGGATGTAAAATATGGGGAATCTAATCAATAATACGGTAATAACTATGTAACGTGCCAGGTGGTTACTAGTCAGGGGGATCACTTCCTAAATTATGTAAATGTCTGACCACTATGCTGTACACCGGAAACTAATATAAAATCATATTGAGCAGAGGGTTGCAATGTCAGAAAAAAAGCAGCCGGTAGATTTGGGTCTCCTGGAGGAGGACGACGAGTTCGAGGAGTTCCCTGCGGAAGACTGGACGGGTTTAGATGAAGATGAAGATGCACACGTGTGGGAGGATAATTGGGATGACGACAACGTGGAGGACGACTTCTCCAATCAGTTACGAGCTGAACTAGAGAAACATGGTTATAAGATGGAGACCTCATAGAATCCAGAAGAAGTGTTGAAGCAACCTAAACTTGAACTGTTTGCTAAATTGTAGGTCAGAAAACCCAAGATGGAACACTTAAAAAAAAATGTTTATTTCATTACCTGCTTGGCTTTATTTTTGCTTTTGTAAATCAGAAAATAAATGTTTTGACCTAAAAAAAAAAAATCATATTGAATGTCAACTCTAACTTAAAAATATAAAAAAAGGGAGGAGATAAAGAAGAATAAAAGGTTCAAAATCCCATATATAAAACAAATAAGTCTTGGGGATGTAATATCCAGCATAGGAAATATAGTCAATGATACTGATAGTGTGGTACGATGTCTGATCGTTGCTGGACTTATCATGGTGATCACGTCTTTAGCGTGGGGAATATAATCAATAATGTGGTAATAACTCTCTACAGTGCCAGGTGGTACTGTTGAATAACTACAATGTACTCCTGAAACTAATATAATATTGTATGTTAGCTATATTTTAATAAAACTCTTTTTAAAAAGTCAACAAAGAAGATGAAGTACTAAAAAAATCCAATTTGTCCCCCCAAAGAAGGGAGAAAAGGAGAAAAAGAACAAAAGTGGATGGAACAAATAAAAGTCACACAGAGTTGGTAGATTCAAACCCAAAGATAACTACATTAAATATAAGTGGACTACATGGGCTAAAACTCTATTCCAGTTATTTTTGTTGCATAACAAATTGCTCCAAACTTTAGTGTTTTAAAGTATTACAATACAGGGCGGCCGGTGAGCTCAGTTGGTTAGAGCGCGGTGCTCTTAATAACAAGGTTGCCGGTTCGATCCCCACGTGGGCCACTGTGAGCTGCACCCTCCACAACTAGATTGAAACAACTAGTTGACTTGGAGCTGATGGGTCCTGGAAAAACACACTTAAATAAATAAAATTTTTTATAAGTTTTTAAAAAATTAAAAAATAAAAATAAAATAAATACCATGATAATACTCTTATTGCTCATGTTTCTGTGATTTAGTATGTGAGAAATGCATTACTCAAAAACGTAAACAGGATTACCATATGGTCCACCAACTCCACTCCTAAGTATATCTTCAAAAGATTTGAAAACAGGGACTCAAACACAAAGTCGGGGACTTGTACAGGAATGTTCCTAGCAGCATGAGTCACAGGAGCCAAAAGGTGGAAACAACCCAAATGTCCTTCAACAGATGAATGGAGAAACAAAAGTGGCGTAGCCATACAATAGAATATTATTCATCCATAAAAGGGAATGAAGTCTGGATATATGCTACAATGTGGAGGAAACTTGAAAACATTATACTGAGTGAAAGAAAGCAAAAGGACAAATATTGTATGATTCCATTTATATGAAATACCTAGGCCAGGCAAATTCATAGAGATAGAAAGTAGATTAGAGGTTACTTGAGGCTGAGGAGAGGGGAGAATGAAGAGTTATTGCTTAACGGGTACAGAGCTTCTATTTACGGTGATAAAAAAAAAGTTTCAGAAAAAGAAAACGGGTGATGGTTGCACAACATTGGGAATGTAATGAATACCACTGAATTGTACAATTAAAATGGTTAATATATATATTCCACAATTAAAAAAAAAGAATCTGAGAAGGGTTCAACTGGACAGTTTTGACTGAGGGTATTTCATGAGGTTGCTGTCACAGACAGTGGCTGAAGCTGGAACAGTATGGAGCTGGAGCAAGTTAGAGCTGGCTGGGCATCTCTCCCTCTTCATGTCACCTCAGAGCCCTTCCATGTGGTCTCTCCATGAGGGCTAGTTTGGGTTTCTTCATGGCATGGTGGCCTCAGGGGAGCTGGACTGCTTAGGTGGTGGCTAAAGGCAGGAAGAGTGAGAATCCCTGTTAGCAAGGCAGAAGCTGCATTGTCTTTTCTGACCTAGCCTCAGAAATCAAGTGGCATCACTTTCACCATACCGTGTTGATTCAAAGCAAGTCACAAGCCTGCCCAGATTAGAGGAGGGAGGGTTAAATTCCACCTCTTGATGGAAAAATGGCAAGGTTCCAGAAGAGCATGTGGAATGGGAGACATTGTTGGGGCTACCTTTGAAAAACACAATCTGCCACACACACCAGTGAAAAGGCAGAGACTGTCAGGCTACACAAAATAGCTATATGTTATTTACAAGAAGCGCACTTGAACCATAAAGACACAGACAAGTTGAAAGTAAAAGGACGGAAAAAGATACACGATACAAACACTGAACATAAGAAAGCTGATATGGCTATATTAATATCAGAGAGTAGAATTCAAGGCAAAAAGTATTACCAGAGATAAAGAGGGACATTTCCCAATGGAAAAGGACAAATAATCAAGAAGATATAATCATTGTAAATATGTAAGCACCTAATAACAAAGCTCCCAAATACATGAAACAAAAATTGACAGCGCTAAAGGGTTCTAGACATAGACAAATCTCCAAACATAGTGGGAGACGCTAATATCTCTTTCTCAGTAATCGATGAAACAAATAGGAAAAAAAATCAGTAAGAATACAGAAGATTTGAACAACACTATCAACTAAGTGACCTAATTGATATTTTCAGAATACTATACCCAGCAACAAGAAAATACACATTCTTCTCAAGTGCAGATGTAATAACATTCACCAACATAGGTAGATAACATTCTGAGCAGTAGAACAAGCCTCAATGAATTACCTAGGCTAGAAATCATACAAAGTAGGATTTCTGATCAGAGGGATGTTGAATTAGAAATCAACAACAGAATGCTATCAAGGTAATTTCCAAATATTTGGAAATGAGAAAAATATACCTCTAAATAACCCATGGCTCAAAGCAGAAATCATAAATTAAATTAGAAAATATATTTAATTGAATAAAACTAAAGACATAAAATACTAAAAATCGGGAATTCAACTAAATAAATGATTGCAGGAAAATGTATAACATTAACTGCATATATTAGAAAAGAAGAAAGATCCCAAATCAATTATTTAAACTCACACTTTAAGAAACTAGAAAAAGAAGAGCAAATTAAATCCAAAATAAATAGAAGGGAGAAAATAATAAACATAAAGAGCAGAAATCGATGGACTAGAAAACAGAAAAACAACACAGTAAATATATGAAACTGAAAGCTGATTTGAAAAGATTAATGAAATTGATAAACCTCTAGCCAGTCTGATTAGAAAAAAATGGAGAAAAGATCGACATTATCAATATCAAAAATCAAAGAGGGGAGATCATTACAGACCTTACAAACATTAAAAGAATAATAAGGGAATATTGTGAAAAACTCATGCCAATACATTGGAGGACTTAGGTGAAACGGACAAATTCTGTGAAAGATACAAACTATCAAAGTCCATTCAGGAAGAAATAGATAATCTGAATAATCTCTTACAGGAGTTGAGTTCATAGCTAAAAACATTCCCACAAAGAAAACTCCAGGCGTATATGGCTTCCCTGGTAAAGTCTACCAAACGTTATGAGAGAAATAACACCAATTCTACACAAACTCTTCCAGAAAACAGAAGAGGAGGGAACATTTCCTAACTCATTTTACAAGGTAAGCATTACCCTCACACCAAAGCCAAAGACATCACACAAAAAGGGAAACTACACCAGTATCCCTCATGCATACACATGATGTAAAAATACTAACCAAAACATTAGCCACTCAAATCTAGCAATGTATTAAAAAAGAAGATACGTTATGGCCAAGTAGGGTTCCTCCCAGGAATGCCAGTTTACTTTGAGATTTGACAATCGTCAACATGATTAGCCAAATTAACAGAACAATGACAACAAAGAAAAGCACGAAATCATTTCAATAGACGTAGGAGAAACATTGGACAAAATTCCACACCCACTCGTGATAAAAGCTCTCCGTAAACTAAGAATAGAGGGAAACTTCCTTAGCCTGATAAAGGCAGCCTATGAAAAACCCACAGTTAACATCATATTTAATGACGACAGAATGACTGCTTTTCCTTTACGATCAGGAAGAAGGCAAAGGTATCTGCGCTCATCACTTTTACTCGGCGTTGCACTGGAGGTCCTAGCTAGTGCAGTAAGGCAGGAAAAAGGAATGAAAGACATATAGCTTAGAAAGGAAAAGGAGAAGTGTCTTTATTCAGAGACAACATGATTGTCTATGTAAAAAAAAATCCTAAGAAATGTACAAAAACAGTAGAATAAGTGAATTTAGCAAAGTTGCAGGATGTCAATATGCAAACATTAATACTGTTTTTGTATACTAGTAACAGACAATCAGAAACTGACATTTTAAAGTACCATTTACAAATAGCATCAAAAATATGAAATACTTAGGCATAACGTAATAACATGTGCAAAACCTGTATACCCAAAACTACAAAATATTGCTGAGAGAAATTAAAGAAACTTAAATAAATGGAGAGAAATAGCATATTCAGGGGTTGAAAGACTCACTATGGTTAAGACGTCAATTCTCCCACATTTATCTATAGAGTCAACGTAATGGCAATTAAAATTCAGGATTTTTGTGCAGAAACTGACAAACTGATTTTAAAATTTATATGGAAATGCAAATTACCTAGACTAGCCAAAATGATTTTGAGAAAGAACAAAGTTAAAGGATTTGTACTGAGTTCATGACTTACTATAAATCTCCAGTAATCAAGAGAGTGTAATGGTATAAAGATGGGATATAGGGGCTGAACCGGTGGCTCAGGAGGTTAGAGCTCCATGCTCCTAACTCTGAAGACTTCCGGTTCGATTCCCACATGGGCCGGTGGGCTCTCAACCACGGGGTTGCCAGTTCGATTCCTCGACTCCCGCAAGGGATGGTGGGCTGTGCCCCCTGCAACTAGCAACGGCAACTGGACCTGGAGCTGAGCTGCGCCCTCCACAACTAAGACTGAAAGGACAACAACTTGAAGCTGAACGGCACCCTCCACAACTAAGATTGAAAGGACAGCAGCTTGACTTGGAAAAAAAGGCCTGGAAGTACACACTGTTCTCCAATGAAGTCCTGTTCCCCTTCCCCAATAAAATCTTTATATATATAAAAAAAAAGATAGGATATAGATCAGTGGAACAGAATTGAGAGTCCAGAAATAGACCCACTTACATATGATCAATTTGTGGCAAAATTGCCAAGATAATTCAATGAGGAAAGGACAGTCTTTTGAAGAAATGGTGCTGGAAAAACTGGTTATTCACATGCAAAAGAATGAACCTAGACCTTTACCTCATGCCATGCACAAAACTTAACTTGAAATGAATCCCAGACCTAAATATAAGAGTTAGAAATATAAGCCTTCTAGAAGAAATCATAGGAGAATATCTGTGACACTGGATTAGGCAGACTTTTTAGATAGGACACAAAAAACACAAACCATGAAAAAAAAAAAGATAAAATTAGACTGTATTAAAATTTAAAATGTTTGCTTTTTAAAAGACACTATTAGTAAAATGAAAAGGCAAGCCACAGACTGGGAGAAAATATTTGCAAAACATCTCTTAAGGGATTTGTAACCAAAATATATTTAAAAAAACAAAAACAAAAAAATTACAACTCAAAACGAGAAAACTTTTAAAAATTGACAAAAGATTTGACTAGATATCTCACCAATTAATATATACAAATGGCAACTAAATATACGTAAAGCTTCTCACCATCATAAGTCATAAGGAAAATGCAAAATAAAACCCCAATAAAATACCACTGAAAAGGTTAAGATTAAAGAAGCTAAAAAAAATGACAGACTAATCACAGTAAGTGCTGGCGAAGATGCAGAGCAAATGGAACTGTCATGTCACATGATGAGTGTGGAAAACAATTTTCCAGTTTCTTATCAACTAAAATGTACACTTATCATATGACCCAGCAGTCCCACTTCTAAAGGGTTTATCTAGGGAAATCAAAACATGTGCATACAAAAGCTTGTATTCAAGTGTTCAGAGTAGCTTTCTTCATAATAGTCCCAAACTGGAATCAGCCCACACGTCCATCCATCAACTGGAACTGGGCTAAAATCATCTGTGGGCCATCCTTATAATGGAACACCAGGTAGCATGAAAAGGGACAAACTCCCGATACACAACAGAGAGGAACTCAGAGGCATTCTGCTGAGTGAAAGAAGCCAGACACGAAAGACTACATACCCTATGAATCGTATATAAGATTCTAGAAAAGACAAATCTGTAGTGATGGAACGATCATGGTTGCCAGGCTCCAGGTGGGGGAAGGAGATTGCAAAAGGTCATGAGGGAACTTTCTGTTGTGATGTAAATCTTTTTTATCCTGATTATGGTGGTAGTTACCTGATTGTATCCATGCGTGGAATCTCATCAATTTGTGAAATTTAGTGTGTGTTAATCATGTCAATAAAGCTGATTTTTAAAATTCATTCAGGGCTAGGAGAGAAATCATTGCCTGGGCCATGGCAGTCAGAATAGTGGAAGCACTGAGCACCCATGAAGTGGCTCTAGATGCAGCCACATAGAAGGAAGACCAGCGGAGGAAAGGGTATGTGGTGATGGCTAAGGTGAAAGAGCAGGAGGTTCATTACTGAGTAAGAGAGAGGTAAGTACCCACGCTCTCCTGGTGTTTCTCCCGGCTTTTTCACCACTCGTCCTCCATGACCTTGGCTGGCACCTCTTTCCCTTTAATCCCTGGGAATGTCTTCCAAGTGTCTCCCAGGGCCAGAGAAATGCCTTTCCTCTCTACCCTCCACTGCCTGGTAACTGTGTCCCCCCATTTCTCTCCTGGGGCCTCCCTGTCCGCACCCCTCTCAGCACAGGACCCTGCCCTGGTGGCTGGCCCCTGGGGTAGTCAGTGCACCTGCACCCCTGGGGCCTCCTGTCCTCTTCTGCTCAGACACTGGGCTAGTGGAGACACACCATCCACAGAACTCTTTCTGCAAACGCAGTCTTAGAAGGAGCTGGTGGAAGGGTCAGGGCAGAGGGGGCTGCAGTGGGGGGCTGAGGGGATGGGGAAGGTGTCTACTCAGTCCTGTCCCTGTCTCGAGGCTTGGTAAGGCTAACTGACAAGCCCCATGGCCAGGCCCTTCTTCAGCCTTCCAGAATGAACTTCCCAGTGCTCCGTGGGGTGGGCATGGGCCTGTTAGGCCACTCCCTCAAACATTTCTCAGGGATCCAGCCTTCTCTCTTCTCTCCAGGCACCCCTCAACATCTGCCTGTCTCTGGGAGGCAAGCCCAGGGCTCTGCCTACCCCAAGGAGTGGGGGCAGGGCACCCCCTTCCAGGCAGGTGCCCTGCTCTCAGCTCATGTTGCCCAGAGGGCACGGGCTTCTGGACAGCCCAGTGCCATTTCTGTTGAGTCACATGGCCCTGACAGTGAATAATCCATTCAGGCTTCCTTCCCACGAAGTGCTGTCCAGCCTCTTCTTTCTTGTTCCCTGCGGGGTACCCTGGCTGGGGCAGGGGCCTGACTGGGACCTCTCGCCTCTAACCGGCTTCTTGCTGCAGGCAATGGACTCGGCTGGGCCGGCCTCTCACCTGGCACAACGCCCATGCAGCACCAGCACGTGCATCCATAGGCTCCCGAGCCTTCGGGGCTCTCTGCTGATGAACCAGACTCTCTGGCATACCCTCCTGCCTTCGTAGTGCGCCGTTCCCCAGAGTCCCCCAGTACTTCTCTGGCTGACCTGAGGAGTTCTGTGTGACGTTTCCCTTTAGGTCCTGGCCTTGGTGTGGATACAAACCCCTCCCCTTGCTTCTTGGAGGCCAGAGAAAACTACGGAGGAGGGGGGGCCTTCCCTAAGACTTTTCCCTGAGCTCAAAAACAGGAAACAAGGAGTGCACAGAACAGAGATGGCCGCGGGCCTGGCCTCAGGGCTCAGGGGCCCCGCCCTGCACCAGCTCTCTGCTGGGATCCAGCCCTGCTAGACTTCTGGTCAGGCAGAGAAACTCCAAGGATCTGATTGTCCGTTTACCCCACGAGGCTGGCTCCACTTCTTGACCGGTCCCAGGAGCTTCCCTCCCCAGCTTCCAGGGCTGCCCTCCATGTACGGTAGTAAGAGCAGCCGCCTCTGGAGGCTCATCACCTGCCCGGTCCACGTCTTTGCCTATCCAATCACCACTTGCTTTCAATCACTGGACTCCCAGTTTACAGAGGGGGAAGCGGAGGCGCACAGAGCTGGGGAGTGGCAAAGCAGGGACCTGTGCCCCTCTGTAGTGTGTGGTGTGCGTGTGTGCGCCGTGGGTGCTGTGTGTGTGGCACGCGGAGGTATAGTGTCCGCTGTGTGTTGCCGTATGCTGTATGTGCAGTGTGCAGGGCGGGGGTGTGGTGTGTAAGACCCCCAGCCCCACATGTCCTGCTGCTTTGGGAAGGGCTCGGGAGCCACCCATCTCTCTGGCCAAGAGAGGAGCCCTTGGCCTTGGTTGGACCTGGGCCTGGTCAGTGTGGGGCTGTTTCGGTCTCTAGCTTTGCAGGTCAACAGAGAAGATGGACCAAAGGGAAAAAAAAGGGACAATCTCGGCCCACAATCTGGCCCTCGGCGGCCTGCAGGCCCCTGCCTTGGGCTGGGCTGGGCCTGCCTAGGCTGAATGAGGCCAGAGCCTGTGGCAAGGGCAGGGGAGGGGTGGAAAGAGGGTGTCTGGGATGGGGGCGGAAACGGTGGGGTAGAGGTTGGGGGGGGTCTTGGAGCCTGAAGAGGGGAGAGGAGGTAGGGAGGGCCCAGCCCTGAAGTCCCTGGTGGGGAAGCTCCTTTCTTAGGCCCTCCACACACAGTGCAAGGAACTTCAGTGTGTGCGTTTATGTCAAGTGTGTGTGCCTTTGTGGGTGTATGGCTGTTTCACGAATGTGAGGCTAAGTGAGGGTGACTGGGTGGAGAGGGAGAGCTGGAACGTGCACGAGTGCAGGAGCTCGGAAGCCCCCACCTCCTAGGACAGGTAGCAGCAGGTGGGGGAGGAGGAAGAGGGCGGAGGTGTCCTTGGCTCCCACAGGGCCTTGGGGAGGAAACTGAATCTCTCAGGGCAAGTTAAACCCGGGATTGATCCCGCCCCACCCCCTGCCTTCCTGTCCTTCATCTCCGGCAGGCCCTAATTGATGAGAGGGAGGGGCCTTCGTGGGTTTGGGAGGGGCTATCCCTCTGTGTTAGTGGGGATTCCAGGAGCACTCACCCCCTCCTCACCCCAGTTCAAAGAGGGACAGAAGGAGCCTGCTTTGGGAAAGAGGAGCCAAGCTTTGTCAACAAAAAAGCTGTGTGGTCCTGAGCCAGTCCCACCCATCTTTGGTCTCAGTTTCCCCACTTATAAAATGGAGACGCTGGAACTAAGTGATTTCCCAGAGCCCTGGCAGACCAGGCATTCTAAATAGGTGGGCCCTGTGGGGGTGGAGGCAGGTAGGGGCGGGGAGAGGGGCAGGATAGCCAGCCCGGCAGTTGCAGCTGTGCCGAAACGAGGACCAGCTGATATGGGCTCAGGGTCCTCAGGAGTGCAATGGGGCTGAAGGAATCTTGGGGACAGACCTGGGAGGGGCTGGGGGCAGGAAGGGAAGCAGAGGAGGCCAGGAGCCTACTTCCCTGTGCCACAGGCCGGAGGCCAGGGGAGGCGCTTGGGGGAGGGAGGGAGGAAGTCCCCTCCAGGGCAGGTCACTCCCAGAGGCTGGGTTGGGGCGGGGCGGGCGATGGAGAGCAGATCTGAGCTCCTGGGACACCTTCGAGCCCGCTGCTGCCCAGCTTCCCAGGAACCCGGGAGCCCGGCCAGGTAAGGGATTGATTGGGGGGCATGCTGGCCCCTCCCGCCCAGTCCCCAGCCCTCCCATGGTCCCTCTCTTGGCCTCTGTCAGGGCAGGGCGGTCTATATGTTTGCCTTGGGTCTCGTGGGCTGCCTAGGTGGGTCCTAGGCTCATTTTGTCCATCTGTCTGATTGTCTCTCTCTCTCTCTCTGTACCTTCCCCTGCCCAGTCCTGGAAGGGGCACAGCAGGGCCCTGAGGTCCATGCGTGGCTCAGTGGGGCGAGATCTCACCATGTTTGATCGGGCTGAGGGTGTACCCCCAGCTCCTGCTCTCTAGAAAACTCCCGCACGCACACACAAACCTCAAAGCCTGACTCTGGAAAGCACACATATACGCACATACATACATAGAGTTGCATGCACGGGCTGGAACCCCCCACCCCACCATGCACACAGACAATGCCACTCGGGCATCTCTCTAAGGGCCTCTGTCCCTAGACTCTGGGCAGCAGCGGGGCTGGCCCTTCCGATGGGAGGTTGAGCTTACTGTCCTGTCTCCACCAGGCGCTCAGAACACCTGCCCCAGCTCATGGCTTCTTCCACCTCCGGTAAGGTTCTAGCCACTTGGCCCCTACCCATACCCCCACCGGGATGAGCCAGGTGGGCTGAGTGGGGTTGGATGAAGCCGTGAAGCCCCCTTTTCGGAGACTTCTTTCACCCTCCTCTCCAGGATGCCCATGGGGGAAGGGGAGCACGTGGCGGTACATACTGGGGGCTGGGGCTACCCTTCCCTCCCTACCACTTGAGGTGGGGGGAGGACGATGTGTGCTCTGCTGGCTGGAGGGAGCAGAAGGCCCAGGCCACTGGCTCTGCCTGTCCAGTTGGAACCTCCTTGGGCTCTGGTCCCCATGCAGAGCACGCCCCCTAACTTGGCCCTCTCCCCCCATCCTTGCCCAGCTGTTCCCTGGTCCCTCTCTCAACCTCTGCCACCTGGCAACAGCAGCGAGAAGAAGCCTGTGGACCCCCGCGACCCGCTCCTAGCCCAGGCAGAGCTGGCCCTGCTCTCCACGGTCTTTGTGGCTGTGGCCCTGAGCAATGGCTTGGTGCTTGGGGCCGTAGCACGGCGGGGCCGGCGGGGACGCTGGGCACCTATGCACGTCTTCATCTGCCACTTGTGCCTGGCCGACCTGGCTGTGGCTCTGTTCCAAGTGCTGCCCCAGCTGGCCTGGGATGCCACCGACCGCTTCCATGGGCCTGATGCCCTGTGCCGGGCCGTCAAGTACCTGCAGATGGTGGGCATGTATGCGTCCTCCTACATGATCCTGGCCATGACGTTGGACCGCCACCGTGCCATCTGCCGCCCTATGCTGGCATACCGCCATGGAGGTGGAGCTCACTGGAACCGGCCGGTGCTGGTAGCCTGGGCCTTCTCGCTCCTTCTCAGCCTGCCCCAGCTATTCATCTTTGCCCAGCGTGACGTGGGAGATGGCAGCGGGGTTTTCGACTGCTGGGCCCACTTTGCCGAACCCTGGGGCCTCCGTGCCTACGTCACCTGGATTGCCCTAATGGTATTTGTGGCACCTGCCCTGGGCATCGCCGTCTGTCAGGTGCTCATATTCCGGGAGATTCATGCCAGCCTGGTGCCAGGGCCAGCAGAGAGGGCTGGGGCGCGCAGAGGGGGGCGCCGGACAGGCAGTCCCGGAGAGGGAGCCCGGGTGTCGGCAGCCATGGCCAAAACCGTGAGGATGACGCTGGTGATTGTGATCGTCTACGTGCTGTGCTGGGCGCCCTTCTTCCTCGTGCAGCTGTGGGCAGCGTGGGACCCGGAGGCGCCTCGGGAAGGTAAGTGTGGCTATGGCTAGGGCTACGGGGAGCACCTGGGCTTGGCCGCACATGCACCTCTGCACCCCCACATACATATCCAGCCATGGGCTCACTAGCCCCTAGTGGGCACTTGGGGTCACACCCCTGCCCGGGCAGCCTCAGCCCCAGCCCTGCTCCTTCACCCGCACAGGGCCCCCCTTCGTGCTGCTCATGCTGCTGGCCAGCCTCAACAGCTGTACCAACCCCTGGATCTACGCCTCCTTCAGCAGCAGTGTATCCTCAGAGCTGCGCGGCCTGCTCTGCTGTGCCCGGAGGCGGGCCCCACCTAGCCTGGGACCCCAAGAGGAGTCCTGTGCCACCGCCAGTTCCTTCCTGGCCAAGGACACTTCCTCCTGAGGAGCCAGGGGGCGCCTTCCCTTCCAGAAGCTCCTCCAAGCTCAGCTGCCTGCCTGGGGCTGGCCCTGGGAGCCGCTGGGAGAGGGCCTCCCCCTACTGGGAATTGGCTCTGGATTTTGGGGGGAGGGCTGCAGAGGTCAGCTCCTTGACACTGGGTATGGGGCGGGGCTGCAGTAGCATGGCGGTGACCAAGCTTCCACCCTAGTCAGTGCCTGCCAGTGAGATGGAGGTCCCAGGGAGCCCAGGAGGCAAGAGAGGGGAATGAGACGAGAAGACTTCCATTTCTCCATCTCTGTACTTCCCCTCTGCCCTCCCTTCTCACTCTCTCCCTAATAAAAGTTTCAGCTCATTTTCCACCCGGTGAGTGTCCTTGGATCAAGGTAACTGTGGGTGTGAGGGTGGCATGAGAAGACACTCCCAGACCCTCTCATACCCACAGACACAGGCGTGGTGCTGGAACCCATGACATAGGTGACTGTCCCCAACCCGCACATCCCTGAGCCAAGGCTCCCTCCCCCTCCCTGCAGAAGCTGTTCCAGCCACAAAACCTTCCATCTTTGCTGAGAGCCCTGTCATCTGGCCTCGAGCAGTGAGGGAAGTGGGGGTTGGCCCTATACCCACCTGCCCAGTCCCCCAAGACAAGAGAACTGGCTCACGTCGGGGAGTCAATGCACAAGTCTTTATGAATGGCTGCCAATCCCTGCCAACCTCCGCCAGCCCCCCACCCTCAGCTGAGGCAGCGATGGGCCTGGTGACTGGTCGGCCTGCTCATCTGAGCAAGGGTACCCGTCACCCAACAGCCACTGACGCGCCCTTACAGCAAAGCCGGGGAGGGGCCTGCCCCCAGCCTCCTTCCTCAGCTGCCTCCCAAAGTGGCCTAAGCCAGGGCTGGGGGCAGGCAGGGGCACGTTTGGGCAGCTATGTCCTCCTCTCTGCAAAGGGTCAAGAGCAGACGCTCAGTGCTTGCTGGACAGGGCCAGGGAGAAGCAAAGGGCCTGGGGAGGGTGGCTGCCGGGGGTGAGGTGGGGCCTGCAGAGAAGCCAGCAGCACCTCAGTGTGACTTGAAGGGAGAGTCCAGGCTTTGGGGGTGCGATGCTGAGGGTGAGGCCGGGGCCCCAGGGCCTCGGGAGAAGCCTTTGTTCTTGCCGAGGCGACTGCAACCTGGAGGCTTTGGGCTGCGGGACCCAGGGCTGGGGGAGCCGGGGGACGCTGGCCCGAGGCCCTGGCGGACAGCGGTCTTTCCCAAGAGCTCCTTAAAGACCGAATCCATAGTCTGTGCCACAGCCTGGCAGAGGTGAGAAAGGGAGGGCGTGTGGGGGGCCTGTCCCCCATCCCCAGCCACTGCCCCCACCCTAAGGTCAGTGTATTACCAGTCAACCCAGCAAGGAGGCCCTCCTACCCCAGGCCTCCACCGGAACTCCCCTCTCCAAAAGCGAAGTGCTCAGTCACCACCCTGTCACCAGGCCTTGCCTCTCCGTGGGCCTGAGCTGCTGCCCTGCCTCGCTTGCCTGCTTTCCCTCCTGCCACTTTTGGTGTGGCTGTCGAGGCCTCTTTTGGGGATAGCAATCTTGAGCCCAGCCATGTAATGGGGGAATCTCTGGCTGGGCCCCGGCCCCCCTCTCCTCATGCTCGCTCTCTTCCTTGCTGAGATCACAGCCACCTCCCATGACCTCCAGGGCCACCAGTGTGCACGACCTCCCAGGTCAGCGTCCACTTGCACCTTGCCTGGCGCCACCTCCCCTGGGGTCCCTGCCCCTACGACCTGGCGGCCCCGCTCAGCCCCGTCCCCAGGCTCCCAGGCCCGGCTGCTGGGTAACACCCAGGATACCGCATGCTCTTGAGCGCTCTACTTGGGCTCAGACTGTCCCAGTGCCCAGCTGGGAGCAGCGAGCACCCATCAGGTGGGCACGCTGGGCCCACTGGACAGAGTAGGGACCTGGGCATCCCCAGGCTGCACCCCTTGCCAGGGCCACATGCAGCACCCACTGCCTCCCCCCGTGAGAACCAGCTGTTCCGCCCAGCTCCCCAGCCAGCCACCCCCTCCAGCCTCTCTTCCATCTGTCCCTTTCATATCCCTGGCCCACCGAGCTCCTGCCATGTCACCACCTGGCACCTAGCCTGGCTCTAGATGCCATCCGTGAAGTCTGTGGGGTAGCCCGTCTCCCATACCGCTCAGCACGTCCAGCTCAAGAACCCACCACGAAGCCCAAAGGTACGAGCCGCCACACCCACCTCACCTCTGCCCCTGGGCCCATCCTTCCCAGCCAGCCCCTCCCTGGGTTGGGCTCAGCCTGTCTGAGGCCAGGAAGGGCAGACTCAGACCTCGAGAGGGAAGAATTCGGTTCATCAGGAGGGCAGAGACACCCCCCAGGAGAGATCCCCCCACCTACCACCCGGCCACTCCCGGCTCTCACCTTATCCACCTCCACGTGTCGTTCTGGGGAGGTTGGGACCAAGCAGTGCCGTCTGTGCCCAGAAGGGCCCCCGGGTGGGGTGCATGGCTCTGGCCTGCAGGACACAGACAGTGAGCCTGGTGGGGACCCTGGGAAGTCCCTTCACTAAACTGGCAGTGGCTCCTCCTCTCCCAGGGCGTGGCCAAGGGAAAGAAGACAGCGAGGCTGACCCAGCGGGCCCATTCTGTTCCTTGGCGTCCCTCTCCTGGACAGCTCTCCCTACACGGGCCCCCTCTCCATGTGCCCAAAACCTCACCCCAACCCCCTCCGGCCTGGCCCGGTGCCTGCTGCCTGGGACAGGACTGGCCCCCAGAGCAGTGCTCAGGTTGGGGTGGGCAAGCGAGGCCACCAGAAGGGGTCTTCCCGAGGGGCCAACTTCTCCCTGCTCACCGATGGACGAACTCCATAGTCAGGAGGCCCTCCGTACTGCTCAGCGGGTCTCCTGCAGCCTGTGGTCCCTGGCCCAGTGAGGGCTTCTCTGCCCTGGGGTCAGAAAGACAGCCTGTTTAAGGCGCTAGGGGCCAGCGGGCTCCGTGCCTCAGCGCTGGCCAGAAGTGGTCAGAAACATGCACAAAGCGTCCAGACGCTGGGGCTTGCGGTGGGGGAAGGGCCAGGACCTGGCTAGAAGGGAAGCTGTAGAGAGCCTCCTGGCAGCGTGGGGCACACGCACTCACCCCCCGGGCAGTGTGATGTACTTGTGGGGGATGAGTCCCCGAGTGCCAGCGCACTCGCCCCGCCACCAGTCGCCTGAGGCCCGCTCGTGCAGCCGCAGCACATCCCCACGCTGGAAGGTCAGCTCCTGGGCCGTGCGGCCCGTGTAGGAAAAGCAGGCCACGGCCTCCAGGACCCCCTCCAGGACTGGGGAGAAGAGCAGGTCTGAGTTGGGGGGCGGAGTGGGCACCCAGGGTGGGGACAGAGTGGGGTCCTCCTTCCTACCCCCTTCACCATCCTCCTGGGCCAGGGTCCCAGCTTCCAGTTCCGGCTCATTCTCCCCTACCAGGCCTTCCAGCTGGGCGTCCCTGAGGTCCAGAGCAGAGAGGCAGATGGGTGGTTGAGGGGGCTCCCCTCTGTCGGACCTCCCCCCTCCCCGCAGCACAAAGAGCATACCCTAGACAGCTGGCGGAAGGCGGTGCCATGCACTTCTCATAGACGGGGCCGGGCAGCAGCGTCAGGGGCGGGAAAACCCGTGCGGGCTGCATGATGAGCGTCTGCACCAACTGGTTCACCCGGCCCTGCAAGGCCACCGGGTCCTGCCCAGCGGGCACAGGCAGCAGTGTTGGCCCGAAGCACACGGCCAGGTTGTAGGGGTCCATCATGTTCTCATCACTGTACTGGGCCAGGCTGGGGGCACATGCAGGTCACAAGAAGGGAGCTCCCTGCCCAGTGTCCCCTGCACCCCCCCCCCCCATCAGCCGCCCTCGCCCCTGAGAAGCACTCACTGGTTGAGGAACGTGAAGAGGTAACGCAGGACCACCAGCACTGGTTCCGGCAGCCGGGCCAGGAGGGGGCCCACAAGCTCCACACGCTCTTCAATGGCCTCCAGCTCTGTGGCCACGGCCACCACCCCGGAGAGAAGTACATGAGTGCACTTCTGGCCACTGGGGAGCAGCCCCTCCCACCCGGCCGGCCTCAGGCCCCGCCTGGCCTCACCCGCAGAAGCCAGCAGCTCCCCGAACAGGTCCGGGGGGAAGAGCGGGGGCTCCAGGCTCCGGAAGTAGAGCTTCAGCACCCCTGCCACTGAGTCCAGGTCATGGGATGTGCAGCCTTCCACCAGTGGGTCCTCCCCTAAGGATGACACAGGGGACAAGGCCTATCAAACCTGCTCTACTTAGCTGCCCACCCCCACCCTGCACTGCCTGCCCCGACCTCTCTCGAAAGCTTCTCGGATTTCTGAGACCCGGGGCTGGGCACCCGACACTCGGAAGATGCCCTCGTGCTGCAGGCCTGCGGGAAGACAAAGAGCCAGTGGGCACCACGTCACCTCCCACCCCTCTAGATGGGTGTCGGGCACTGGGGGTCAGGCTTACCGTTGAGGTTGATGAAGCGGATACAGCTCTCCACCACCAGGGGCACGGGCTGGCCTGAGCTCTGGGGACAAAGAGAGTGTTCACTTCACTCTGGACACGGCAAGTCCCGCCTTGTCATTCGCTCGTTTTTATTTTCTCTTTGCAATGCGTTATGCTGGTTGGCAACCAGGCCTGGCGCGTGGCTGGCAAGATTCACTCCCAGGGGTTTGATGTCCCTGGTGCCATTTTAGGCAGAACCTTACATTTTACTTGCTGTTTATAGCTGGCATGTGAAAATGTAATCCAATTCTGTATGATGACCTCAAATCAAGTAGCATCACAAAACTCCAATTTGTTCACTGAAATAGTCTGTTGACTCTTTTGAATGTTTACACATAATCACATCATGCAAATAATAGCTGCTGCCCGAGGCTTTCTGTAGATGCCTGTTACTAGTTAACGATGTTCCCTTAGATCAGTGGAGGCCTGGCAAAGGCCCACCTGGGAAGGTGGCGTGACCGGTAGTTTGCAACGGAGGATACTGGGGTCATAGGCAGCGTGGCCACAGACGTGGCCTGGGGCTGGAGAGAGACCAGAATGCAGCGGGAGGGCCTGCACTTAGCTGGAGCGTGAGGCAAAGCAAGTACCTGGATAAACTTCTCCATGTCTCCCCCGAAGAGTTTCTGGTTATACTGGGAGGTGGGGCGGGGGTGGCGGCTCTTCTGGAATTTTCTCTGTGTGTACTGCATCCTGTGGTGAATGGGAGCTGGCTCCGAGGGTTGTGGGCATGGAAAATCGGATGCCCTACCCCCAGCCCAACCAACCAGGGCCCTGGAACTTGTGAGTTATTCTAGAACCCACTGGGCAAGGTGGGAAATTGAGGCCACAGAGGAATGAGAAGTAGAGTTGGGCTTCTACTTCGAAGGAGAGGGGAGGTTGAGACATCACAGCTTGGCCCCTGGAGAACCCTACCTCCTCGAAACAAAGCAGCCCCTCAGGAAGGACTCACCAAGATACCTCCCGCTCCTCTTTGTCACCTAGCGAACAGAAAACATTGGTGTGCCTCTCAGGCCAGGAGGTCCTCAGGTCACCCCACTGAGAAAGGTGTGGCCTGAAGGTCAAGGGCAGTCGCAGGGCCAAGGGTGGGATAGAGGCCGGGACCCTTGCTGGGTTATTTCCTGCACGCCAACCAATGTCTCTGGGCAGAGAGGAGCATGAGCCAGGTGGGATTCCCGGGCAGGAGAGCCGAGGGCAGGTACTGCTCCTGACTCTGGGGGTGCAGTGGAAGGGAACAAGGGGGGCAGGAGTGGGGCCCACCTCGCTGAATGGCCTCCTGCAGTTTCTCGTGCTTGGCCTGTAGCTTGGCAAGGACGCTCCGTCCACTCAGGTACTCCTGGAGCTTCTGGGAAGCCCCCCAAAGAGACCTAAGTTTGAATCCCGGCTCTGGGCTCTCCCTGTGCCACACCTCTGCACCCCCAGCCCAACCCTCCCCACCATGATATAGAAGGTCTCGGTCTCCTGCTGCTGGCCCCGCCTCCGGCCAGCTTGCCGAGCACCCGGGTCTGAGCTGGTGGACTTGAGGGATTCGGTAGAGGGACAGGCTTGGAAGGAATCGAGCATGTCCCCATCTTCCAATGCCACCACCTCCAGCAAGGCCTGCAGTGTGGCCTTCAGCGTCTTATTCACCTGGGGAAGAGGACAGGAAGAGGTTGGGGACAGATGAGGGACAAGAAGTCCAAGTCAGAAAGAAGGGGGAGGGGAGGCCACGGCCACCTCGCTCCATGTCTCCAAGTCCCTGTTCCCCTCCCCAGGCCAGGCCACTCATACTTCCTCTGTCTCAATGGTCTGTCGGTCCAGGCGGCTCTGGATGTTCTGGGCTCTGGGCAGAATCTCGTCCCGCAGTTCCACCTCAACCCGGATGTCAGACACCTGCAGAGGGCAGTGTCCAAGGGAGTGAGAGCCAAGCCTGGGGATAAACAGCTCAGATGTGGGAGTGGGGCTGGGCACGAGGGAACTAAGCACATTTCTACTGCCTGATGTACAGGACCGCCAGGCCTGGACACTTGCTACACATGGTTCTGAAGGATGGCAAGGGCATCTCCCCAAGAGAAAGGAGCACATCCATGCACAGTGAGACCTGGGCACGGACACTCATGGCGGCACACTCCCAACAGTCCAAAGGCAGTAGCAACCCAAGTGAATGCATACGCAAGCGCGGTCCACACGCACAATGGAATAGTATTCAGCCACAAAAAAGAATGGAGTCCTGACTGATCCATGCTACAGTGTGAGTGAACCTTAAAGACATTCTGTTGAGTGAAAAATGCCAGAGACAAAAGGCCATATAGCATATGAGTCCATTTACATAAAATGTCCGGAAGAGGCAAATACATAGAGACAGAAAGCAGATTTGTGGGTGCTGGGGGCTGGGGTGAGGGGGTTGGGGAGTGACTGCTTAATAGGTCCAGGGTTTCTTTTTCCGGTGAATATGTTTTGGAATTAGATCGTGGTGATCGTTGCACAACTCTGTGAATATTCTAGACGCCACTGAATTGTACACTTTAAACGGACGAATTGCATGGTATGTAAATAATACCACGGTAAGGCGGTTTATTATTTTTAAATGACCAGGAGAGCTGGGGTCTGAGAGAGAGGGCCCAGCCCGACCTCTCCTAAAGAGAGCAGAGGGTAGAAAAATTGCTCAGTTTAATCAGGCAGAAATAGATTCCTGGGGGCAGAGTGGGGGATGGGAGGAGGGTGCTTTAGGAAGTGAAGAATTTCTCTCTTTTGAACATGGAAGCATCCAGGGAACTCAGACACCAAGTTAACATTGAGAGTGACGACTTCACTTATCCACGGCAGGCTAAACACGTCCTGCTCCCTGCTCCCCTCAAGCCTACCGTGAAGGGATGCATGAAGGCATGTCACAGGGACACTGGGCAGAGGGGAGGACACAATGGCACATGAGAGATGTCAACAGACATGTGGAAGATGGAGACTGGTGTATCTTACTCAACAAAGCCCAGACAGAAGCCAAAGTGGGCCCTTCAACCCGGAAAAGCTCAAAAGATCAAAGCAGCGGGTGCCTCCCAGGTGCAGGGAGCACAGAAACCAGGACTAGTGGAAAGTCTATCTGGAAATAGTACTGCGGTTCTTCAAAAAAATTACACATAGATTTGTCAGATGATCCGGCAATTCCACTTCCGGCTGTGGACCCAAAAGAATTGGAAGGAGGGTCTCAAAGAGATATGTGCACACTTGTGTTCAGAGTAGCAGTACTCACAATAGTCAAAAGGTGGAAGCAACCCAAGTGTCCATGGACAGAGAGAGGAATGGATGAACAAAATGTGGTCTCTCCATACAGTAGAATATTATTCAGCCTTAAAAAGGAAGGAAATTCTGATACACGTTCCACGTGGATGGACCCTGAGGACATGATGCTAAGTGAAATAAGCCAGTCACAAAAGGACAAATAGTATATGATTCCACTTGTATGAGGTCAAACTCATGGAAACAGAAAGTAGGATGGTTGGTGTCAGGGGCTCGGGGAGAGGGAATGAGGGCGTTAAGTGTCTAATGGGGACGGAGTTGCAGTTTGGGAAGAAGAAAAAGTTCTGGAGATGGATGGTGGTAGCGGTTACTGTGCTTAAATGCCACTGAACTGTATACATCAAACGTTTCAAATGGTAAACCTTCTGTATATTTGACCACAACAATAAAAGTCTATCCAGGCCCTAGGGAACACTGACATTAGAAGACCCACCCCCTCCGAACCCACACAATTGGCAGAAAACTAGAGATTTACTCTCTGGAAAGGATAAATCAGAGGGATTCTGAACTCAGGAACACTAGTGATGGCTGAAGGAGGGGACGAAACCCCCTACTGACGAGAAAGAGCAAAGCAGCTGCCGCCATCTGGGGCCAGCCAGGGGCTCACAGCTGGTCTTGGTGCTGTCCCACTGAACATAAGGAGTGTCACTGAGCATCAACATCAGACGAGGCCCCTTTGTGATCATGATGGTGAAGACAAAAACAAGACCCCCATGTCATCACGCCTGACTGCAGACAAAAACGAGAATGTTTGTCAAAGCCACAAAAATCAGCAAACCTCCCTCGGTCCCAGCTCATGTCAGTGACTGCTGCTTCCTCACCGACGACAGCTCTAGCCTCCCTTAATCCCCCACCCTGCCTTCCAGATGAGTCTTATTAAGACACACAGTCAGAGTTACCCCTGCTTCTTGACAGCACCCAACCCAGAGTCAAGCCCCTTTCTAAAACTCTCCCATCCCAGCCTAAATTCTAGAGTTTCTTCCTGAGACGCACCCCTCTGGTTCCCCACAGTGGTGGTCCCTCTCGCAGCAGTGCTGTGAGTCCCCTTCCCGGCCACCTGTCGGGAAGCACCCGGCTGACCAGCTCTGATCACACACAGTACATACCTAACCCCTCTCAGTGACTCCTCTTAAATACGAACTCATGGCCAAGCCCATTTCAAGAAATCTCTAAAATGGAAGACATACATCAAAGCAAGCTTTTTTCTAAAAAAAAAACAAACCAAAAAACAAAAAAACAACCCGTAAGGAAACAGATAAAATGTGAGGAACAGAGAAAAATATCAAGAAAACAAAAATACGTATTTTAGAAGGATTTGAGAAGATAATGTATCCATGAAACAAGAACAAAGGGTTATTTTAACCAGGAATTTGGAACACAAAACAGAGCTCTTAGAAACAAAAAAATATGAAAGTAAGTTTTAAAATAAAACTCAACCAGGGATTGGAAGAGATAGTTGAAGAAATCGTTAAGAAAGCAGAATTAAAAGGCATAGAGATGAGAAATTCAGGAAAGAGAAAATACAAGGAAATTAGACAATCAACCCATGAGGTCCAATATTTAATGACAAGAATTCTTGAAAGAAAGAAACATTGAGAAAAAATTATCAAAGAAATAACATGAGCCCCAAACCTAAGAACACAGCTTTCCAGACTGACAGGGCACACTGGTTGCCCATCACTGTGAAGGAGAAAGGGTCCCCAAAGTACAGCCTCATCCAATTTTACAAGGGGAAAGAGACTACCCTGAAAGCCTGACGAAGAAAAACTATAGGTCACATACCAAGGTTCAGAAATAGAAAGGCGTTGGACTTCTCACCTACATTACCGAGAGGAAAATGATTTTCTACCTTGAATTCTATACCAAGCTAAAATACCAATCAATTTCTAAGACTACAGACATTTTCAGACATGCTCTGGCACAGGGGGTGTGCACAGACTGCCTGGTGTGGGGGACAGGACCCCGAGGACTATTACAGGCAGATGACGGTGGGGCAGAGCCCTGATCATTCGTGGAAGGAAGTCGGTAGAGCATATGGAAAGTTGAAAAGCAACTAGCAGGCTGCTGTGCGATTTGAACGCACAGAGGGAAACTCCAGAAGCAGCAGCTAGAAGAATGGGAAGTGGCTGTTTCTGGGGAGTGGGAATTGGGAACCGAAAGGGTGAGTCAGAGAACAGTTATGTGACACTGTAAGCCTAAGTTAGTGGACTAACTTTTTCATCTATTACTTTGGTCCAAATACAGATTAAATAAGTAAAAGCTCCATGCAATCCCAGCCCATGCGCAATGCCCATTAGGATAAACTGGTAAAGGAAAAAAACATCTCAGAAGCGAGGAGAAAGATGCCTAGTTATATTGTACTGCTTGTATGGCTTATTCCCGCCCCTAAGTTTGCATTATGAAATGTCTGAAATATACAGAACAATCGGAAGAAGCTATATGCCCACCTACTACCTGGCTTAATACTGGTGATGTTTTTGCTGTGTTTGCAGTTACAGGGGGTGTTCATTCGCTGGCTGACCTGCCGTGAGCTGCGCAAGTTTGCTTCAAATGCAAGTGCGGAGACCTCATTTGCCTCGAGACCAGTGAATGAGGCTCTGAGAAATGAGCTGCATTCAGGACTTTTCAACTCTTTGGCAAAATGGCATTCATTCAACTTACCTACCACGACAATGAAGAGCAGACAACACAAAGCCATTGGCGTCAGCACGGGGAACGGGAAGGGGCAGGGGCAGTGACGCTCACCTCATCCCCCTCGTGGGGCTGGTAGTCAAAACGAAGTGGGGGACAGAAGGCAACTGCATGCACCTCCAGCACCTTGGCCTTGTCGCCTGGAGGGTCTAGGGCCTCCACTGCCTCTTCCAGGCTGCCCAGGCCCTGCATTTGGGAGGCTTGGGTGCGGCTCTCGGCAGCTGTGTAGCTGCGGAGCACCTGCCCCAGGGCCAAGTGGAAGCCCGTGTCACAGCACTGTGGAGGAAGCAAGGACACGGCTCAGGGGGGCCCCAGTGCACTCGGCACCCCCGCCTGGACCCCCAGCACTCACGTCCATGAGGTCCAAGACATCATGCAAGTAGTAGTTGCTGACCGCAGCGTTGACACTGGCCAGGCTGAGCAGGTACTCGTTGCGCGCTTTCGTGCACTTCAGTTTGTGCTCCAAGAACTTGGCCTGCCGCTGCTCAAGACCACACAAGCACACCGGGGTCATCGACCTGGGTCAGGTGGCCGGCCCCCATCTCTGGCTTTCCATGGAACACTCACCTCCACACCCCCACATCCTCTCCCCCCTCTTCTCCCCATGTGGACAGCTTTGCCCAAAGTCCCACGGGCCCCTCAAACAGCAGGGCCCAGAAGTCTCAATGTGCTCGCCCGTCCCACCCCACCCTGCTGTGCACAAAACCTCCTGTCTCAGGATGGCAACCCTAGTTGCCACTCAGCAACTCCCAGCTTGACATCGACATCGTGGTATTTCTGCCACCCTCAACCTCCTCCTCCTCGCTTCAGGGTCCACCTCAAATGCTCTTCAGCCCTGCACGTCACCCGGTCACCCATTCTCCGTGTCTTCTGGCCCCTCTGAAACCTCATAGGATTGTGTGAGGCAAGGAGGGTGGATGGAAAGGCCCCAGGCTTGACAGCGCCAAAGCTACGTTCACCCCCGCTGGGCTGGGGGGGACAGCTAGGAGCACGGGAGACGCTCACTGTCCTCCTGACCTCTCTGTCTACCATCCCAACTTGGGGAGCCCTCCAGAGCCATCAGGGCTGACCAGGCCCAGGCCCTCCCTTACAGCCTTGCTGGATGTCTGTGCTCTCCCCTCCTCAGCCCTCCCTTCTCCCTCTGTGCACCACCTTCCAGCAGGCCACAGTGAAGGCCAGGGACTTGCAGGGACAAAGGCCAGGAGACAGAGCCTTCAGAGACACACAGGTGCCCTCCAGGCCCACCTTTTGCACCAGTCGCGATCCCTTCTTGAGGGAGGTCTTGCGGAGGGGCCCTGCCTCAGTGGTGCTGGTGGCAGTGGCGGTGGCGGCAGCAGTGGCGGTGGCGGCGGCAGCGGCACTCCGGCCTGTCCGCTTTTCTTCCTGCCGCTCGGCTTCCCGGAGCTTGGCCTCAGCACTCATGCTCTCCGTGTGGTACACCTGGTATGTCTTCTTGACCTGCAGGGAGGCCCAAGGCCAGGCAGCCCTGCTTCAGGTGATGGCCACAACCAGCCCGCCCCCTCCTCCTCCTAGCCCATCTGGGACTCAGACCTGAGAGCTAGGTGATCCCATGTGAGAACTTAGCCCACCCTCCCTGTGCCCAGAGCAGGGACAAAGGGCCGTGCTTGTAGTCCTTAAATCCCAGGTCTCTCCTGGGTACCCGATCTTCCCGCTTGAGCCTGGCTTGGGGAGGTGTGATGTGATGGCCTCCCCTCTGATCGCGGCGTGCCCTGTCCCGTTCTCACCGTCTGAAGCTCTGACACCACCTCCAGGAGCTCCTCCTGCAGCTGTTGCTCCAGATCCTTACTCTGGGGAGGAGGGGGAATGTGACCACATCGCTGCTGTCCTGGGGTGGCCACCACACCTCAGCTCAGCACTCAAGGCTCAGGCTCTATCCAGCTCCCCCTGAGCCCTCCCAGCCCTGATGCCTCTGGATCGAGCACCCACGGGCTGCCCTTGCTAGGTCCAGAGGGCATCATCACACTTCCTGTGCCCAGGGCAAGGCCCATACCTTCTTGACAATGCGCCCTACATCCTCTGCAATGTGGCTCAGGCGCTGAGCCAGTGGCCCGGCCAGGACCTCACTGAGGGCTGCGCTCTCCCGGCTCTGCTGCCGTGTCTGCTGCAGCAACACGGCCCAGCAGTGCAAGGACGACAGGAGGGACGGCTCCTTCCTGAGGGCAGAAGGGCACTCAGACCAGGATCAGGGCCTTGGGCTCTGCCACAGCCATCTGTCAGTGCGGACCTACCGGAAGCTTTGGTGCTCCCGGCTGCTGCCCCCCAGGCGGCCTCCTCGGCTGGAGAAGCGCTCGGCCAGCTTGTCCAGGCCACGGGAGTACTCCAGCTCCACATCAGCGCGGCGCCGCATGAACTCAGCCAGCTCCTGCAGCAGCTCCCGCCGCAGCTCACCCTGCAACTCCAGGCAGCGCAGTTGCTCGCTCAGCTGCCAGCGCATCTCTGTGGGGAAACCGAGGCTCAGGCCCAGGCAGCAGGCCGTCCTGTCTGCCCTGAGGGTTAGGGCTGGGGCTGAGGAGGACGAAGGAGGCCGGCCCCTAGGGAGGAGGTCCAGGTTCAGCTGTCCAGGTGGGCTCAGGACAGGCCTGAGGAAAGGGACCTCTGGGTTGAGGCCAAAGGAAATCAGCCACACTTAACTGGTTGATGATGACGGAAAGGCTGTTCCAGGAAGAGAGGAGAGCTGTGCAAGGGCACAGCGGGGAGAGGCAGCATGGCAGATCCAGGAGGGTTGCAGCCAGTTCTGACGGGGAGAACACAGAGCTGCCCCAGCCCCATCCTGCCCTGTCCCTAGCCAGGCGCCTCTCACTTGGGCTTCCCATCACGCCTCAGTTCCTGGAAAGCCCCTGCATTACTTCCCCTGCCACTTCCTGCCTTTCGTGTGCCCAGGACTCCAGGCACAGCAGCCTCCCTGCAAACAGACACATAGGGCTGCTCGAGGGCAAGGCTGTTGTGGCACTCTGCCAAACCTACAGTGAACTTGAGGCAAAAGGGCAGCCCCATGGTGATGGCCGGCGGCCAGAGAGAGCTGGTCAGGGCTAAGAAGTGAAAGGAGCGAGAAAGCGGGTCTGTTTTTCTATACCCAGTTCTCACTGTGGATCACCCACCTCCAGGGCACCACAAGCCCCACCTCCCAGCAGATAGAGCCACACCCAGGGCCCCCACACTGCTGGCTTTTGACACCTTATCACTGACTTGATTGGGCAACACTGCTTTCCCCACACAGACCTAAAGCAAAGAACCGCCTGAATGACAAGCTTAAGCAACCCACTGCCAACACTTCTGCCACCCACTGGGTGCCCAGGTGGGCACTGGGGATCCTGGGTAAACAAGGCACTGTCTTCTGTCAAGTCGGTCACCCACTTACTAATCTCTGCCCACGTGCCTAGGGAGGGACATTAATTGATGTCTTCATTCAGCAGAATGTTGATTATGTACACAGTGTGTGTCAGGCACGTTCTAGACACAGAGACACAGTGGCAAAGAGGCTTGACCAAATGCCTGCCCGCATGGAGCTGAGATGGGAATGGGGGGACAGCCAGTGACTCCCCAGGGACTGCGGGGCCTCAGCAGGTTCTGCCTGCCTGGCATCTCCATCTCCTCCTCTGATGGCCCTTTGGAGAACACTCCTTTCCTACTCTCAGCACATGTCCCTCTGCCTGACTTCAGGTGCCCACACCTCAAACTTTCACTAGAATTACTGAACAGGGGCTCTGTTTCCACCAAGGGATCAAGCTTGGAGAATGGAAGTCTGGGGAAGGGGGTGAGGGTGGGGGGGCTTCCTGACAGTGAAATCAATGCAGACCAGGGCAGAGCCAAGCAAGACAGTGTCCTTATATCAACTGAGGCCAAGCTCCGGGTGGAGCAAGTTCTACAGCACCTGCAATCAGGAAAGCCTTCACTGAATCAGGCTAACATTTTTTTGGATAAAAGTAAATTTCATTCCATTTCAAGAAATGTCTGAGACCTTCCAGCTCACCTCACCTTCCTCTGGTGTTTGCCCCAACCTCCCGGGGCAACAGCTCCCTGGGGAAAACTGCACAGTGCTGAATGGACCAGCCCGCCAAATTTTCATTTATTCTTCAGGGCAGCCATGCCCAGGTCAGGATCTGGACATGTGCAGCAACTGATGTCACGTAGGAGACTTGTGAATTAGCGCCATCTGAACACAGTGAGTTGGTGCCTAGCCCCAGTCCCTAGGCTGTGTCACTGCCCACCTCTCAGGTCTCAGATCAAACGCAGTTATCAGGGAACCCTTCCCTGAACCTCTCCCCAAACTAGGACTTGCCTTCTTACCACCCTCTTTCCTGACATTGTGTTTTCCCTCTATAGGGGGTTAGCATCAAAATTGAAAATAACTGTGTGATGGCTTATTTACTAGACGTCTCCCCAACCAGACCTGTGAGCCGTAGGAGGGCATGGACTGGCTCTCTTTTGCTCGGCACTGTATTCCCAGGGCCCGGGACAGAATAGATACACACCAAACATCTGTCATAAGGAAGGATGGACTCCACTATGCTGGGGCCCCACCAGCACTTCCTGTGAGCAAGGCCTAGGTCTCACTTCTGCTGACAAGCAAAGCAGAAGAGAAGATGGCCTCCCAAGCACGACTATGCTGACCTTTCAGAATTTAGGCTGTCAAGGCAGTGATCCTTTTTTCTAGCATGATAGGAAGTTTCTTTTGGCGGTGGTGGGGGTGGGGAGCAGGGAACATAAGCTAAAATCATTGGACACCCAGAGCAGGTAACGACCGTCCTAAAGACAGCCTCACTCACTCAAACCCGCAATTTTTCAATGTGAATTAATTGACCCATATTTGCTGACTGAAGAGTTTCCAAAGTTCTTCAGCCTCAGGACATTTTGGGGAAGAAGGACGGGGATGATTATCTCTATCTGAGAAATGATGAAGGCGAGGCTTGGAGAGCTGGCTCACCCTGCACTGTTGCCTCTAGCTGGCTCTGGGCGGCAGGCCGCTTCTCTCGGGTGGGGAGGATTCAGACATACCTTGGTGTAAATTGCTTGCATTGATAATCACGTTGGAACCTGCATCTCGGGGCTGGAAGGAACTTCAAGGGTTATTTCATTCTACCTGCTAGGAGTTGTACTGCTGTGTGACCAAGTCACTGCTCCTCTCTGAACTTGAGTTTCCTCCATTGGTAAAACGGAGCAATTGAGAATGATATATGGCAGGGGTGTCCAAACTTTTTACAACGTTTTTCACCAAGGGCCGTATGCAGTAAAATACACAAACAGCCGGGCCACTCACTCGAGGTGAAGTACATATTGCCTCACCTGGTTTATTTAAGTAAACTAAATATATTTTTGGAATTTGCTTCGGGCCAATTAAAAATGGATTGTGGGCTGCAGTTGGCCCGTGGGCCACAGTTTGGACACCCCTGATATATGGGGTCACACATCTAAAGACACCGGGAAACTTTATGGCCCCAAACTGCTGGTTCTTAGATGCTGCCTTCTTTCCTTTGCAAGAGTTACCATGCCCTGAATAAGACCAAAGAAGCTGTCGACTAAGAATTTGCAAAGCTGATTTGCATGAGATTTGCACAGTGTTTTTATCAGTACCCCAAAAATTCTACTCTTCAGAAAGCTTTGAGGCTGGCCCTGTTGAAACTCTCAGGCCAAGATTCACTGTGCCACCTTGACCCAGAGGCAGTGGCCTCAGCTCTGAGCTACCTTAGTGCCCAAGGGAGGGCAAAGGGGCTGGGCTCCAGGGACTGAAGTGGAAGTGGTTCAAGGACAAAGCCATCACTAATCCATCCACCTAGGCACCTAGGCACCTAGATGCCCTCACCCAGACCCCCTCAGCAAAGTCAAGCTGATCGCTTTCATTCTGGCTAGGATGCCACTTTCGGGGGGGGGGGGCCCTTGGTGCACCCGGAGACCCCTTTCCCTCCTCCGGCTCCTTGGGTGAGGTGCAGGGAAAACCAAGGAGGGCAGTGAGACCAAAGGAAGGAAGGGAGGGAGGGAGGGAGAGAGGAAGGGGGGCCAGCTGGCGGATGAGGCCAAAAGGGCTCTGAGAAGCGGGCAGGGGGCTCAGGCTCACTCACCCAACGCCCCCTTACGAGGGTAGCGGGCCCTGGGCCAGACGTAGGACTTTTGGGACTCCCCCACGGCCTTCAGATTCTCCACAGGGAACCTGGCCGGGAGCTCCCATCGCCCTCTCACCTTTTACTTGAGTCTCATACTCGGCCTGCAGCCCCCGTTCCCGGCGTAACTTCCCGTGTGCGGCCATGGCGGCCGTGCGGCCGCGCCGTCGAGCCCGGCTGCTTCCACGGGGCCGCGAGCAGGCCGGGCGCTGGGACCTGGGGCTGGGGCTCTGCAGCCCGCACCCTGCGCCGGCCCCGCCCCCGCCCCGCCCCCAGTGCTCTCCGGGGCGGGGCGGCCCAGGCCTGGCGCGGCCCGCGAGGGGGCTCTTGTGGGGGTCCCATTGCCCCACTCTTTGCCTCCCTTCCCTCTGGGCGCTGGGTTGCTCCTGGAGTGCCCTGTGCCCAAAGCTCTGCTGCCAAGAGGCCAGGGCCGGTGTGAGAGTCCCAAGGTGCCCAGCAAGCCGGCACCCTCTGCCTGCTGTATCCCCACCTCTGACAGGCTGTCTGGCCACCACTGCCAGACGGCACCCTTCCTGTAATGGCCATTGGCCCTCAATGGGCGGTGACACCATAGCTGCTACAGGCATTGAACTCCCCTGGGTCACCTGCTTTTCCCCAGACCCCCAGGACATCAGATGGGGCCCATCCTTCCCAAGTCACAGCCCTGAGAGACAAGTGCAAGGAGCCTGGAGAACGGGGTGGAAAGTTTCCAGGAAAGTTTCCAGGGCGGTGGACAGGAAGGTCAGCACCAAAGAACAGAACCTCAGCAGTTGTTGTCTCCAGACCCCCTGTGAGGGGGACAGCAGTGTTCAGCTAATGTTCCCCTTCTTCACCCCATAGGGAGGAACAAGCGCGTTTCCCCATAGGTGGTTACCACTTCCTGCTACCGGAAGACACTCTTCTGCCTCCTCTCCCCTGCAGCTTGCACCTGCCCTGTCCTAGGCCTGGGGGTGGGGGGACAGCCTTCCTCCTGCCCCCTCAGAGCAAGGCCTTAGTAAGTCTGGAGGCAAGCTTGGAGGTCTCCTTTATCCACGGGTACTGTCATTTCCCTCTACCACTCTCTACCAACTCAAAGCCACAGGGCAACAGCTTTTCCCCAGTACATTGGGAAGGCAGGCTGCAGGCGGCAGGTGACCAGCCAGCTTATACGACTGTCTTCAGTTAGCTGGGAGGGAAATCCCTAGGGTCTAGATGGCAGGGGAGGGGGGAGGCAGTTAGGTGCTGGGCTTGTGCCCGGGGAAGGCAGGCCTGTAGGCACTAGTGCAAGAGGTCCAGGCCCGGGTGTGCATGGATGTCAAAGTCGGGCTCTATGCACATGTGAGCACACGTGACCTCAACCTGCAGCTCTTCAGGAGGGAGAGGTTATGCAGCTACTTCCTGCCTTTCAACTATAAGCAACTCTCTTGCCCAGAAGGGGAAAACATACCTTCTCAGCTCACTGCCCCCCACCCAGTACCAAAGCCCCTCTCTAAGACGCCATGTGTCCCTGGGGCCTGGGGCTGGAAGACCTGGGAGCTGGCTATCCCCCAGCAGTCCCAGGACGTGGGTTATCGGTAGCTGGTGTCAGTTGTACCACTGTTTGATTCCTCCAGCAAGGTGGGTGAGCCTCCTGCCCCTTCCGGCAGCACCCAAGGGTGCACCCATCCCCTGCACCTGCTCCTGTTGTCAGGAACCCATGCCCCTCATCAGCTAACCCCAACACACCTTGCCTCCTACCCTCCATCTGAGCCCTGACTGTTCTTCCAGAGCCTGGCACAGGACTCAAGCCCACAGCAAACTGCTGCTGAACTGGCCTCAGCCCCTCCTTTTTATTTAAAGAAAAATTTTTTTTAAGGAGGGCACAGCTCACAGTGGCCCAAGCGGGCAATGAACCGGCAATCTTAGTGTTATCAGCACCACGTTCTAACCAACTGAGCTAACCGGCCACCCAAGTCCCTACTTTTAAATACTCTCCTCTGTCCTTTACTGACCAGAAATTCTGACTCCAGAAACATTGAAGTGATGCCCCATTCAGCCACTGTTTTAAAACCTCAAATATTTAGCCCTTGCTTTTAGGACACTTGTTTGGCATTTAAGGCCTTACCGCTTGCTCTGTCCTCAGCTCCATTGTCCCCAAAGAATCCAAAATCTCATCATCCCACAGGAGAGGACCAGATCTGTGGGACCTTGCTAAATCTGTTGCCCAGTGGAGTGTACATTTGGTCCTGAGGGGTGACGGCAGGGCTGACGTGCTCAGGTCTGCTGTGTGGATGATGGACCAAAAGGGAGATGAGATCAACGGGGAGGCTGTTGCCGTCCACATCAGGGCAAGAACAGATGAGAGCATAAACTGGGCAGTGGGGCCCCTCTTACTTTCCTTCAAGTCAGCTTCCCAGAAGTGACCTCTGGGGACTTCAGAGGTCAATGTTATGCACCTCTGTGTATAGGTTCAACCCCTGGGGAGACGTCCCTGGAGGGTCCCCTGAACCCACCCCCATTCGCAAGGCGAGAGGCTAAGGAAGCCTGCTTTCCCTCGCACAGCCTTCCAGCCTAGGCTAGGCTCCTGGGCACAGAAGCAGCCCTTCCTAGAGGCGGGTGCTACAGAGGCGGGGGAAGTGCTGGGCCCCGAAGACCAGGCGTGCCTGCGGCTTCCCCTCCTTCCCCCCAGTTCCCACCTCCGCCCAGGAAACCCAACCGCCTGGGGGCGGCCAAGCATCAACAGCCCGCCAGGGACCCAGGGCAAGGAGGGCAAAGGGCGGGCCCGGTGCCTGTGGGCTCCGCGGGGGAGGAAGGCGGGCGCCCCAAGTCGCCCCGTCAGACTCCGCGGGATCCCTCCCACCAGCGCTGGGGCGCGGCCCAGGTAGCGCGCATGCCCGCTCGCTGCTGCCGCCGGACCAATCAGAGCCTGGGAACGAAGCCCGCCCCGGCTGGCTAACCGGAAGGGACTGGCGGCAGGCGCGGAGGGCGGGGCGAGGCTCTTCCTCCTCAGCCCCGCAACTTCAGCCAATCAGAACGCAGCCCCGCCCAAGCGGGCGACCAAATAGGAGTGCGCAGGCGCATTTTTCCGGCCCCGCCCCCAGCCGCTAGTTTCGCTCCCCCCCCCCCCCCTGCCTGTTGGTCACGTGCCAGGCGCCAGCCAAAGAGAACCGAGTTCCAGGCGCCGGTGGCGAATATTCAGCCTGGCGGGGGAGCAGTGTGCCATCTGCAGTAGCAGGGGATAAGGTACAATGACAGCTCAGGAGTGTTGAGCTTCCATGGGAGGTGGGCAGCCCAAAGCCCGCTCAGGGACTAGGAGCAGCAAGTGATGGCGCTGCAGCCAGAGGAAAGGGCACAGGAGCCAATTTTGGGGTTATAGTGAAGCCATGAAAAACGGAGGGCTTATATTCTCCATGAAATGACATTATGCATTTGTCAAAACCCATGGGGGTGACCGGTTAGCTCAGTTGGTTAGAGCCTGGTGCTAATAACACCAAGGTTGCCAGTTTGATCCCCGCCTGGGCCACTGTGAGCTGCGCTCTCCTTAAACAAACAAGAAGAACCCATAGACTGTACAACACAAAGAGGGGAATGTAAACCCGGGGCTACAGTTAACAATAATGTATCAATATTGGCTCATCAATGATAACAAATGCAACACTTAATGCAAAATGTTAATAGGGGAAACTGAAGGGGAACTCTGTACTATCTGCTCAGTTCTGTAAACCTAAAACTGTACTAAAAAGAAAGTCTATTAACTATTTTCAACTTAAGGCTTAAGTTAGGGAGTGGAGTCAAAGGGTATTATGGGGCTCGAACACATAGGACTCACTGACCTTTTGGATAGCAGGGAAGGGAGGAATCAAGGATGGTTGCCCAGACTTGAGTAACTGGGTAGTTGGTTGGGCCATTACCCAGCTAGGACATCAGTAGAGAAGCCCAATGAGCAGTTGGACTTAGGCATCTCGAACCCAGCAAAGCAGTGGCAGAGCAGGGTTCAGAAGGCAGTGTCTGCCCGCAAGGTGGAGGTGGCTCCCAGAACTCCAGGGTCTCCCTCCCCAGGGCCCAAAGATGCCGAAAACCATCAGACTTGGGAGCCCCACCTCCAAAGCCCTGATAAAACTCTTCCCTTCTACTTGGGTTTGAAGGATGCACTGTGCCAAAATGCTGTGAGGTCCACATCCATAGGGACACAGAGGGGCCTGAGAGAGGCACCCCCCCCAAATGTGCACACTCGCACACACAAACCCCCCAAGGCCACTGGGTGAAGTTTATTGTGAAACCTTGAGGGGTGAGGATGGGGTGGGCAGGCCAGGGCGGAGAGGAGCACGTGCAGGCTCTAGGATGCTGAGTCAGAGGCTTCTGAGCTGTCCTTGACGTCGGTGCTCTCTGTGGTCTCGCTGACCTCGCTGAGGTCCTTGCTGTCACCACCGCTGTCCTCAGCTGCCAGGCCCTTCTCCTCACGACAGGCCTCTCCTGAGCTTGGAAGTGAGTTGCTCTTGCTCTCCACCTTGTTCTCGATGGAGCCCAGCACTGTGTGCCTGCCCTTCTCCTTCAGCTCCAGGTGCCGCCTCAGCTGCTCCCAGGGAGAGGTGGCAAGGAGGAGACAGGACCTAAGTCTCCAGACCACGTAGGTCCTCTCTGGCCACCCAAGGGAGCCTATGCCTGTCGACTTGCTGGGGGCAGGGAGCAAAATGAGAGGCAGCAGGGCCAGGGTAGGAAACAGGACTATGTTGGGCTGAATCCTGGCTCTGCCCTCTCTGGGCCTCTTGTCTCTCCTGTAAAGGGAGGGTGCTCATGCCTCCCTCACACGGGCTGCTGCGGGACCTTGACTTTCCTCAGCCCTGTTCTGTCTCATCCCTGAGCCTTAGGGCAGGCCATGGCTAAACCCGAGCCCCCTAACACCCACCCCCCGTACTATCCTGGGGCCCTTGCTCTCAGCGAATCCAGGGGCCTCCTCCCTTGCCTGTCACATCACGCTGTGCGGTGGCACAGGCTTCTTCCCGAGAGAATGGAATCTTGAGCCAACGTGGCCTCCTTCAAAGCCCTGCCAAGGCCCAGCTCCCCACCTGACAGCTGAGGCAAGTCAGATGACGAGGGCCATGACTCCCAGCAACGTAGCCACAAGGGCTGACACCCAGTCTATCTCCCCTCCAGCCACTGCAGGCCTGCTTCTGTCTCGGGGCCCCTGGGAGCGTTTCCTTCCCTCCAGCAGGATCTCCCCTGGTTGCCTTGCTGGTTTTTATCTGTGGGGACCGTGGCCCTGGCCGCACGAAACGTTTACCTCATCGGCCATCTGGGTGAGATCCCGCTTCATCGCATACGCATCTTCCCCATCTGCATAGTATTTGGGCTCCACTTCGCTGATCCTGTGGGGAGCGGGTAGAGAGAAGGAAGATGACCCAAATCAGGGGGCAAATGCTTTTCAGCCTTCTGGCATCATATGCTAGTGGGGCAGGGTGTCATTCCCCCTTGAAGGACTCTTGAGACAAGAAGCCCTGTTCCCAACATGGCCTTCCCTTGGCTCTCTCCAGCAGTAAGTAGTGCCCAGAGCCTTTATCCCCACCCACCGCCCCAGGTCCTGCTACTGTCCTGCATCCCTAACTTGGCCACCAAGATCTGTTTCTGTGGTTTCTTGTGAACTGAAGCCCTGAGTTTAGCCATCTCCTTCCCTCCCTGTCCTGTTCCCTGTCACTTACTGAACACACATGGCCAGTTCCTATGCCTAGCGATCGGAACCAGGGAGGAGTGGTACTGTGGCTCTGTTCCTGGCAGTCGTGCCAGGCAGCACAGCTCCGGGCCCCAGCGGCTCAAGGGCGGAGCCACCAGAGGGGTGCATGCAGACTTGGGCACCCAGCCACTGAAAAGGGAGCTGGACTCGATGGCCTAGAAAGGCCCTGCCAGCCCTAAGCCCCTGGAATTGCTGGCTACCAGAGGCATTGGCCCCCGGGTCAAAGATCCTTCCTCAGATGCCCTTCACAGCAGTCCCTTATCATCCCCCACCAAACTGAGGCTGAGTGCCATCTCGGTGGGCCCTCCACGGACAGCCTGCCCCAGGCTCACTTTCAAGTGGCTTTCGTCACTGAGTATCAGGCACGTGAATTCCCTGCCAGGCTCTCTCTGTCCTGTGCCGGGCACACAGTGACTTCCGCGACCCTGAGTGGACCTGTCCTCACCCACCAGGATGCCCAGGGCTTTAGATCCCTCCACTCCTCATGCTGATGGCACATCCTAACTGGATGTGCTTAGGTTTCTGTAGCACCATATTCTCCTTTCTTCTGGTCCCACTTAGATGCTTTTAGGTGCCTGGCCACTTTGAGTCCTGCTCCTTGGCTTCTGCTCATGTCCTGGGCCCTCATCTCTACTCCTGAACATTCGGTGAAAAGCCTGTGTACTCTTCACTACGCCCCAGCCTAGCGCCAGCCAGCATCAAGCCATCGCTCCTCCACCCAGCAAGACATACCACGCATCTACTGCATCACAACCTGCTTTGAGCAGATGGCAGCAGGTCGGTGCCATCGCCACCGAGAGTGGAGGAGGAACCCTGGCAACGTGCGTGGCGTCCACGACCTGCTCCCCATCTCAGCCGCTCTTGACCCCCTGCCTGGAAGGCAGCTCACCCCATCTCCACCGCCAGGATGAGCCAGACCTGGGACCACCCCACTCCGTTAGAAAAATGTAGATTTACTTACTGAAAGTTGAGGGTGTTGGAATAGAGGTGCAGGGCGGCCCGGTTACTGCAGGGGAATAAGGCACTGCTGAGCTGCACAGACTTGGCCAGGCAGGGACAGCACGTCCAGGTCCTGCCCCTCTTCGCACTCTCCCTCCCCACTAAGCCCACTGCCCAGATCTTTTCCAAAAGGCAGGGTACTCCAGGACCCACATCAAGACGGTATCTCCTCCCCACTCCCCCTTTCCCTCGGCCCCAGCTTCCACCTCTTCCTGACATGCAGGGAGACGTATTTGGCATTGAAGTTCTCGATCATGGCTCGGGAGGCTTGGTCCATCAGCTTCTGAGCCAGGCCGAGGCGCCGGTGGGAACGCTTCACAGCCTGGTGGGAGAAGGGTGGGACCTCAAGGGCTGCCCAACCACCACCTACCTCCACCCCCACCAGCGCATGGGTGCGCCCTACACACCAGTGAGGTGATATGTCCGTGGGGCACGTCATCTGGGTCCTCTTCCCTAGAGCAGGAAGAAAGAAGAGAGGCTAGCAAGGAGCCTGATGCACGTGCGCTACTCCCCACACATGCACATGGCAGGAGTACAGATTCCTCTGGTTGGTCCCAAAGTCCCCCTAGACCTGGGGTGAGGGAGAGCTGGGACTCTCAAACCCCCACACCACAGCCAAAAGGCATGTGCAGTGTCAACAGAATACAATGGAATATTGTTCAGTGATAAAAAGAAATGAGCTAGCAAGCCGTGAAAAGACATGGAGGAACCTTAAATGCACATACTAAATGACAGAAGTCAATGTGAAAAGGCTATATAGTGTATGACTCCATCTTGACATTCTGGAAAAGGCAAAACTATGGCGACAGTAAAAAGAGTAGTGGTTGTGATGAGGGGACATGAATAGTCAAGGAAACAGGATTTTTAGGGCAGTGAAACTACTCTGTATGATACTCTAATAGTGGATACATATCATTAAACATTTGTGTAAACCTACAGAAAGTACACCACCAAGAGGGAAATGTAACGGAACTACGGACTTTAATAATGTAGCAATATTGGTTCATCCATTGTAACAAATATACCACATGACGGCACTGAGGAAATTGGGGGGGGAAGGGGTATATGGGAACTGTGTCCTTGCCACTCAATTTTGCTGTAAACCTAAAACTGAACTAAAAAAAAAAAAAAAGTCGTCGATTAATTTTAAAAAACAACCCAGGCAGCATCCACCAGACGAGCGGTGTTGGTGCCCCCCGAGATCCCCCCTCCCCTTTCCCCTCCCCCAGCAGGCTTCTCTCTCCTTCCTTGGAAACTCACATTTTGGCCAGGACGTACCCCACAATCTTCCCGTTCTCATCTTCAGCGATGTAAGAGAGCTGGGTGACAGGGAGGAGAAAGAAGTCAGAAAAGAGCTTCCTGTCCGGTGAGGAGCCCCTACAGGACCCCGGCTCCCAACTTCCCCCCACCTTCCGCCTCTGGCCTCTCGCTGTGTGCATGACAGACAGAAGTCAATCAAGTGGCGCGCTCAGTGACAGCTCCTAACCTCTGGGCCAAGTGGCTTGGTTTCCCCACACCACACTGTTCCCGTCATTCGCCCGGGAGACGACAGACACAGGTGGGCATCCTGCCCCTCCCTTGGCCCAGTTCTACGCCCCCCCACCCCAGCTGAAAGCACTCGCTCCTGCCAAACCGACGCCTGGTGTCCCCCGTCCCCAGAGGCCCCGGCTGCCCACCTGGGGCCAAGAGAGGCCGTGGTAGAAGTAGTATTTCATCTGGTAGTTCTCCGGCAGGCACAGGAGGTTGCAATGTTGCATGTTCATCAGGTCCTCCGGCTGCGGGGAGGAGGGCAGTGGAATGCGATCAGGCCAGGGGCTGCGGTGACTAAGTAGGCCTCGGTCCTGTCAGAAGCCTGCTCCCTGCCTGTCTACTCACCGCCCGCGCCCCCCCCGCCCGCCACGCAGGGCTAGGCGGGCCTGTGACTGCCTGCCTTTACACAGGCCTGGCCCACAGCCGCTGTGCAAAAGCCCTCTGTTCCTGGCATGAGCGTGGGTGCCAGGGGGGCTCCCGGACACCATCCAGCTGAGTCCAGACATCCCGCAAAGACGGGATTCGCAGCCCCGGCCTCCTCTTCAGCTAGGTCCGGTCCCACGGGCACGGTGGCCTTCACCTCCCCACGCCAGGCAGCTGGCCCGGGATCCACCGGACCCCTCGAGAGCATGCGCACGCGGCCACTGGGCCCGCACCCACGCGGCGCGGACAGCCTCCCGCCCTGTCCCCTCACCCTCGCATTGCGGATGTTCATAACGGCGGCGGGACTCCCGGCTCCCAGCGGCTCGTGAACGCGCAGTCAGCTGCCGCCACGCTCCGAAGTGACGCCGGGGCGGCCGGGCCGGGGCTGGGGCTGGGGCCAGGCTAGCGGGGGAGGCGGCGGAAGGGGCGGCGCGCCCCGGGACCGGCCACCGGCCGGAAGTGCGAGCCGCCGGACCCGCCCTCGCGGCCGCTTGGCCAATGCGCGGGACGGGCGGGGTTGGGGCGGGACTGTCGGCGGGCGGGGTGTCAGGCTGTCGGGGACCCGGGCGGGACTGTCGGCGCGCCGAGACGGTCCCGCGCGCGGGGCGGGTCACTGTCCCGGCGAGCAGGTGCCCTCCCGAGACCCCACAGACGCGTGCACACGGACTGTGTTGCAAGCTCAGTTTTATTCCGCGCCACGGTGGGCGGGGGCGGCTGGCAGGGACCCAGCGCTGGGGGCCGGGACCGGGGGTAGGCGGCTCAGTAGGGCGCCAAGCATCTCCTCGCACATGGCGAGACACCGCGGCACGTGGAAGCAGCCTGCGGGGAGAGGCGAGACGGCGAGTTGGGAGGGTCGGGGGCGGCCGAATGCCCCGAGCCCCTGCGGCCCCGCCCTGTACCCCACTCACCTTTGAAGGGACCCCCCTTGATGGTGAGGACGACCCTCCCCTCACGGTTTAGGTAGCCAAACCATTCCCCGTACTCAGGATCGCGAAACTGGAATAACAATGAGACAGTGACAGCCAGCGCCTGCAGGACCCGCCCAGATGCCACAGGCTTAGGGAAGGGGCGTTCACCGTCCGGCCACCCGGGGTCAGGTTGACTCCGGGTAACAAGGCTCCAGAATCAGTGCTCTTAAAGGCGGTACGGCGTCGTGGACAAAATGAAATCAAAGGGCTTTCCCGTTTCCACTTTCTGCAGTGGGGTGCGAGTCTGCAGCTAAATAACCCACTGGGGGAGGGGGCCGCAGGCTGTCAGATGAAATACTGCAAGATGCACTGAAAAGAACCTTGCTTGGGAATGATAGAAACATTCTTTATCTCGATTGGGCTTGTGGTTACACAGATGTATACATTTTAAGTCTTAGTGAACTGAACACTCACGATGGATACATTTTAGTGTATATAAATTGTACTTCAATAAAAATGCTTTAAAGAAAGAAACAAAGGAAACCCTGATGGAGGTGCTGAACCTGTCACATAACTTTGTAATAAGTTACTCCCTTGGAGTCCGTTCCCTGTTTCCCAGGCCTGCCTTCCAGTAGGTGAGATTGGGGACATCCAGCACGGAGTTCTGACTCCTGCCTTGCTCTCCAAAGGTCCCAAATGCAAGTCCCCATCCCTCAGAGCCTCCTGAAGCCTGCCCCTGCCCAGCAACTCTTTTGACCCTTCTGCATCCCTTCCTTCTCTCCGGCTCACTTCCCATTGGGCACCTGTCCCCTGGAAGCTTGTCAATTCCTTCCAGATACCCCCAAGACAGAACTCAGAGCCCTGACCTAGGCCCTCTCTTTCCTCCCCCATAGAGACTTCAGTGGAGTGCGGCCCCTTCTCAAAAAGGTCACAGAGGAAATCAATGACATTGAAGTCCACTACCAAAATATCTTTTTAAATTGGGGCCCATGAGTTGGTGTATTCTTCGTAGGAAGTAAAACTAGTTCTGTATCTTTTCATTCTTTCTAGCAACACTGTGTCCTGATTTTTCTACTACTTACCCTGGCATGGGAAGATAACAAAGAATGTAACCGTTTTCCTGTGCAGTTTTTCCATGGATGTCTGGACTTTTGCTTTTTGTATTGTTATATTGGTTAGTGCATGATTTACCTGTTGATAACTAGTGTGATTGTTCAACACCATCTCTGTCTCTTTAAAATGTATTCCTTAAATTTCACTTTATGCACCTAGAACTGGTGGCCTCTAACACATGTTCTTTATGAATACATTCGATATTAAGATGTCGCCTCGGGTCTCATGACTCCTGTGTTTGGAAGTAGTGACAAGCATGAGAGCTGCTTGGAGATGCCTGTCTAAGTACAATGTAATATGAACATATTTGGGGTTTCTATTGGTGACAAAGTTGGGCACCGCTAATACCACTGAGATCACTGCCTCCATTCACAATGGAAGTAAATGCTGGATTCCAGTTAGAGCTTAGTGCAAATAAAGATGTAATTTTCCCTCAGGTTTCGAAGCCCACAGACACCAGAATAAGACTCCCTGCTATAGTCCTTCCCATTCTGGAGTTTACCAATGGAGTGAGTTGTGGTTCTAGACACACATCAGGAATCTTCGTTCCCTTACCACTAGGCTCAGCACCTGAGGTGCCCCCTTGGCAGCAGCTGGTACAGCTCAGCACTCTGCTCATGGCACATTGGCCCCCGGCTTCCTTCCTACCTTACAGCTCATTCTTCTCTCCTCTGCGGGGCCCTCCTATTCCCTCTTCTCTTTCTGTACTCAAAAGCTCACTTTGCCTCCTGGTTCCCAGGATCATGTATATTCTTATGACCCTCAGACAATCATGGCCCAGACCTGTCCCATGTGACCAGACGCTGGTCCATCTTTCCTCTGCAGCTCCCACCCCAGGCCAGGCCCTCATCCTCGCCGGCCGCGATGACAGCTACAGCTCCCTATCTCCCGGCCTTCGCTCTGTGCCCTGCAGCCTCCCATCCGGAAGGACCCAGTCATGCCTGAATCACACAAGGTGATCACTCTACAGAGCGCCCCCCAGCACCTTTATTCCCTCCCACAACCCTGACCCTGCTTTATTTTCCATAGTTCTCATCACCATCTCTATGTTTGCTGATTTTCTTGTTTATAGTCTGCCCCCTCCCCACTCACACACTGAAACATGGGCTCCAGGGTAGCAGAGACCATTTTGTTGACTGAACAGAGGGCACTGGGGCCGGACTTCCAGGAACTCTCATACCAGCTGAGGGACCACACCCAGTGTGGGTGAGACCCTCCCCACCCTGACCCAGCCTCCTCCCACAGCCCAGGAAAGTCTGGCCCTGGCCTGCCTGGCAAGGAATGGCTGCCTACTCTCTCCTCCGCATGCTTGCTGAGCCCATAGAGAGACGTGGACCAGGAAGCACACTTACCTGGCGGAAGGTGTACTCAGCCACCTGGTAGAAGAGATGCAGCAAGGCAGGGTCCCCGCTGTCACTGTAGCCCATGAGGAAGGCAATCATGGCTTCGCTGTGTGGCCACCACAGCTTCATGGCCCACTCCAGCTGAAAGCAGAGCAGAGACATCCTTGGGGGTCTGAATGACCCCTCAGAATGGGACCAGCTTCCTGACCCAGTGCACCCCAAGTGCCCCTTCCAAAGGGAAAGGGTGGGGCAGGCTTCCCTTTAGCCCTGTCTGTCCTGTCAGTCTGTCTAAAGTTACTTGGACACTCAGCTCCTGCCAGTGGCAGGGTCAGCTACCCTCTGTGGATCTCAGCAGGATCAAGGCTCAATCAGAGGCAACAGACATAAGGGAGCAAATCTGCTCCCACTGCTTAAAATCACCCAGAATGCCTTTCAAAGATGAAGGGGACATGAGTCTCTGCATTGGCATTGTTCATGCTCCCTAATGGCCTTCCTATGCACATGAGGTTGAGTGCCACTGGCACGGAAGTCAAGAGCTTACCGCTGGGGTCACGTTGGGCAAGTTCACTGCTCTGAGCCCCAGGTCCCCCTCTACGAAAGCAAGCTTTGAATCTCCCAGGACAGAAAGCTTTGAACAGGTTAGTATCACATGGCCCTGGGCACATTCCCACCTGGGTGGGGCAGAGGCCATCAGCATCCTGGAAATAGAAGAGACCTCCATGATCCGGATCCCATCCAGAGCGGAAAGGCAACAATAGAAACTTGTCAACCACGTAGGCTCGAAGTTCAGGGTCACCTTTCTGGATGGCGTGTCGCAGCAGGAACCATCCGGCTTCCAGCGCATGACCTGGTGAAGGCTTGGAGTAAGGCATCCTCCCCTGGGCGGGAGGCCCAAGTCCCTGCGCTGACCACCTGCCCACGGTGCCCCTTGCCTCTCTCCCTAACAGTGGGAGCAGCTCTGAGCTCCCCCGCCCACCCGACAGCTGCTCGCATGCAGAAAGCTTGCCCTCCCAGTGCTTCCCAGACTTGCTCTGTTGCTGCTGATGCCCCAGCCTGGGAGGCCTGTCCTCCCTTCTTGCCTGATCCTTGGCTGGTGGAGGGTGAAGGGAAGAAATCAGTCCCCAGGTGCTCCCCACATCTGCAGCCCAGAACCCAAGACCGAGCACTTCTCCTGGGCAGCCCCCAGCCCACCATGTCCCTCACCTGGGTTCTGGTGTCTCCCCAGGCAACCAGGAAGTTCCTCACCATCCTCTGACACATTCTCCAGCACCGCCTGCCCATCCCTCTGCCAGGGGAGGAGCAGGAGAAGGTAATTCTGCCTTCAGCCTCAGACATCGCTCCCTCCATAATCTGCAAGCTTGGGCAAGCCTGGCTCAGAGGGCATTTGAGCAGGAGCCCATTCACTCCCAGGAGCCTGAACCGGTTCTAACCCCGGCTTTGGACCTGGGTCCCCCAGGTGGCAAGGGTGAAACATTGAGGGGGGACTGAGATTTGGGTGCTGGGCTGCCCACAGAGGCCTGGAAGGACTTGAGTCTGGCCAGGTTTTCCTGCTCTCTGACGTGCCTGGGACTCTGGCACCCTCCCTCCTGCCCCTGGTCCCAGCGGCTCCCTGGGGCCTCCACCTTCCCGAGGGTCCCAGGCCATGCCTCGCCCTGGCCGAGCCTCCCCATGTCTCCCAGTCTGTGAAGGGGACCACCGGGGCCCTGAGGGGTGGGGGTTGCCCTGCCCCCCAGTGCCAAGGTCCCGTCTGGCAGCAGGTGTCGGCCTCCTGCCCCCCACCTGGACGTGCTGCAGAATCCTCTGGGCGCACCAGTCCCCCAGCTCCGCGTATTTGCCCGCCAGCTCCTCATCCGACTCCCCGAGCTGCTCCACCAGGTTGAGCAGCATCATGGGCACTGCCATGGGCTCTGAGGCCGGGGCCCCCGGGAGCTGGGGTCGGCCCAGCCCCGACGGGTCCTCACGCACCCAGTGTACGATCTGATCCATCATTTCCACCGCTTCGATCTGGGTGGGGTAGGGGTGAGGGGAGGCGGAGGCTGAGGCTGCATCCCACCCAGTGCCGTCCCCGGGGCTCAGCCCTGAGGTGGGAAAGCCCTGTCCTCCCACCTACTCGCAGGACACCTTCCTTCACCAAGGGCCTACTCTGGGCCTGGCCCCGGCTTGGGTGCTGGGGGGGCTTGGGTGCTGGGGGCCGGGGTGGATCTGTTCCACCCTGCCTCAGGTCTCAAGGGGCCCCAGGGAGGAGGGAGAGCCCCCCTCCCAGAGGCAAGCAGGATTGGTCCCTCTGTGTCCAGGGCCTCTGTGAAGGTGCGGGGAGGGGGGAGGATTTCAGAAGTGAAGGAAACATCTGGGGAGGGACACCCTTAGACACACAGTGACACTACCGCGCAACAAGGAGGGTGTTGCCTGGAGCCTTGGGGTCCTAGAAGGATTGACATTGACAACAGACCCAGCCTGCAGACAGGGCCCAGACGGGGGCTTGCACAGAGTAGGAATGCATCAAGTGGCCATGCCCAGTACAAGGAAGGGCACGGAGACTCACAGGGCTCCCACACACCTGGTAATGCGCTTCCCCTGTCACTCTCCACAGCTCGTTCATGGCCATAGTGTAGAAACATTCACTAAAGATGGTTCGCTGCACCTTGACAGGGCGGCCATCCCGCGTCAGCACAAAGGCACACTTTTTCCCAGGAGGCGCCACTCGGGCAGAACGGAGCAAAAATTCGCCACCTGGTGGTTGGGAAGTGGCATGTTAGAACTCAGGTAAGGACACTCCCCCCTCTCCCCTCCTTCCCACCTGTGAGTGTCCCCAGGCCCTTCGCTGTTTCTAGACCCCTCTAGGAACTAGGCACGCGTGAGCTATTGAGTAAACTTGCCCTCCGGGGACATAGGAGGCAGGGCACCTGCTTTAGCTGACTCTAGAAGTTCAGGGCGGCGGAAACGCTCGAACTTGCGGTACAGGTGACAATACATCCACACCTGTGGGGGAGCAGAGGGAATAAGGCTTAAGCTGGGAGCAGCAGGGTACGGACGAGGGGCAGTTCTAGGTGCCCTTGTCCCAGGAGGAAGAGTGTCGAGATGATGGGCCTTGTCGCGTGTGCGCGCTCGCGGACAAGACTGAGGCAGGACAGGCCACGCTGACTCTGACTTCCGCCCCTGGAAGAGCTGCAAGCCGGGGCACATTCCTACCTGCCTCCCCTGCAGCCAGACATACTTGAGGTCGTCATACACCCGCCCATCTCGGCCAAGGCACGTGAAGAAGCCCCTGTGGGACGCAGCAGCGTTAGCAAAGGGAGAAAGGGCCTTGCACTCCCCACAGCCTGCTGGGCCCGGCAGCAGCTCTGAGTCTGCTGAGAGGGAGGTGGGGGCTCTGGCAGGGCAAAGACCCTGCTGAGGGCACTGGAAAGGCAAGGCGCACCCATGCTCCTGGTCGTGGGAGTGCTCCATCCAGAAAGCCATCACACGGTCCAGCTCCTGCCCCACACGCTCCTTCCAGGCCTGCAGAGTCTCCCGCTCCTTCTCCATGTCCTGGGGAACTCGGAACTTGGAGGCGCAGTTCGCCCACAGACCTCCCCGTCTTCCTGGGCCCCAGCCTCCTCAACGGCCTCCTCTGTATCTCAGGTCACCCCAGGCTCGAGTGCGCACCAGGGCGGCCTGGCCCGTCTCCCGTAGGCCCCCAGGCCTGGGGACCCAGCCCTTGGGGTTCCCCCACCCGTGTGCGGGGCTGCCCTCCAGCCCGGGTCCCGCCCCAGGACTGACCCCACCGAATCGGGGACCCTCCAGGACAACCACCTCTCTCCCACCGGCCCCACCACTGGCCTGCCACACTCGGAGACCCCCGCTCATCCCTCCCTCTCCTCCAGGAAGCCAGGCGGAGCTGGTCGAGGTCCCGTGACTGTCACTCAGCTGATCCAGCCTCGCCCCACCCACCCCCTCCTCCGGGGGTTCCGCAGGGCCCGGGGCGGGGCCCGGGGCGGGGGGCGGGGCTTGGATATGGCTCGGCCCCGCCCCTGCACTCCAGCTCCGCCCCCACATTCGGGCCCGCCGCGACCCTCGGGTGGCAGAGTCCGGTGATGGCCTCTGTTGGGGGCCCTTGGCTTTAAATCCTCCTGGTGAGACATGCTGGGTGAGCTGGCAGGACGATCTGGGGCGGGGGTGGGGGGTGAGGGAATGCGGGGCTGGCTTTCCCCTCCCAGCCACCTCTCCCCACCCTTGAACTGAATCCTGAGAGGGGCCCCAGTTGGAGGGGCTGGGCAGGGCAGGGAGACCAAGGGCGGTGGCCCCAGCAAGGGCGTGGGGCACAGGTGCAGCAGGAGAGGGGACAGCTGGAAATGCGTAAACCGAGGTTCCTCTGACCTGTGACCCCACAGGGTGGGCAACTCCCCTCTGATGAACCAGTTCCTCATCAAATGCTTAAGCGGTCAGCACCGGTGGCAATTGTCGCTGACTTCTTCGCCCAAGTGATGCAGCTCGAAGGCCAGAAAGCAACTCTGCCTGTAAGAGTGGGCGTCTGGGGACCGCTCTGTCCTCGGGCCCCCAAAGTTCTCCAGGCCTGTCTTCCAGTGCCCAGATGTGGTTTGTATCTCTCTGTGACTGTCTGACCTGACCAGGTGCTCTGAGCAGGGCCGGCTGAACAACTGTCCCCCACTTTCCCTGCCAAGGGCAGAATTATGTGCAGGGGACGTTCCAGAGGGTCCGGGGCTCCCAGTATGGCTTGGGCTTGCTTGGACTTCTGCGTTGGTTGTCCTTTCTTCTATTGTGATGGACTGCAGCCCAGGAGTGTAACTGGGCCTCTCTACCTCGTTGGTGCAGCTGTGACATGGCCAGCACACAGAGGTTCTGGTGCCTGGGCTTGGCGCTCTACAGTGGCTCCCACTGCTGTGTGCTGGTCTTTCATGTCACAATGGCTTCCTCCTTCCAGGTTCTGGCTTCTTGGCAGGCAGAGTTCCTGCTGCAGGCTGACCTTCCCAACCACCCATAATTCACCTTTGTGATGCTTGGGAATAAGACTGACCTCCCTGGCCAAGGGTACAGACAGACCTCAGCGATACTGTGCGTTCGGTTCCAGACCACTGCAATAAAACGAGTTGTACTCTTTTTGCTGGTGAAGGGTCTGGCCTTCAATTTGTAAAAGACCCAACATCTGTGAAGTACAATAAAACAAGGTACGCCTATACACTGTAGCTTGTTTCGTCTCCACTCTCTACCTTAGCTCATACGTGTGTGTGGGGGGGGTCCTTGCCGTGGGCCCAGCTGGGCTTGTTGACTTGCCCTGCTCGCAGACAGCTGTCATTTATGGCATATCCCTTCACTTCCAGCCTCTCCCCTGCCTTCCTTGCATTCTGTCCCCCTCATGCCTAGCCAAGGACGAGCCTTGGTAGGTGGAGGTTTCTAAGGTTCCTATTGGTGGGGCCCCGGCCCTGGGTCAGTGGATGTGGCCTTGGCCAATCCCGAGGTGGAGAACTGGCGCCACTCCTCTCCCCAGCACGGCTCTCCCCAGGAGGCTGATGAGTGGTGAGCCCATTATTTTGAGACCAGCGCCAAAGATGCTAATGGCATGGCCCTTGCCTTCTGGAGTGCTACGTAGGCCGCCGTGAGGCAGGTGAGTGTGGGAACAGCAGAGGGTGGGTTTGAAGAAGAACCTTTGCAGGCCTCCACAGGCTAAGCATCCAGGGCCATCTGTCACACACCTGATAAATCTGCACAGGCCCCTCCCCTTCTGGGGCCAGCCCCATTCAGACCCTTCTCCCCAGCTGGCCCGCATCTTCCCACCGCTGGGCATTGCTCCTGTTGCTCCAATCTGAAGGACATGTGCCTGCCCCTTCCCACCTCGTGAGGCTGCTGGGCAGAGTTGGTGTGGCGGGGAAGGCAGCGCTGTGACTCCCGGTGCCAAGGACCCTACACCATACGAGATGCCGTGAGGCCAGTGGAGTGAGCACCAGGGAGAGCTGCCCCCCAAGACGCTCCCCTCCGGCCGTGAGCTCACAATGCACACGCACTCACCAGGCAAAGATGGAGAAGGCAGCTTTTGGCAGAAGAGTGAAGGGGCAAGGTGGGGGAAGGAGGCAGGCGTGCTGAGGAAGGGTTCTCCCCATGCCTTCTGTCCCTGGCACTAGTGCGAGCACCGGGGGGCTGCCTGGCCATGCCTAGGCTCTCTGGGCTTCCTGGCTGGTTGGCACTAAGTCCTAATTCCGTCCACCTAGGAAAGCCACCCCACCCCAACAGAGGGGCTCTCACAGTTGGCTCAAGAAAAGTTCTGCTTCTTTCCTTCTGGGGGCCGGGCTCTCAAGGGAGCCAGCCGATTCACTCCTGCAGCACCTGCTGAGCGCCCAACGGGGGAGCCAACCCATGGGCAACGCCATGTATCTGGGAGGTGACACTCCGGGGCCCTCCTGGGGGCCCTGAGTTCTTGGTGGAAGGAGCTGTCTGGTTCAGCCTTCCCCAACCGTCTGAGGCTGGCAGCTGCTGACCTTCCCGTCCTTTGCCCCAGTCCCCTGGTAGGGGAGGAGGGAAGGTGACTGGTCTCCACACAGGAGTTGGCAGCAGCTGCCCAGGAAGCCCCTTGGCTGCAGTGGCTTCCGTGGGACCTTGTGCTGCGACAATCTGGTTCTATCCAGGGTCATGGGTGTGGTGGAACCTTGAAACTTGCGAGGCAATTGGGAAGCAGAATCCCACTCACAGCAGGTCCTGTGAGCAGGAGGCTCCTGGGGGTTCAGTAAGATTGGGGATCCCAGACAGTGAGAGACAGCAGGTGGTTACTTCAAAAAAAGTCTTTTAATTGTTTCAAAATAGCACAAAACGACATCGCACTATGGTAATATTGAGTCACGGGGTTACTCTACAATAGATGAACGGGTGTACTGTTCTCAGAAACGAGAGAAATCAAAGGGCGCTCGGGACAAGGGATGGGGAAACGATGGGACCAGGCGAGTGGGCTCCAAGGTGACTAAACGTGACATTTTCCACAGCGAAATATACTATAATACATCAAACCAGAGGCCCCAGAGGGCGCCAGCTGGTGGGGGGGGGAGGGTCTGCAGAGGCTGGGGGACTCCCCCCGCCACAGCAGTGTCTCCAGGGCAGATGAGGGCTCCGAAAAGATGGACTGCTCCTTTCAAATCTTTTGTGACCTGCCTGCAAACCTTGCTCCTTGCCTAAATCTCAGGTGTGGGACAGAAAGCCGGCCCATTAGCTACTCCAAGCAGGGCCCCAAGCACCCCAAATCTGGCCCTAGGACTGCACAGCCTGGGGACAATGCTGCATACTGAAAGACCTGCTTCTTCCCCAGCCCACCTCCTGGATGAAACCACACACTTGCCCTCCCAGATGATCTCTGAGGCCTGAGTTCCCCTTCACAGCCCCATCCCACCCTTTCCCTTACAACTTTGCCTGTAGGGGGGGTGGCTGCAGGAAGCAGCAGTAGAGGGTGTCAGATATTCTAAGCCAGCTCTGCCAAGGTGGGAGCCTGGGTGGGGGATGGAGAGCGCTATGAACCCAGGACCAAAATGACAGTTTGCCTTGGCTTTGGCCTTGACCTCCTGAGCTAGCTCTCCTCCTCAGAAACCTGATTTTTGGCTCCTGCAGACTCTCAAGCTCAATCCTGTGGTGTGGAGCAATCGCCCGTAGGGAGTGAAGTTTGACAGCTCACCCCTCCTTTGTCCAAGACATGGGGACAGGCAAAGGGGCAGAGGGCAGGGGCCAGCAAGAGGAAAATTGGGCTGGGCAGCAAACACCAGGCCTGCAACAGAAGTTTCACGCCTGTCCTCCCCTTGCTGCCCCCAGCGTTTCCTCCAGAAAGATCCCTGCCAAGGCTTAGCCAAGGAGAGAAAGTTAAAAAAAAATAAGAAAAAATAAAGAGATACACATTCTGTACACGGCTAACAACAACAAAAAAGGGACAAAACCCCACACGCTAAGGCTAAAATTACAATAAAAATGTTAACTTCAACTTCAACTTAAAAAAATACAACAAATGCAGCAGTTGGTGATGTGGCCCCTAGCCCCAACCCACGGGGGGGCCGAAGCCAGGCTCGGTGGGGGCTACTCTACACCCCATTGGGAGTCAGGAGGTTTTCACAGAACACTGCTCAGGCCACCACAGGGCTCCTGCTCACCCCGCCCCCGTCTTTTTTCTTTCTTCTCGCTTTAAATGGGAAAGAGGGACGGGGAGAAGAGGAGGGGGTAGATACGAAGGCCTCTGAGAAAATGTGTAAGCTTCCTGTGGGATCGCAGGCAGAGACGGATTGGATAAGCTGAGGGCAAGCTGTTAACGGTAGCAGAAAATGCAAAGGGAACAAAATAAAACAGAACTCAGCACAGGGTGCCCTGCGAAGCCTCTCTCGCCTCTCAGAGCAGAGGCAGGGGTAGGGGTAAGGACGGTGCCCTTTCTCCGGCTTCCGTGTCCCCTGCCTGGCCCCTGGCTGCCCCTTGGAGTCAAGGGTGATCAACGGCAGGAGGTGCGCAGGCTGTGGAGGTGGTGCCTCCCCTGCTGTGGCATCTTTGCTCTAAGCTTCTGTTTTTCTCACTCTCAGGGTCTCTGGGGGCTCACTCAGCCCCCAGGAGAAGGCGCAGGGGACGAAGGCGCACTGCTCCCACTTGCTCACTGCTCTTCCAGACCTGCCCCCGCTTCCTCCCAACAACAATGGCAAAATGTGCTTTCTTGAGATTATTTTAAAAACAGAGAAAAGGAGAGAATGAACGGTGGCCAGTAGCTTGGGAGGGTGAAGTGTGAGCGCCGGGTGGGGTTCCTGAAGCAGAGGGGGGTCTGGAGAGGAATCCAGGTGCAAAGCAGCTGCCTCTCACTGACCATCTGCCTTAGATTTCTTTGGAGCGGATTTTCTGGGAACATGGAAGGAAAAGAGAAAGTTTAGAGGGGGCTCCTGACAGCTCTGCGGGGCCCGTTGTAAGTTTCTGGCTGGTGTCCAGCGGGGCTTCATACCCAGTTAAGCCCCCTCCCACCCAATCATTTAAGAAGCGGAGCCCTAGGATTCCCACAGCTCCTTCCTCACAGGAGCTGCCCACCCTAGTCTTAGAAGGTTCCTGAAAGGAGCTTCCTGCTTACATTTCTGGAGAGGACATGGGCCGCTTGCTGGCTGGCTTGGTGCCAGAGTTGTCTTTACTGGTTTCTGAAAGGAAAGGAGGAGCAGTGAGCGGTGCAGTAAAGTCACACAGCAGCTCCCAAGCTGAGAGAACACATCTGCACCCCGCACCCCAGCCCCCCAGCCCTGCAGCGTGACCAGCTGAGAATGATGGTCCTTCCCGTGGTTCTGGCCACCTGGGTACTGCCCCGCAGGTTGGCCCTAGACTCAGGTTCATGGCCCTCACTGTTCTCCCTGCTCAGCCTCGTGGGAGCTGCCTCAAAAACTGACGGGGCAGCCTGGGGTCTCCACGCCCCACCTCAACAGCCCTGGGAAGCTTTCCCTGCACCCCACGTGAGGGGAGGTACTGTCCACAAGATACCTGCCCAGCACCCTAGGCCATCATGCCCCACCCCTGCCCGGAGTGTAAAGCTCCAAAGTCCAGCTTGGAGCTGGGTCACCCCACCCGCCCGATGTTTGCGAGGGGCTTCCACTCCCCAGAGGCTGCCCAAGGAGCCCAACGAATAACACCCACCTTGCAACCACCTCACTTGGGTGGCCGGGCCGTAGCCCTTCTCGTTGCGGGCAGCGATGCGGAAGATGATGGCGGGCTTCGTGGTGTAGTCAATGTGGGCGTTGGAGAGGCTAGAGGACTGCACGAGGCAGGAGGGGCTGGGCCCGCAGTACACCCGCATGAAGGCCAGCTGGGCCGGGGTCGAGCTCTTGGGCTCGCCGCCGCCGGCCTGGGAGCTCTGGATGGCCAGGTAGACCGAGTACTCGATGATCTTGCCCGAGGTCACAGAGGGGGGCTCCCAGGTGAGGTGAGCACCGTCGGGACTCTAGAAGTAAGGTGACAGAGGTCAAGGTGAGCTGTTGTCACCTCTGCACCTGCATCCCACGCTGCCTGTACCAGAGTGCTTCCCAACTTGCACACTCAGTGCTCACACCTCACTGCTCCTCCTAACACAACAGACCTATTTCACAGCGGAATTCGAGGAGCTCCAGAGAGATGGCCTCATCCGCCCCCATCTGGAAGGCAGACTCATGCAACGAGAAAATAAAAGAAACCAGGACTCACTACAGAGCCTTCCTCTACCCACTCTGACACCTAAAGACTTATCAGTTAGCCTCTTGGTGCCTCAGTTTCCTCATCAGGAAAATGGAGCTAACAACAGGTTCCAGACCTCTTCAGGCTGTGCTAAGGATTAGATAAAAAAACATGTTGGACATGACATGCAGTGAACACTCACTGAACATCAGCTGCCATGTTCACAGACGGCAGAACGAGGCCGGGGGATAAGAAGGAACTTGCCCTTGTCACCCCAGCACTTGGGAACAGTGCCAGGACCAGAGGCTTCACCCCAAATCTTGAGGCCTCCCCTGAGTCACCCCCCACCTGGTCCAGCACAGAAGGGAGTTCCGTATGTATGAACTCAGCAGAGACCTGCTCTGCTCCAGGCAGGCGGGGGACCAGCCAGAAACTGAGGGCTGCTCCGTGGTAAGACTCACTTTGCTGATTTTAATGGCACAGGGGGCCCCTGGGAAACCAGGCAGACACGTCTTAAAAGCTGAGATCTCGCTGAAGGGCCCCCTGCCACAGGCATTGATCCCGGCAACACGAAACTTATAGGCTGTGCCGGGCTGCAGTTCCTGCTTCTTCAGCTGCGTATAGTCTGGGACAGTGCCCGAGTCGTCCTGGGGAGACAGGCCAGAAGAACAGGAAGAGGGAGAGAAGACAGTCACGTGAACCCCACTGTCAAGAAGGCAGCTCTGGGCTGGCAGAGCCGTTATTCCAACCCGGGGACCACGCAGGTCCATCTGGGGAGGGACAGGGGGAAATAGGGCAGCGATGGCACCCCCTCCAAGACAAGGGGGGACGTGGTGAGAGAACTGAGACTGGGCTTCTTCGCTGCTTCAAGGGGCACAGGAAGAAGGAGTGCGTGGCTTGGGCTCTGCACCTGGCTGTCCCCGGGCGATCCCCAAGATGGAGGACACCCCTGGGGAGCTTCTGAAGTCTCCTCGAGCCCTGGCACCTGCCTCATGGCCAGGATCCACCCGCCTGAGGGCATCAGCTCCTGGGGACACTTACATCAGACGGGACAGCGTCATCTGGTGGCAGGAAATAGTGTGTCACCATTACATTAGTGCCCTTGATCACTCCCACATCAAACCACTGGTTCTCTTTCTTCACAGGGGCTTTGCTGGGCGGGGGCGGTAGGTCCGGCTTCTGGTAAAACGGCAAGAGGAGAAGCGATCAGGCCCTGAGCCCTCGGGGCCGAGGCAGCAACTCCCGAAGCCCCATCACACCAGACTCACCACGCCCAGGGACTCGATGCCATTGGCCACCTCAGTCAGGGTAGCGGCGGCCTGCAGCTTTGCGGGACTGGCTCCCACGACTGGCTGGGGGGCCACAAACGTGTTGGAAGGAGCCAGGCCTGGAAGGAAAGAAGTCATCAGTGGGAAACAGCCCAGAGACTCGGCTGCTGATTGGAACCCCTCCCTCAGACCAGTCCATACTCCCCATCTGTGCACAGAGGGGCCCAGATTCCCCCCAAAACCTCTCCCCAATCAACTGAATTCCCTGGGGGTAGTACTGCGGGAAATATGCCCATGGCTGGCCAGGCCCCGCTTACTCTCAGTGGCTGTGGAGGGCAGCAGGGCCACGGTGCTGGGGACGGCCCCGGCCAGCTCGCTGAGGCAGTTGCCCTCAATGGCCGGGTCGTTGAGGCTGTCAGCGGGGGCCAGGGCCTCGGTGGGGAGGTGGTGCTGCTGCTGCTGGGCCTGTGCCTCCTGGAGCTGCTGCTGCTGCTGCACCAAGGCGGCCAGCTCCTGCTGCGTCAGCACGATGGGGATGGTGGTGGCCTGGCCCTCCTGACCCTCGGCGGCAAGGTGGCCCAGCTCTGCCTGTGTCACAGCTGCCGCCGCCTCGGATGTGTCCATGGGCTCCCCAGTGCCTGCTCCAGAGTGGAGAAAAACACTACTCAAGACGGATGCCAGCCAGGGGGAGTCTGTCCCTCGCCTTCCAATGTCACCCCTCCACCTCCCAGCACTAATGGCAGAGTCCCAAGAGACGTAGGCCCTGGAAGCCTCTACCACGGACCTTCCCTACCCTGCCATCCACTGACCAAGGGGCCCCGCCTCCTTTCTGGGTGCCCAGCCCAGCCCGTCAGCAGTGCCTGTCCTCCCTGTCACACGGGACTTAGGCCACCCTGGTGGGAATGGGCCTCTTCTTCTCATGATGTCCGTCAGCAGGGAGGCTCCAGAACCCCGAGTCCGCCTCACCACTCCTCCCGAGGGACCCGTCTTCCCTTCAATTTCAGGGTGTTCCTCTGGCCTTGACTGCAGATGGCATGGCGAGCTGCCCTCCCCCAGCACCTACCCATGACGGCTTGCTGTGCAGCCTGGAGCACTGCCTGGATGGCCAGGGCCTGGGCTTCCTCTGTGGCTGCGGCCTGGGCAGCTGCTTCGGCGGCAGCAGTCACCGCCAGCTCCTCAGGGGTGAGCCCTGTTACCATGAGGGTGGTGGTGCCTGCCTGGGCCTCGGCCATCAGCTCTTGGGGAAGTGACAACTGGTCTACTTCAGACTGTGTGGGTGGGGGTGGCTGGACCACCACAGTGGCCACCACAGCTGAGTTGGCAGGCTCCTGGCCTGACGATGGGTCCCCTGTACTGCTCAGATCCACGGCGGTCTGCAGCTCAGGGGTCTGGGAAGCTGACAGGACATCGGCGGACTCCCCCATCAGGGGTGTGGAGGCGGGCTGCAGGAGTTGCCGTGGCGGCAGCTGCTGGCGTGGCCCTGGCGAGGCCTGGAGTTCCTCTGGGGGCTGCAGGATGTCAACAGCAGAGAAGGGCATGTCAGAAGTTTCTGTGTTGGCTATGGTCACTGTTATCGTGGCCGGGATGGGGACTTCGGTGGTCAGAGCCCCTGGGGTAGTCTCAGTCACGGATGAGATCTTCTAGAAAGGGAGAGAAGCCCCTGTCAGAGGGGAGGAGAGGGAGGCCAGAACCGGGCAGCCTTCATCTCTCCCTGCTGGCGTGGATCCCCATTCTCCACAGGCCAGCGCAACCCCGTTAAATGGGGAGGGGTGGCGGATCACTGAGCAGCAGAAGTGTGGCAAGACGAGAGACCTTCGAGACCCGTTAGCCAAATTGAACCCGTCCTCAGAGAGGCCTCCCAGTCTAGTCAGAAAGGCGCCCTCATATTCCCGCCTTGTCACACCTACAGGCTACAGTGAAACCACAAGCCATGGAAATGGGTGGCTCCCGCCTCCTGCCCTGTCATGCCCACAGGCCACCCCATTCGCGGTCTGGGAAAGGAACCAGGAGCAGCCCTGTGGCCTGGTACGAGAGCGACACCTGGCGTCCGACTCCGTAACAGCACAGGCTGAAGGCGCACCGGGCAGCGGGGAGGCACCAGGGGATCCTCCCTCCCAGAACTCTTACGGGCACAGAGGGGCCTGGGGCCGGTGTGGACTGTGTCACAGTAGTCACGGCCCGCGTCAGCGTAGAGGACACGGTGGTCGTGATGGCACTGGAGCTGGTGATGTTCACACTGTCGCCCTCCGTGCTCTCTACCTCTCCCTGGTCGCTGGCAGCCGGCGGGGGATCTGTGGGGGGCAGGCAGTGAGGCGACAGGCACTTGGCTAGCATGGGTCTGGCGGGGAGTCTGGCTGACAGGAGCCCCAGGGCCTCTCCCCGAGAGGACAGTTGCCAGCAGGACACCCCCCCACCCCCAAAAACTAAGCCCCACAGAATCTGTTGGGCTCTAAGTAGATCTTTCAGGTACCGCTTCCCTCACACTTTGCGCCCTGGGCTCTGGGACACCAGGAATGCCAGCCTTCACTCACCCTGGTTGGAACTCATGTTGGAGGTGACAGTAGTGGCCGTGTGCGTGGTGCCGGTCTCGTGGGTCTCACAGGGAGGGTTGGAGCACACCCTCTGCGTTGGAAAAGGAGTCAGCAATGAAGCACCCGCCTGGGGAGCGACGGTGGGCGGTGCTGCCCCCTCCAAGCTGGACTCCAGGGTCCTATGGGAGGGGGCACTGTCGGGGAGCAGGGTGCCCATGCTGACTGACATGGTGGTGCCAGTGGAAGTGGTCTGGTGTGTCTCGCAGGGGCGGCCGGCAGGGGGCTGCTGCCCATGCTCGGGCTGGCCTGCACCCCCACCGGAGGTGGCGGTGGTGGGTGTATGGGTGGTGCCCGTCTCGTGGGTCTCGCAGGGCGGGTTGGAGCAGACCCGCTGGGCGCTGCCCGCATTCGAGGTAGTGGCCGTGTTGGTGGTGCCTGTCTCGTGGGTCTCGCACGGCGGGTTGGAGCAGACCTGGGTCACGGTGGTTGAGGAGCCCAGCAGCGCCTCCAGGGCTGTCACAGTCACAGGGGCGCTGGCTGAGCTCTCGTACGCATGTGTGGGGAGCCCTCGCATTTCGCCAGGCTCCCCAGCACCCATGCTAGAGCAGGCTGTGCTGGGGGTGCTGATGTTGTGGCTGTGATGTGCCTCCAGCTGGTGCCCCGTGGACACCAGGCCAGCTACCGGGCTGTCCTTGCCGCTGGGGCCGCTGGGCCTGACTTGGCCACTCGCCGGGGCCAACTGCACAAAAGCGGTGCCATGGCCCCCGGCCTCCAACGCCAGGCCCGGCCCAAGGAGTGGGCTGGCTGAGCACGGGGCCCCAGTGGCCATTACAGTCATGGTGGTGCTGGTTGCACTGGTCTGGCGGGTTTGGCATGAGGCTTTGACAGAATTCTGGGCTCCCTCCAGGGCCCCCGCCGCCACCCCGACCCGGACCACAGCAGGGGTGGTGGTGGTCGCACAGCTGTGCCGGGTGTCTCGCTGCTGGCTGGCACCAATGCTCGACATGGCAGTGGAGGCGGTGTTGGTGGTGCCCGTCTCGTGGGTTTCACAGGGCGGGTTGGAGCAGCCGTGCTGGCCAGCCATGTTAGAGGTGGCAGTGGTGGCGGTATTGGTGGTGCCTGTCTCATGGGTCTCGCACGGTGGGTTGGAGCAGACGCGAACCACACTGCCATTCTGCTGCCCCACTGTCGAAGTGACGAGAGAAGCGGCCGCGTCCTGTCTATCACAGACGAACTGCACTTGGGTCGGCTGCGGGTGCCCCCCAAGGTTAGCCACGACGGTGGTGGTGGCCGTGTTGGTGGTGCCTGTCTCGTGGGTCTCACAAGGCGGGTTGGAGCAGACCAGCGTCACGGTGCCAGGCTGCACGTCACCCTGACCAGAGTCAGCAATGGTGACAGTGGCCGTAGGCTGTTCCGTAGTAGGTGAGGCCAGGATGGACACAGGGAGGTCGTGCACAGGCTGGGCCTCCACCCCACTGGGCGCCGTGATCAGAGTCACCTGCGTAGGCTGGGAGACAGGCTGGGAAGACACCAGACGGTAAGAGTTAGCTGTGCAACTTTCCATCTGTCCCTTCCAACGTCCTACACTGTCATGCATGCCAACTGGGACGACAGACTCGGCTCCTCCTTGCTCTGACCCCAAGACACTGACTTGCTCAAGGACCAAGAGGCAGTGCTTCACCTCAAGGTCCAGGGCCAGCCCTGGTTAGGGAAGACACCCTGCTGACACTGCGCCACCCAAAGGCCAGCAACAGATGCTTCACCAATTCCAGGAATTCAGCTGAAGATGTATGAAAAGGAAAATGCTACATGCACATGAAGATAAATGGCTGCATCATCTACAACATAACGAGAAAAGAACCTAGCGGTCAAAAACTGGAAATGACTGAAATATGTTGTCGCAACAAGAGAGAGAATTAGTGATTAAGAATTATGATTCTGCAACAGGGAACATGTGCCATGATGCCACACACGAGGGAGAGAGAGGACCTGCTACACAAAGTAGCAGAGCAATGGGAGACCGTACCCCTCAGGCTGGAGCGCACGTGCTTTCACGCAGCCCCTGGCATGCACGCACAACCCTCACGAACTCTCAGCCACACTACCTGCATGGTGATGGTGGGGGTGGTGAGACCACTGGCCGCTGTCAGCGTGGTCTGTGCGGCCGACACGGTGATGGCAGTGGGGTTGATCACCTGGCTCGAGAGGGTGGCAATGGTGCCTAAGGTGGTGATGGGTGTGGCCAGGGAAGCACTGGTACTGTGGCCCCCAGCTCCAGCAAGGCTGGTGGAAACGGTACCTGTCACGGTACCCAGGGTTGTGACACCTAAAGGCGGGGAGAGGCAGAATGAAGATGAGGCCTGCTGCTGCTGCCTCCTTTCCAGTCGCTTTTCTCACTGGACGGCGCTGGGGGGCACTGGGAAGTCTAGAGTGCCCCCAACAGGAACAGAAAGCTCCAGAGAGAGTACCTGCCCCCTTCCCCAGCCCTCCTATGGGAGGCAGACCCAGAAAGAATGTGGGAAGAGGCCACACCTGTGGTGCCCTTCACAACCAACGTGGTGACAGCTGGTTTGACAGCAGAGACAGTGACGGGGGTGACCAGGCGGACGCCCCCCATGGGCACGGTGCGGAGGATGGTGCCTGGCTGTCCAGGGGCCCCCTTCAGCACCACCTGGAACAACAGAGGAAAGGGCCCCCAACGTCACTCACAGGGTGGCCGGACCCGGTGCTGCCCCCTCCCAGGCCCCTCAGGAAGACACATAGGGCACATGTGGCCTCCTGGGATCCTGGACTGGACAGAGGGGTGAAGGGGAGGGCCAGGCATGCCTCACCTGGGTCACTCCTTGCTGCCCATGGCCAGTGGCAATTTTGGGAACAGCAGTGATGATTTTTGCAGGTGCTCCAGTTCCCGAAGTCATAACCTTGGTGGTGATAATGGTGATGGGGGACTTGATGCCAGGAGTGCTGGTCACACCTGGACAGGAGAGGGGAAGCATGGCTTCAGGCCGGGCCTGAGATTCCCCCGTGCTAGCTCCCATGTCCCGCTTCCTTCTGCCCCTCGCACCAAACGAACAGGTGCCAATTAAAGCCACACCCTGCCACCTCCCTACAGACCTTACACAAAAGGCAAGGGGAGGGTGGAGAAGAGGGGAAAAACCAAACAGAAAAGCAAGAGCACAGCAGAGCTCAGCCTCGACGCCCGTCCGGCGGTAGCACCCCTCCCCGGTTCGTCACCCACGCGCTGGGGGAAACCTCTACCTGTGGCGCCCGCCTGCGTGATGATGGCTGACATGGGGATGGTCTTGATGATGGTGGTGGTGCCGGGCTTGGTGGTGCTAGGGGACACGCTGCTGATGCCCAGGATGGTGGGCTTAGTCCCAGCCCCGCTGGCCTGTGTGGTAGTGATGATGGTGGTGGGCTTGCCATCTGCTGAGGTCACCAGTTTCAGGATGGTCCCGGCTGGCAGGGGCCCTTTGGTCTGCGAGGGAAAACAGGTGGAGGAGGGCGAGGTGGATCGGCAGCCAGGACGGAGCTACTCTCCACCGCAGCCCAAGCAGCTCCAGGCCTCTTCTGCACACTGCGGGGGACAGGACCGAGCAGTAGAACTTGATGTGCGACACGTGCTCAACGGACCGTCTCTGGGCAGGGACACCAAGTTCCACTTGCTTGTGTCGCCGAGTGTGGGACCCACAAGCTCACCTGGATGATCTGGGTCACCGGGCCTGTAGATGCCTGGCCTGTGACTGCCGAAGTCTGAACTGGTTTGGTTTGCACCACTGACATCACTTTGCCCAGGTTGGAAATCTAAAAAGCAAAGAAAGGATGGAGCCGGGAGTGATCTAGAAAGCAATGCAGGCTGCAGCCTGGGCTGCGGCTCTCCTGGCACGGGCCCGGGGCAGTGCCACAGCCTGGCAGCTGTCACGTGCAGTAGGGCTGCATCTGTCACTCACCAGAGCACTGCCTCCTGGGACGGAAATGGGGCTCTTCACCAGGGTGATGGTCTTGGTGACCCCACCCACGACTGTGGTCACCACCTGGGCTTGCTGGGCCACAGTCACAGTCCCAGACTTGTGCACTGTGATGATGGGGCGAGTGGACGTGTTGGCAGCAGAGGAGACGGACGTGCCCACCTGGGCGGCTGCAGTCTTTAGCATGCGAGTGGCTGGGTTGCTCACCTGGAGGAGGGGGTAGGGATGAGTGCCAGGCAGGGCTGAGAGAGCCCGAGTCTCTATGTGGCATGTCCTGGAGGGCCTGCAAATCTGCTTCATCTGCCACCTCCTGTCTTCCCCCTCCCACACTACAGAACTCGGTTTGGTTCACCTTTCCCTTAGCGAAGGGAGGAGACTAAACGATATAGGTCGCGTCCAAGGCTATGACACCCGTGACAGACAGCTGTGTCCAGAGCAAGCACCGATTGTGGGCTAAGAGCCTCTGTGGGCTGGTCTGAGGCCCTGGAAAAGTGACCGCTGTCTGGCTGCACTCTGCCTGGAAGCCCCCGGCTTCACGGCTGCCAGCTCACGCCCAGGTCCCCGGGATGCTTACCATGACTGGTGAGGAGGCCACCTTCACCGTGGCTGGGAGGGTGGTAGTGCCCGGTGTGACGGCCACGGTTTTCACAATGGTGGTGCCTGCTGGGACGCTCAGCACTGTGGGCGCCGAGGAAGGAGGGATCTTCTGAGTGGCGGCTGCTGCAGCCGCCAACGCAGCCATGCCACTCATCTGCGGGTTGCTGCCAATCACCTGCGGCGGGCATGCGCCGTGTGAGCCACGGGGAGCGTGCGCACCGGGGCACCTAGCTCCCTGCTCCAGGCTTCCCCGGGGAGCCTTCTGCCCACCCAGGGTTCCACGCTCCTCGCAGCAGCACCACAGCTCTCCCGGCCCCAAACCTGGATTCCTACTACTCAGCAGGCACAGGGACCCCAAGGCAGGAGGTTGCCGGCAGCTCTGGATCTTTCCTAAAGACCACAGAGTGAAAGACAGCTCCCTCCGAGTCTGCATTAACCACCAGCAGTTTAGATTCTCCCCTCGGGCTTTAGGACAAGAAAGTTCACGTTAACACGCCCTGGGGATCAAAGAGCAGGGAAGTCCTTTTGAAACATCAACTTGCTTATTCTTATTAACTTGGTAACGAACAGTCACTTCATCAGTGCTTTACAGGCGACAAGGGCCCAGGGTGAATGGTGCTGCAGGCAGGTGGGATTCAAATCCAGTCAAGGTGCCATCAATCACCAACCAGGAAGTCCCACCCCATCCAGCCTGGTCACGCAATGGCTCCTCACCGTGCCCTGGGCACTCTGAGTCGGCACGACCATCCGCACGCCTGCAGGAAGGGAGGTCATGGTGACGGGGGCTTTCCCAGCCTGGCTGGCAGGTCTCATGGTGACCAACGGGGTTCCTGTTGTAGCCTGAGGACCGGTCACTTTGAGAACAGCAGGGACACCTGGCAAGCACAGGGGGTGGCCATGAGCAGGGCTCCAGCCTCTGTCGGGTCTTTCAGCATTTAGACGTGAACTGCTTCGGCGACCTGCTGGAGCTTTGTATCTGGCCGTTCCAGGCACCCTCAGCAACGGTCCCCACAGGTGCGACTGAGCTTTCTCCCCACACCCAGCCCCTCAGTAAGAAGCCCGCACCAATGGCTGCCATGTGTGCTGGCTGTTTAGCAGTCTTCATGCAGGAGGGCACTCTCCCGGTGGGCCAGCCCTACCCGCACGCTCACCTTGAGTCCGGGCGGCAGCGGGCACTGAAATCGAGCTGCCGGGCACTGGTGGCAACACCTGGATGGTGGTGGTGGTCGGAGGCGCGGCAGCAGCCTGGGGCAGGAGCGTGATGCCTACTTGGGTCAGCGGCTGCACAGCAGGTGCGGCTGCTGCCGGGGCAGGGCTCTTGGGAGGGTTGGTAGGCACAGATGGGACTGGATTGGGTGTGGGGGAGGTGGCAGTAGCAGCCGTGGCAGGAATGTCGTATTTCTGGAGCTGCAGAAGGTAACTGTCGGCAGTTGCCACTGCCCCCCAGCTCACCTCCAGGGAATTGGTGTTGGCTCGTACCAGTTGTACTCTGGCCGGGGGCGGTGGCTTTTCTGTCAAGAGACCAAAGCCGGTCAGAAGGGGGAGGCTTCAGCTTCAGGGGTGAACGTGGCAGAAGACACGCCCGCAGGCTCAGCTGCACTGTGGTGGGCCCTAAGGCTGCCTCCTCCAGTTGGCCTTACCTGTTTCCAGGTACCAGAGGTCCTTACAGCACACCTGGTTGTTCCAGGCCTTTCGGTAGCCATCACGCCCACTCCAAATGTATAGGCGGGTATTGATTGCTACAGCGCAGTGGCCGGCTCGGGCCCGGGGGATGTTGTCCTCCAGTGTGTCCATCAGGATGGTCTCCCAGGCCATGGTATCTGGGGAGAGCGGGAGGCGGAGGTCAGCAGGGAGGCAAAGGAGCCTACCATCCCCGAGCGGCCCTTTGGCCTTTTGCTGTCAGGGATGGAGAATTAAAACAAGGAAGTCATCAAAGACGACTCAATTAGAAGAAAAACTCCAAACCCCCAGAACTCTGTGTGGCCAAAAGACCTAACAATGATAATCCACGGACTACAAACTGGGAAAACTATTTGAAACACACAGCCAAAGGTTTCCCTTCTTGCACACCACACAACACAAGAGCCTACAGAAAGAGACGGATAAACAGGAACACAAGCTACAGAAAAGGCGACAGAAGGATCTAAGAAAAATGACGTACTGCATTCACAGTAAGAGAAACGCCAGCTTAATCCATAGTATGCCTGGCAGTTTCTCTGCAGTGCCTGCTGCAGCCAGGGGCATGGGGCTGGCCCGTGGGGAGAGTCAGTCACCCGTCGGGCTTGGTGAAGAGCAAAGGTTTGACTGTCGCTGCACCGGCACTGCCAGGGGTGTGTATGAGGGTACAGCCTCTGCGCAGGGCAGCCTGGCAGCAATTCTACCTCAAGGTTTCTACCTTTCAGATACACTTGCACGTGGGTGAGAACGGCGCAAGGATACTCACGGAGCAGCGTCTGTGCAAGTTTCGACACCAGGATAGCGATTCAAAAGAATGAGGCTGTGTGGCATGTGGGGATGGGATGGACTCCAAGACAGAGTAAACGGGAAAAGGCTGAGTGCAGCGCTGCGTAGAGCAGGCTGCCGCTTTGTTTGTTTCTAAAGGAACCTACAAGCAATGCTTGTATATACAGAGAAGTCCCTGCAGGGTGGACAACCCAGCAACGTGGCCGCCTCTGGGCACAATGGCAGGCAGGGGGAGGCTCTGCACCCTTCGGCTTTGTGTTTCCACATGTCACACCATGTGTAGGAAGAGCCTATTCGACAAATGAAAAGGAGGAGGTTCCATCCGAGCACTCTGACCACTGGCTTCTTCTCGAATTCTAGAGGCACAGGCCTGAGAAGCTTCGCTCCCTGCACACCCCACACAGCTCTCACGGCCGAGGAGGGCCTGCCTCCTGCAGCCCTCCGCAGGCCACTCCAAGCCCGAGGAGGCCATACCCAGGTTGAGACAAGCCAGTGTGTTGGTACACTTCCACTCCTTCTCGTGTGTGGCCACTTTGACGTCATCCATGACAAGAGGCACCCAGCCACCAAACACGTACATTCTGGGAGGAGGGAGGGAAGAGTAAGAGACGATTGTAGAGGAGGTGCCAAGCTAGAGGCCACCTCTTCCATCCATAAAGTTCTACACACTTGGTCCTCTAGCTGTCCCAGGAGAGTCCCCCAGGACGCACGAAGCTCTCTGTGTGGCCCTCTCCTGCTCGGTGGCTCAGCCCTCACAAGAACTGTGTCACCTCCACTATATGGAACCGCTGTTGAGCTCTTCTCAGTCCCCATTGTCCTTATATTCGCTTTGGGATCTCGGTATTGACAGACCCCCTGCGGCTTATATGCAGGATCTAGAACGGTCTGTGCCCCTCTACCCCAAGTCTGTCTTCTCTTGGTCCCCCAGGGTCATAATGTAAAGATGGGGCTCCTGACAGCCAGCCCAGCCAGAAAGAGGCCTCCTCAGGATTGCTGGCACCAAGACCAAACTGAGAGCCCTTTGGGGGGTGGGCAGAGGAGGGCTAGCAAGAGAAAAGCAATGAATGGCCGGCTACTCACTTGTTGCCGATGGTCGTGGCCGAGTGGAGGCTGCGAGGAAGAGGTGCCACCCCGCTGAGACTGGGCTTATTCCATGTCAGAGTCTCTGTGAAGAGCGAGGGAGGAAGGAGGGTTACCCACATTATGTCAGACACGTGCCCTCTGACCCAGAGGAAGTGCCCTGGCCTCGGGGAAGGCTCTGGAAGGTGGGTGCTGACCCAGGCCAAGAATTCCATGCCTGTCCTCCCTCTAGTCCATAGGAGGCCCTTGGATCAGCGTTTCCCAAGCTATGTTCACCATCTTGGCAATTAGCGTCTCTTCAAATATCGACTGGACGTCTGCTGTCGCCAGCACTGCTGTCAGGGCTGGGTAGGGTCAGGGAGCGTAAGACGTGCCCGTTCCTCCTCTCCCCAAAATGCCTTCACCCTCACACCACCTCCGCTGTCTACAGACCGCGCGTGGGGAAGCACCACGCTGCTGGGAGTTTCGCTCACAAGAAACTGTTTCTTTGGAGTGTCCACACTGATCTATAGAACTAAATAAACCTCCAGAGACATGTTGTCAGCCACCTTCTCCCCTCGGCCTTCTTAGGGTCAGAACCCCACACTTCTTTCCGCCACTCCCGATACCCCACCTGGTTACCAGCCCAAGTAGCCCCCAGACATCTCATGGGCTCTCGACGTCCCATGTGACGACAACAGACCAGTGTGCACGACTCCCGGTCCAGTCTGACCACTGACGAATCGAGAGGGACCCATGCTACCTAATCCACACAATTCCATTCTAGAAGGGCCTTGACCTCCCCCATTTTTCTCCTATAAGCTGGCAGACCAACTCAGCCTTCCTCTTTCTCAAAAGCAGTGCCACAAGCTCCGGGGAAAGAGGACAGCCCCAAACAGGGTTTGGCCCCCACCCTGCCACAGCAAGGAGCCAAGCAGGACACGCCCCCTGTGAACCCCGCACCGCCACCCCATGCTGGCCCCCCAGCAGACTAGCTGCTGTGAGGCGACTGGAGAAGCCACAGCCACATCTTACCAATATCCAGGGTCCACAGGTCCCCGAGCCGGCAGCCACTCATCCCTCCATAGATGACCAGCTTGGACTTCTTGTTGTCTTTCTCCGTGTACACCACGGCAGTGTGCGACTCCCGGGGTGGGGGCAGGACGCCGTAGGTAATGGGAATGTCCCAGGCTACCACTCCGGAGCCGGGCCGCAACTCCAGGATGTATAAGTCATTCAGGTACCTGGAGAAGAAAGGTCAGTTATGGTCAGCGCCGGCTCCACGTGCCAGCTGCCACTCCGACTTCTGCGGCTGAGCAGCAGATTCCTTGGGAGACAAACGGAGCTAAGGGCCCATGAACAAGTTCTTTTTCTAGCCTCGCCCCCAAGGACGGGCTGCCAAAAGCTCTGGAGGAGGAGCGTGAGTCCAAGAGGAGCAGCAGGACGGGGCCTGCTGGGCTGCCTTGCCCACGAAGCTGGGCATTATACCAGGGCATCCTGGCGTGGGACAACTCTGACTTTAGCAAGGCCCTTGGCCACTGGCCTTGGAGAGTGAAAAAACAAATCGCTAACCCTGCAGGCAGGCGGCAGAGGCCGCGAAGGAAAGCACCAGTGCTAAACTGGGTCTGAGCAGAGACCAGTCCAAGGCAAGGGAGGTGCCCACCTCCTGGCCTGCCCTCCTCCCCCAGGCCTCCTCATGGTTAGAGAGCTCAGAGCCTGAATGCTCCTTCTAGGACATCTAGTGGCACCTTCTCCTTTCATGAAGGGACTTGGCATGGTGGGATGGGTGGGTGGCACGTGGGAATCCACATGAAGAGGACAAAGCCTCACCTCGGAATGTTGTTCTTGGGGTCCTCGCTGTCATTAGCCAGACCCCCAAACAGGTAGCATTTATTGCCCACAAGGGAGAAGCTGTGCCCGAGCCGAGGACATGGAGGGGGCCCATTTTTGGGCGTCTTTGCTTTGAGTCTCTTCCACTCCCACCGGCTTGCCTGCAAAATCAAGAGTCACTGATCAAATCAGGGAGGGTGAAGCTGGCCTTTGGGGCCTGGGCCATTGGTGCTGTAGGGAGGAGGTGACCAGGCTGAGGTAGGTGTGTGAGGGCAGAGGAGCCCCTGACCCCTCCACACTCCTGCCTCGCCACCCCCACCCGGGCCACAGCTGTAAGGAGCACAGCAGGGGCCGTTACCTGGAGCTCATAGAGGTCATTGCTGTATTTCCCATACTCGACCATCCCACCGAACACCAGCAGGCGGGTCCCATCGCACACAAAGCCATAGGCTGCACACCCAGGGGGGATGTCCCCTCTCACGGCTGGGATGAACCACTGGTTGGTGGCTGAGGAACAAAAGGAAGCGAAAGTCAGAACACCTGGGGAGCTCCTGGAACAAGAGTCCCCACCCCTCTTACTCCCCCAATCCACCAGCCTTCCAAACGTGGACCGAGAAAGGAGGGGCCGAGACAGCGCCTGTTTCCAAGGATGTGGGACTTTCTCCTTTCAGCATCCGAGTGCCAACCCTCTATCCCAGACATCTTCCAAACACCTGGACCTGAGAGGCCACCTCCAAACAGCCAGCGATCACCCTGCTTCTCCTGAAGGCTGTCTCAGCGGGGCACAACTCATTGACCAAGATAGCTCATCAGCTCCTGGGAAAGTGGCCGCCGACTTCCTTCCCCTACTGCTTGGTGGGTCTTCGAAAAGAAACTTGTTACACCCAAAATACCCGCTTGGTGGCCCCATGCCCCTCCTCCCCAGGGGCCCACAGCTGTATCTGGAAGGGGCTGTAAGAACCACGGTACCGGCGGCTGCTCTCCCTTCCTGCAGGCGCTGGGCACTCAAGTCAGCGTGACCTGCTGGTTGAGGAGGGAGAGCAGGACACACAAGAACAATCTGTGCTGGCGTCTCCTAGGTGATGGTCCACATCGCCCCTCCCCCCCATATCACGCCCACACCCCTCCAGAACATTCTCAAAAGCCAGAGGTGGCAGCAGTAGCGAGAGCTTCTGTAGCAGCCTCAGTCTCTGCTGGCCACAGAAGCTTCCCCAAAGCCCATCACCTCTAGCTGGGGGTGGGGTGGGGAGGCCACCAAGGAAGAGGGTGAATCGGAAGCCAGGCTGCGAGCCTGGTGGCCAGGCTTTTTGCGACGCTCATGACTAGCCCACACTTTCGTGACCTGGTGTTCAACTCTCCTCATACTGGAGGTGCCAGGGCTTCCTGGAAAAGTCATGGGGCAAACATCCTCCTCCGTTGAGGGGTCCCTTTCATCATACGCTATTTTAAGAGCTGTCCCCGAAAGGATACGCCACTCTCTCTTCCAAAACCTCAAACTGGGGGCCAGACGTAAATCAGTTTTGGTCCAACATGAGCACGCAAGGGGATTGGGATTTGGGTGTACATTGGGCTCCCCCTGGGGTCTGACTGGGGATTACGCTAGCCCCTTGGGGAGGGCCTTGGGAGTCCCCAGCTGCTGCTTCTTGCCCTCTCTGCCTAGGCACGCACTTGGTCATTGACACAGCGCCCCCGTATGCTGGGTAACCTAAGTTCTACGCTGTTGCCCCCAAAGCCCAACGTGCAGCTTGCCCCAAAGGCCGGCCCTCATCTAAAAGCACAAGTGCACCCCCGGAGACAGTTACAGCTTTTCCTGTCACTCCCCACTGCCCAGCTCTACAGGCTGCTTTGGAAGAGGCTGTCGGTCCCCTCTGTGGTTTAGCAGAGTCACAGGGACTTCAGGATGCCCCGCACCAATCCTCCTCTCCCCTGCTCTGCCATTTTCCTAGTGGAGGTGCAATGCTGTACTGCCTGCCCCGCGCACGCACCCAGACCCCAGGTCCCGGCTCGCTGCCTCGCTCACTCCCAGAGCAAACACACACTAAGAGAAGCAGCAGCTCCCCATGCCGAGGCAAACTGCCCTGCGCGAATGGTCCCTGGAAGGGACTCACGTAAGGTAGTGAGATAAAAGCCCACAGAAAACCTGAGATCACCTCGGCCAACGTCCCTCGACTGATAAAGGAACGGAGCCCGGGAGGGGAAGTGACTTACTTGAGGTCACAGAGCAAAACAGACACACAGACAAGAATCTTGTGACCGACTTGAAGTGATCGCTAGGTGCCCACCTCAGGGCCCATAGAAAAGGGAGGTGGCCTCGCTCACCTGAGCACCCCTGTGGCTGCCGTACAAAGACAGCTGGGGGGCCATCGGTCAGGGCTGGGACAAAGCCACACAGCAAATGGGATCAGCCCACAGCTTTGCCATCACACTCTGGTCACTGACCTAGCCGCCAGAGGTGCTGATCTCATTCTAGAACACACCAGGCAGGGCAGGGGCCCTCTGCACCCCTATCAAGAGCAGTCTGTCAGGCAGTTTCTAGTATGAAGTTGCAAACCGCCTCTCTTCATTTCGCCCCCAGTCCCAGTTCTGTCCCCGAGATGGCACAAGCAACTGCCTCTTAACTATGACAGCGATTTGCAGGCGCCCCTTAATCTTGTTATCTCTAGCTCATCCGGGGGGGGCTGTCATATAACCCAATCTCTGGGCCCCTCATTCTTGATATGCTGCTCTGGCTTGTCACCACTCTCACGGGGGGAAGGGGTTGAGGAAAGGAGGAGGCTGCTTGCCCACGGGACCCTTCGTGGGATGACCAGAAACATGACCCCAGTTTCTCTCCCCTCAACAAGACCAAAACCCCAGCTTCTGTGTTCAATCAGCTCCCCAACCCCTTTCCACACTGTGCCAACTGTCTGTCGTTGCTGCCATCCCATCAACCTCTAGGCATCACCACCTAGAGGCACATCCCCACGTAGTGGATAGATGGTCAAGCCGCACTAGCTGCCTTTTTGTTCCCTGTCACGCTGGGGCACTTCCTGTGTGACAGCCATGGTGCCGGGCGCTGGAGGCAGAGGAGACCGCGCTCATTCTCAGACCCCCCCCCCCAGTCCACTAGGGAGGCTACTGTGCCCTCCTTCCGTGATGCAAAGAGCAGGCCAGAAGAGCTCTGCAGTGAGCAGGGGTGATTATGGGGGGTGGCGGGGGGGGTCTCCTCAGAAGAGGTGACGACTGGAGCCGGGCCTTGAAGGGTGAACAGGATTTCCCGACAAATGAAACTAGCGGGGCCAATCAGGAAGTGAGTACAAGAGCCAAGTGAGAAGAGAGAAGGGCCCAGAATGGAGGGGGAAGAGATCTGAGACAACCTCAACTTAGTGACCAATTGGCTACAGGGACAGAGGCCCAGGGAGGTGTTTCTAGGTGGTGGCCTGTGCCTGTTAACTGAAGGAAGAGCCAGCCTAACAGTCTCCATAAAGGTCTGTACTCCTGCCAGACTCCGCCACCAACTGGCGGGGTGACCCTGGACCTGTCACTTCCCCTCTCGGACCCCAATTTCCTCATGTGCAAAAACAAGGAAGTTCCACTCGATATTTTCCAAGGCTCCTTCCAGCTTTCACAGTCGGCAGACCTTACTTAAAGAACCATTGAGGCAAAAAAAAAAAAAAAAGAACCAATGAAGCCAGCCAGCCTTGGGCGACCGACCGTGCCCTCCACCCAGCAGGTCACACCCTACCCTGTCAGCACCAGGTCCTCTGGGTAATCCGCTTTGCTAGGTTGAAATGAAATTGCCCTAGGTCAAGGACAGAAGCTACCCAAAGACCTCCCAAAGGCCAGTCAAGTGTTTCACAGCTGCTCTGGCGACTGCCCATGAAGAGGAAGGACACGTACTCTCTCGCACACCTGCCACCCCTAAGGCTGTCGTTAGCCCCAGGTCGCTAAGCTAAGCAAGCCTGTGATGTGCACGCATGTCCCCTGAGTGCGCCCCCTGGAGTCTTTTATCTTAGCCACAGGGGATGCTTCCAGATCAGCCGGTCTCTGAGCACTCATCCAGCAAAAGGAAAGTGCGAGAAAAGAGGCATACGGATAATGTGGCCTGACCTCATTTAAAACAAAACAAAACAAAGGTAAGCAGGAGGGCACCTGTGCCACCACTGGTGGGGGAGGGGCAACACCAAGCCCCATCTCTCTCTCCCGAGAACAGCAGCACCTCAAAGCTACAGGAACGGCCAGAGATCCTGCAAACAACAGAGCCAGAGATCCCCGCTCTGTTATTTGCAGGAGCGGAAACCCTGAGTGAGAACAGGACTGGGGTCGTTAGTCACTCTCCTGGGAAGTCACATAAGGAGTCGATTAGGGCAGTTTCCAAAGTGCTCCCGGGAGGAATGAGGGCGGCAGCCCTTCGGAGGGCAGGCTAGCTCCTACTACTACAATTACTTGCAGCCTGGGAATGAATCAAGGCCAAAGCCACTAGTTCATTGTAATAAACTAACAAATATACCAAGGCCCCAGGAAGAAGTGGACTTTGGAGCTGATGCTAATTAGGCCCCTGCCCTACTTTCTAAAATGGTATTTCCCTGCCAAGGAACCTGCTCCAGGCCTTGGGAGAATAAAGTCGGTCCAACATGTCGAGGAGGTTCTGCTCAGGGCAACGGCCTCTCTAAAAACAGCCCTGCCCCTCAGCCTTACCTTACTGGGCTAATCGCTGCCACCGCAGCTGTCTGAGCTGGCACGGAGCGCCACCATCCAGCCCGGCCTCGCTGGAGGCAACAGGTGCTGAGCCCCGGCATGCAAAGGGTCACCACAACCCACCAGCCTTTGAAAGTCAGCTTGGTCGGGGCAACAGCCTACAAGGTTCAGAGAAAACTGCACTCTGCCAGGGAGTGAGAGCACCCAACCAAGAGCCCAGCTCCAACCAACTTCTCCCTGCGGCTGCCAGCTCCCTAGCCCAGAGCAACCTCAGAGCTGTGCGAAGTGCCCGACTCAAGGACCTGGTACCACCAGTACCCTGAGAGAGGACAGACCCGGAGCCAAAGAAGTTTGCTAGATGTGATGGCAAGAGGGAAAGGGCTGGCAGATGGCCCCCCACCAGGGCCGAGCAGAACGCGCCTCTCCGCTGCTCTGGCGGGGAGCTTCTTAAAACCACTGACGGGGGTGGGGGGGCGCGCACGCTTTTCCCTGCCCATGCCTTAGTCCCTCAGGCTCTCACCCAGAGCAGAAGGAACACAGGCCCACTGTTCTCAGCGACAACGCCTAGCTCCTCCTTACAAGCAAGCAGAGGTGCTGTGGGCCAGCGGCATTCAACAGGCCGCTCAGAACGAGGCAATAGGTGTGCAAACCAGGACAAGTGGCCACCCTGGGGAGAGGGCCACAGGATGATGTGGACAAGCCCTAGAGACCTAGCAAGGACACCAGGCAAAGGGCCGAAAGCCAGCCACGGGACGGCGATACCCGGAGACAGAGACGCAGCACGGGGCTGTCTGCCATCCAAAGCCGCTCCTCCCAACCAAGGACAGAGGCCTTGGGTTTGGGCGAGACTGAACGTGGGCAGGTAACCTCCTCAACCTCTCAGTAAGGGGAGGGTCAGGTAAGGGGCCATCTAGCCCGCTGCGGGATCACTGAATTCATCTCCTACATCACAGGGCCCCAGATCAAGAAAACCGGTCATTTGAAGAGCAGCACTGCAGAAGTGAATGCCGAGAGCGGGAGGCAGTGATGCCGCCTGATCTGTGGGTCCCCAAGGCTCCTGCTCCGCCCAGGAAAGGTTACCCACCACACACACAACCCCCAGAGATCGGGATTAGGCTGCTTGATTCTCGAGACAGAACTCATCTGTAATCTAGAAGTTGTCATCTCTCCCGAATGGGCATTAGCGGTGAGCCGAGCAGGCGCAGGAGGAGGGAGGGAAGGAGGGAGAGAGGCAGGGAGGGAGGCAAGGAGGGAGGGGGTGGGAATCTGCCTGCGCCAAAGGGACGCATCCGCCCGCCCGCCCGCCCGCCAGGCCGGGTAACGGTGTATGTCTGAAGTCACCACCGCTGGCGACGCCCCCGCACCAGCCGGACTAGACGTTCCTCTCCAATAATGAAAGCACCCCTCAAACACAGGAGAGTCAAGGGGTGTAAGAACCGGGGAAAGAGCAGGGGAAAGCAGAGAAGCGGAGCAGAGCAAAGGGTGGCGGGGCGGAGTGGGGGGGAGAAAGCAGATCAGTGCAGAGAGAGAGGGAGGAATAGGAGGAGGGGGAGAGGGCAGAAGGTGAGGGGAAGATAAGGGAGGAGGGAGAGGAGGGAGGAGGGAGGGGGAAAAGAGAGGGGGAGGTGGGAGATCGGGAAGAGATGCAGGGAGAGAAGGAAGAGGAGGAAGAGGTGATGGAGGGAGGGAGAGAAGAGGGAAAAGATGGAAAGAAGGAAAATTTCCGAGGGTCCAGTAAGAGCTTTGCACTTACCCGTGTTGTACACGTGCAGTTCGTCCACTATTCCCTCGTTGCCGCCACCAAACACCACGATGAGCTCCTTGATGGCCACGGCGCGGTGGCCGTGGCGGGGCCGGGGTACTGGACCCGACCAGCCCACCACTCGCTTCCAGCGGGGCTGCAGGAGCACCGCTGGCGAGTTGGCGGGCGAGACGGCCGAAGCCATAGTTCCGGGGAAAAGCGCAGTGGGAAAAAGTCACCAAGCGGGAATGGAGCCCTCCAACAGCTCTCACACACCCCCTTTCGTCTAAGGCAGCTCTCACGCAGAAGCGGTTTTTCACACAGCGGTGCACGGTTCCATGGAGGCCGCCATCTTAACTATCCTCCTTCCCTTCAGCTCTTCCCCTTCTTCTCGCTTACCCCGTCTCCTCAAGAGCGTCCCGAAACTGTCAAGTGCCTAGGCCCGAGAGGCTGGAGGCAGCCGAGTCCTGCCGCTCTGACTACTTGCCTGGGCGCTCCTTCTCACCAGCTCGAGCGGGAGGCCCTGGGAGCCGCCATCTTGAGCCGCCTCTCTCTCCTCCCTTCCTCAGTCGTAGCCCTCCCCCGCCGGAAATGGCGGAGCCCCGGCCCGGTTCCCACACCCCCCAAGTCCCCTGCACTAGCCGGCTTCCGGGGCGGGTGGAAAGGAGCCACAGGCGCCGCGGTCGTCCCAGCCCCGCCGGCGCTCAGACCACAATTGTGGGAGCCGCCATCTTGAGACCGTCTCGCTTCCCCGCCCAGCGCTTAGTGTGGCCGCCGCTCCCGAAACAGCCTCGACACTTGTAAGGAATAGAGGCGTGCCGGAGGCCAGTGGAAGGAGCTCGAATTCTCAAGGGTTGCTCCGAGGCTTGCGCCGTACAGCTTGTGAGGTCTCGAACCTCTCCCCTTGGTCCGCCTCTGCTACTCAGGCTGCGCCTGCCGCCCTGGGAGCCGCCATCTTGAGACTAGCTACCCCTACCCCCCTATTCTCTTCCTCCTGGGTCAGTTCTTCCACTGCAAACCAAACGCAAGGCAGCGTCCGATCCTCGCTTCCCTCCTTTTGACTCCTTCCCACAGGGACCGCTCCAAAGAGCCAGAGTTAGGCCTTGAAGTGGCAACTGTACGGCAGGAGAAGCGGTAACGGCAGGGCGCTCATGCCTCCTCCCTGGGAGCCGCCATCTTGTGTAAAGAAGTAACAACTAAACATGGCGGCGGCGACGGTCGGGCGAGGGGGCGGAGTCCGCTGACGTCACTGCCTCCCCCTCCCGCCCTCTGGTAGACTTCGCCTCTGGCCCGACGCCTCTTAAAGGAGCCCTTGTACAGCTTCGCGGCGAGGGCCCGGGGCCGCTGCGCGCTCAGCTTGGGCTCAGAGTGGGTTCGGGTCAGGCGCAGGCGTGCCCAGCCCGGCGGCCCCCCTCAGCGCTCCTCCACGCCTCCGCCCTGGGAGCCGCCATGTTGCCACTTCCCCTCGCCCGGCCGTCCGCGGGCGTCAATAGCGACTTTCAGCACAAAACAAAGATGGCGGCTGCGGCATCTGGGTGATGCCCGGATGAAAGTGCCTCACACGAGCTTGGCCCCGCCCCCTAGGAAACCGTTCCCCGGGTCGCTGAAGGGACACATGCCTGAAGAGATGCCTTTAACTAGCAATGGGGACAGGGCATAGGTTGCTAAGGGTGGCTGTTGGGATACATAATAAGAGTCGCGCCTCGAGTCGGGCAGGAGACGTTCCCCCGCTCCGCACACTCAGCGTCAGCCGGAGAGGCGGCCCGAAGGCCTCTGCGGAGGGAGCCGGGGGCGGGGCGAGAGTGGGCGGTGACGCGGCCGGCTGGCTCCCAGGCCGGCCGGCTCCCAGGCCGGCCGGCTCCGCCTCCGGGAGCTGCCGCCGCCGCCGCCGCCTCCGCCGCCTCCGCCGCCGCCTCCGCCTCCCGCGCCCCGACAAAACCAGCTGGGTCGCGCGCCGGCACGCCGCCGCGCGCTGGACCGTCCCCCGCCCCGCCGCCTGCAGGGCGGGCGGGCCAGGCTGGTGGCGTTCCAGCCGAGTGGGCGTGCGCGGGAGAGCTCTGTGTTGCCCCGCCTCACCTCACGTCACCCCGCCCCGCCTGCTTCCCAGAGCCCTGCGCCACGCCCCGCGCGCAGGCGCACGGCCGCTTTTCGGGTCCGCCCTTCTTCGAGATTTGAATTTCCCCCAGCGAAGCGAGAGAGGCAAAATACCCGGATGGTGATTGCTGGCCTTTTCGCGCCAATACTGTGAGCTCTCACAACAATCTTGAGAGGTGGGTACTGACGTCGTCCCCTGGTTCCAAATCTGGCATGAGACCGCCTGGGCGCTGCTAGGCGCAGGCTGTAGTGCAGGGGTCCTGCACTGGTCTCTGGGAGCTTGGAGCTACAACAGATTAGTTTTTTCACTTTCTCTCATCTTTATTTTCACCAACCTCTATCCGAAATTTGGCCTTTCCCGCAATTACTAATGTAGGCAGCAGAGCCCAGAGCGTCAGCCAGGTGACTTTGTGACCAATGGAAATGACAGATCACTTTAGATCGTATAGCTCTTGTAGATATCCTGAAATTAAGTAAATGACAAGACCTGCTGGCAGGCAGAATAACTGCTTTGAAATTACTGTAGTTATTCAACCTGCGCATAGATCTAGAATTCAACCTATTAGTAAAGAAGCTCATATATTACTATATCCCGCATTTTCAAAAACATTTTAGTAACTATCTTACGACATATTAAATGTATGTTGTAATTCACTGTTTAACTTTATGCCTTTGGAAGCATTTGTTTGAGAAAGGCCAAAGAGGCGGCCATGCTACCAACTGCCCTAAGTGACCTTGGCCATTCACCTCCGCTCCCTGGCCCTAAGTTCCTCCCTCGTAAAACAAGGAAGCTGAGCTCCTGGTTTCCAGGGGCCTTGCCCCCACTCAGCGATTCTCTCCCCAGAGTTCAAGAATCACTGGTTGCACCAGGCTCCTTGAGCATCCAGGTGGTCTACACTGCCCTCACCTGCTGGGGTGTCCCACATTGCAGCCCTGGGGCTGGTATCCCCTTATCTACGCAGAGGCAGCTGTGCCTGGTTAGTCAGGAACACAACAAGTAGTTGTCAAATGCTACAGGCCAAAGAAGCCACCACTGTAACAGGTGACAGTGGCTCCTGCTTACATGCATTTGCCCCGAGAAGCAGGAGAATCTAAGGAAAGCGTGTTAACCCCTTAGTCCTTAGCCAGGAGATAGTCATGCTTTTTAGGACTCCCCCCAAAGGCCCCAGAACGGCGGCGAGCCTTTGGCCTTTGTTGCCAGGCACTGGGGGAATCTGTGAAGAACTTTCAGTGTCCTTAACAAGGGTCATGGTAGTTCAGGGGTACAGAGGAGCGAGGCCATAAAGCACCCAGCAGTGGTCTTCCTGGCAGACTTGGCAAGTTGGTTTGATTATATGTTGTTTTCAGCTTGCACAAGGGCTCAGGTGGATTCTGTTCAGCAGCCGGAGAGAAGAGTCACTTTCTATGTCCTTCCTGGACCTCTTCTGTCAAGTTGACAGTGTTCCGACTCCTGTCCCCGGCTCTCCTCCAGGCTTGCTGGCAGACAGGAGGGTCAGGCTGCATGGGGTCCCGGAGGCCTGCACTTCATGCCAGGGAGCCAGGCCCCAGAAGGGTGCAGGGAGGCACCCAGAGACACCAGGCAGGGCCTCAGCTCACCTCCCAGCCTGAGTCAGGAGCTGAATGGGGAAGCGCCTGAGAGGAAATGACAGCTGAGTTAGGGGAGCGAGCAGGCCAGGTACAGGAAGGACCAACCACTGTCTCATTCTAGCTGGAGGACAGACTGGGTCTGGGAAGCTCGCAGGGCTACGTGGGGATGGCACTATGATGGCCAAGAGGTTGGCACGGGGTCACGCATGGAGTGGAGAGCCAGCCATTGAAGGCTGTTGCACAGGGGCTTTCACGATCTGACCCAGTCACTTGAGGAAAGCGCTGGGGACTCCTGTGTGTAGACCACTTTAGTGGCCGCTCAGCCTGGAAGTGGGAACGATGGGGTCGGGGTGGCCTAGAGGCTCCTTAGCCAGAGGAAGAGGGTGTGGGAGGTGTGTGACAGTGCCACATGCTGAGATGGAGGCTTGTGGTCAGGGGGAGCGCTTCCATTCACTTGTGGAAACGCTAGGCCTTGTGGCCCTCCTTAAGAGCGAACCCCCAAGGCAGGACAGACAGGAGCAAGAAAGCTTAGCGTGAGGCCCAGCAGTTCCTGGAGAATGCAGGTGGGCCTCACCGAGATGTGACATGGCAAATAGGAACAGAGAAAGAGTAAGGAAAAAGAGCAAAGGTGCTGGCGTGGTGCTTGAATTGAATTGAAATTGAGCAGCTCTCTACTGAGTACTGGAGGGAGAGCAAAGAACTAGCTCCGGTCTCGCCCTTTCAGGGCTCAAACTGCAGGAGGAGAGAGAGACATTGTGCCTGGAAAATAAATGGTGCTAAGTCGTCTTCATACAGAACTCGTTTAATTTACACAAGTCTGCAGGGAGGTACTGGTGGCACCCCCATTCTACAGGTGTGCATACTGAGGCCCAGAATGATTAAGGCCCAAGGTCACATAGTTAGTAGGTGGGGGAGGGCAAGGTTGGAACACAGACAGTCCTTCTCGTCCCCATGCCTGCCTACCTACCTGCCTGCCTGCCCGCCCGCCTACCCGCCTTCCTGCCTGCTGTTTTGGCTTTGAGTCATTTCCAGAACATCGAACCTCTTCTTTCTTAGACATTAGTACATTTCTAGGCTACCAGGCCAACTCACACTACAGCTAGCCCTAAAGCAGTTGGCAGTCAATGATAAGTCTACATTATTTTTAAATTGTGTGTCTGCTTCTGTGACTTCAGGAAATGGAAGGTTTTATCGTGGGCCAAGGAAAGAAGGTGATTTGGGGATGGCATGGCACTTTGGGGGCAGGTAGGAGGGCGAGCCAGGGAAGCAGGCCTGGGGGAGAGCTCCTTGTGCTGCCGGGCCTCACACCCCCTCCTCGCTCTTCTCTTACTCCTCCTATCCCCTCCTCCCCCTGCTCCTCTCCTCCTCCTCCCCTCCTCCTTCCCTCCTCCCCCTGCTCCTGCTCCCTAGTTCTCCCTTCCCACTCCTCCTCCCCTCTTCTCCCTCCTCCTCCCCCTCCTCCCTCTGCTCCTCCCCCTGCTCCTCTCCTCCTCCCCCTGCTCCTCCTTTCCTCCCCTGCTCCTCCCCCTCCTCCCCCTGCTCCTCCCCTCCTCCCCCTACTCCTCCCTCTGCTCCTCCCCTTTCCCTCCTCCTCCCCTCCCTCTGCTCCTCCCCCTGCTCCTCCCCTCCTCCCACTGCTCCTCCCCTCCACCCCCTGCTCCTCCCCTCCTCCCCCACTCCTCCCCTCCTCCTCTCCTCCCCCTCCTCCTCCCTTCCTCCCCCCGCTCCTCCTCTCCTCCTCCCCGTCCTCCTCCCCTCCTCCCCGTTTTTCTCCAGCACACCATCTCTTGCCTTGGATTCCAGAACTCAGACCACAGCTGTAGTTCACTGGGTATTGGTTAAAATGGTTTTGGGGCTAGCCTGGAAACGTACACATTTATGACACCGCTGAGGTGGGAAAGCGTGTTCTGAGTTGTCACAACAGACTGAGGAAAGGTTAGACTGTCTGAATGCAGTGGCTCCAGGGGAACTAGGGCACGGCGCAGGATTGTCATAGTACACAGGTGAAAGAACAGCACAGGTATCAGGAGAGAGGCACGCCACGCCTAGGCGAGAGAGGATTCTGCAGGCTTCTAGAGGCCGTGTGGAAGGAGGTGAACGTACCGTTACTATTGGTTCACTTTTATTTCTGTTTTTTTCTGATGAAAACTTGATGACTCCTGAGGCTGAGAGTCGGGAAGATGGAGGCTCTTTTTTGGATGGTTTTCTGTCTAACCACACTCTTTTTCTAACCACAAAGGAAAAAGGCTGAACGGCCCTCCACTGGTGCCAGCCAATCAGCAGGACCCCCGCCTTCCTCTGGCCCGCCACCACCACTCGGGGCAAGGTCGCAGCATCTGCGTCGGAAATCACGGGGACTTCTTCCTGCTGGCTCAGCTGGGAGGCTGAGGAGTGTTTTGCAAATGCTCTTTATCTGAATGCTGAAATAACGGCAGACGCTGCCCCTCTTTGAAGTTCTCTGCCCCGAGTCACAGCTAGCGTTCCAGATGAAGCCCGAGTCGGGTCAGGCCCTGTGCCATGTGGCCGTGGCCAGCTGCCTCTGTTTGGCCACTGTCTACACGGGCGTCTTTGACGGCGTCTTTGTCCAAGTGGGCTATGAGCACTATGCGGAAGCCCCGGTAGCCAGTCTCCCTGCCTTCCTAGCCATGCCCTTCAACTCACTCATTAACGTGGCCTACGTGCTCCTGGGCGTGTACTGGCTCCAGAGAAATGCCAGCACCCCGGAGCGCTCCGCGGAGATGCAGCGGGCTCGTTACCTGAAGGATGTCTTTGCTGCCATGGCCCTGGTCTACGGCCCCGTGCAGTGGCTGCGGATCGGGACGCAGACGCGCCCTGCCGCCGTGCTCGACCAGTGGTTCACCTTGCCCATCTTTGCGTGGCCAGTGGCCTGGTGCCTCTACCTAGACAGGGGCTGGAAGCCCCACTTGCTCCTTGCCATCGAGTGCCTCTCGCTGTGCAGTTACGGCCTTGCCCTGCTGCACCCCTGTGGGTTTGAGGTTGCACTGGGCGCCCACATCGCTGCCGCTGTGGGCCAGGCCCTGCGTGCCCACGGGCGCTATGGCAGCGTGTGCTCCGGAGTGTACTTGGCTCTGGCCGTGCTCTCCTGTCTGGGCTTTGTGGTCCTCAAGCTATGTGACCATCAGCTGTCACGGTGGCATCTCTTCCAGCGGCTCACGGGCCACTTCTGGTCCAAGGTCTGTGATGTGCTCCAGTTCCACTTTGCATTCTTATTTCTGACAAATTTAAACACTTGCCAGAGACTCCCTCCTGAGAGGAAGATACATTAAAGTGTGAAAAGAAGTTACTTACAGCTGCTGACCCCCCAATGTCAAGGTGGATGGACTATGAGATGATACTTTGTCATCATTGGTAAATTTCCTGGGTGTGATCAGATAGGATGATTACACGGAAAACTCCCTTCCTTCAAAATTATGGGCTTCAATACGTAGGGGTGAAATGTTATACCCTCTGCAACTTAACTTTCAAAGAGATAAAGCAAACATCCAGGTACAAAGAACATGGGGGTTTATTGTACTATTCTTGTAATTTTTCTGTACTTTGAAATTTTTCCAAATAAATGTTGCGGGGAAATGGTGCCAAGAAGAAATCTATGACACTCGCAGCTGGAGAGAGAATGGTTGTCTGCAATAGCTTCGGGACATTGGTTACAAGTGTGGGCTGGTGACAGCACGGTACAGTAGCTTCTGGCCAGTGTGCCAGGCCAGGCAGTGGGCGTACCAGTGAGTGTTGCCAGAGGTGAGGGATCAGGGAGAGTGAGTCATGTGAAATACACGCTCGCAGGCTGATGGGGAAATGGAGGCCAGAGCACTAACTCACCATGATGTCTTGACTGCCAAGCTGACAACAGGTCGCATGGAAGCCACATCACCTCATGTCCTTTGTGGAACAGGGCAGGGTGCACCTACGTGAAGAAACACAAATGAATGTCGAAAGTTCAATTCTCACCAGGGCGTTGCTTGGTGGGTCAACTCCCAGAGCCAGGGTGTGTGCCTCAGAGGTCCTTCGCGGCGAGGGTTACTGAAGCGTCACATGTCTGTCACCATCGGAGAGACCCAGAGCATGGTCTGAGTAATCCCCTTATCCTGCCACTCCGGGTCCTTAGGATCCATGATCTCCTGATGGCACCTCACGGCAGGTCTGTGCAGTTGGCATCTTTAAACCCCTCAGCTTGCTTCTCGTGCACACGGCAGTGTTTGAACCAGTGAGCCTGGGGGTGACACGGGCTGCAGACATGCTAAGGATTCTGCCTTTGCGTTGCCTGCTGCAGACCCTTGGACACCATCCCCCTGTGCGTTCTTTTCCCCCACTTGTTCTTTAGGTGCCTGTTTCATCCTCTGTCACCTGAAAAGCTTCTGGTCTTTAAAGGCAAAGGTGAGGGCAGAGAGAGGATGGCCATGTGCATCTGCTCTGTGCTCCCTAGCGCCTCTCGGGTTGGCATGCGGGCTGTTGCTATGACTACCGACATGCTTTTGAAACTGGGTACCTGAGCCAGATGTTCTGTTCCAGCTGGACTCATCTCAAATGGGTGGTGGGTCCCAACCAAGCCTGGGCAAATGGTGGGGCCTGGCTCAGGACTTGGGGCCCCGAGACAGGGCATGCCAGCAGGGGAAGAGTGGGGCAGGGGCACTTGCGTGGGGAAACAGCTTTGTGCCATTAGAGTTGTCACGAAAGCTCTATGTGCCCTAGAAGAGGAAAAAGCTATGGGCATCTCCAGAGAAGCCACCCTTACCTCAAGGAGGCCAGAGGGAGGGAGTGGGGAAGATGGACTCCCTGGGGTGGCTCAGAGATGGGGCGGGGCAGGCTCATCACCTAGTGTCCAGGTGGCTTTACCCCCCTTCACTCTTTCTCACTTAGCTCTCTCTCTGATGGACCGAGTGGATCCACTGAGAATTGTTGGGGCTTTCCATCGTCTTGCTCATTCCACACCTTTGAGCCACAAGCACCAATAACTTATTTTATTCAATGCCTACTTAGTAAATAACCCTGAGAACCTTCTGGTTTTCATTCCACTCCTGTGTCAGGCTGGGTCTCCACAGGAAACAGGTGGTACGCTCAGATTAGGGTGATGCAGGACGGTTTCATGGAGAACTAACACCATTATGTGGGGGAGGGGGACCACAGGGGGCCTTTGGCGCTCCAAGGCCTGCGGAGACCCTGAACCAGGTGAACTTCACCCAAAGGAGAGACTCCTGTGGCAAAGACACCTCAGGTGGGGCAGAGACTTCCAGAAGCCCCACCGCATTCTCTCCTGCTGAGGGCACCCATCCAAGGTTGTCAGATGAAATGGCAGGACTGTGAATAATGTGTTAGTACCAGTATGTCCAAAATATCACATGGGACGTGCTTATGATGAAAAATTGTTCATTGTTATGTGAAATTCAGATAGAACTGGGTGTCCTGTTTTTTCATTTGCTAAATCAGATAACCCTCCTTTGAACAGACCCAATTAAAGCCAGGGGCCTGGAACCTTCTCTTTCTGCCCCCTGTTTTTGATCAGTGTTTCTCAGTGTGGCCAGTATTAGCCATGCAGCTTCCTGGTCCGCTCTGGCCCTGGCGAGCCCTCGCTTCTGTGGCCAGGACCACAGACAGGCCTCGAACCCAGGGTTTGAGGGTGCCAGCAATATTTGAGATGCTGGAGGGAGGAGGCTGGTGGCTGTGCCCCAGCCTAGCTCTGTTCTGAGGAGTCCTTCTTGCCCCCCCTTTGTTTATCAGCTGTTGTTACTATCACTGTCTCCATCTTACAGCCCCACCCCCCAACACAGCACAGCTGAGAAGCCATCGGTTACCCAATGGACCCTCTCCCCACGTTTGGCCTAACGGTTTAGAGGCTCCAAAGCTGGGAGGAATCGTAGAAACCATCTGCACCAACCCCTCATTTCACAGAAACTGAAACTCCAGAAGTTCAACTTGGCTGGAAGTTGCAACACAGCATTAGAAACCCCGGGTCCTACCCTCCGGCCCGAAGCACCGGCCACCACAGTGGCTCTACCTCTCCTTGGAAGAAGTGACAATAACGTTGACACTAGGCCTCTTCCCAGCCCTGTCGTACTACGGCCTGGGGATTTGCCCCACAGGGAAAATAGTTGCGTTGGTTTTGTTCTGATTATGCAGGGAAAACAGGCTGTGGGTGGGGGGACAATAAGCCCCCTGAGGGTACTCTGGAAGCTGGTGGCCCCACCATGGGACACTACTCCCATGCACTAGTTCTCCCCACTCCACAGCGATGGGCGGAGACCCTGCCCCAGGCCCCATTGGGCTAAGTGACGCTCTGTGCGCATGGGCGGGCAGAGCTGGCACCGGCCCTCTTCCCCTGTCCTCATTTAGCGCACCTTGGTCAGCTTTCGCTCGCCTTTCTTCGGGTCACTCTCAGGCGTGTGATCGAAGGGCACATGGGTTTTAAATCCCTGGGGTGCTTTCCCCACTGACACTCACGATTCACATATCTACCAGTGACGAGAGAGGCCTCCCCGGGCCCCCACCCACCAGCAGGTGTTAGCATGCTTTTTCATTTTGTGCCAATCTGATGGGGGCGAAACAAGATCTCATTGTGGCTCTAACCCACGCCTCTTCCACACACGCATTCACGTGCGCAGCTGGTGCTCTTGCATTTGTCTGTTGGAAGTTTGCTTTCATTCTCCTGGAAGTTCTTTGTTTATAGCCTTGCCTCCTCCTTCTCAATGTGTAGGAACACTTTTTATATTGTAAATATTTACCATTCATCTGTCACACAGATGATAAATACATTTCCTTAATCTATGGTTGCTTCCGATCTTTTTCATTGTAAAAATTTAATTATAAAATTATTAGAGAAATAGTTGTTATAAAAATAGTTAAAATTTACATTGGGAAATAAAACCGTGCAGCTGTCACCATTGTTAAAATGATTTCTCAAAGCACGGTTCCATGGCACATCTAGGGATCATTTGTAAGTGAGGAGAGGGAATTCCCAAACGCTGGGAGAGCCAAGGCGATTTTATTTCTTGGCAGTTAAAATTGGGCACATGCCACAGGCAAAGCATTTCCCTTTCACCTTTAAAGGTCTCCATGAGTAGAAAACTTTGGATAAATGTCAACGAGGTGATTTATGTCTTCAAGCGAGCCCCCAAATAGCCATGTGGTGAAGGAATACCTTTGCCCCACTAGTTTTTCTTTTCAGCCCCAATATATTTCTGTAATCCCCGTGCTCGTTGCTAAGACAAAGCAGTCTTCGTCCTAGGTGCCCCTCGAGTCCCTGCTGCTTCTCTGGTAAGTGACCTGGTGGCTATTGGGCCACTTGGCTGGGCGGGGGGCTGGCTGATTGTCAGGGCCCAGCCCCTGTGGGTCTGGAGAGCTACCCAAGCTTGGTTTCTATTTGCAGCCCAGGCCATGGTAGCACAGCAGGTCCTTCTAACCATTTTCAGGCTTTTCTAGTCTTTTCTTCTGTTTCCCGCCTTCCACTTTGATCTTTGCCCTCTGCTTCTCTTCAGAACTGCTGACTTCTGGTTTTACTTCTGCCTCTTCTTTCTTGGCCCCGCCTGACTTCCACTGGGCCCTCTGCCAGGGTGTCTGCACCGCCACCCTCTCGGCTGGCACAGGTCTCTTCCTTTGAGAGACATGAAACCTAACAGATTGAGATGGAGCCCGTCCCTACCCTCCCGCCCCAGAGGTAACCACCATCCGGAGTTGGGTGGACCCTAGGCCCTGGCAAACTCTCATGCCTTTCCGACGTGTGGGCATATGCACTAGCAATATACACTCCTGTCTTGCGTGCGCTATAACCACCTGTAAATGTACCACGTGGTCCAGATCTTTCTCCAGTGGCTGCAGGACCTGACTGGTGGGAGTTTATCCCCAGGTCTCAGGGTGCCCATCGGGGCAGTTCATCCTTTGGGGCCACTGTCCTTCCCTCTCTGCTTATGTGTGAGCGCTGCACAAGGAATCCACAGCTACACTTCAATCTGACTGGAAGTGGCCTCGCCCCTTGCCAAAGTGGTTGCAGGAATTACTGCCCACCAGAGTTTCCATTGCTCCTCAGCCTCGCCAGTACTTGGTACTGTTAAAGGATTTACTGTCTGTCCGTCTGATGGGGTGAAATAGAATTTCATTTTCTTTTTATTTGCCTTTCCTAGCTTAAAAGCAGGGTTGCCTGAAAAAAATAAACATAGAATTACCATATGATCCAGCAATCCTACACCTGAGTATCTACCTAAAAGGCTTGGAAGCAAGGTCTCTAAGAGATTTGCACACCCATGTTCATTCATAGCAGCAGTATTCACAGTAGCCAAAAGGTCCATGGACAGAGGAATAGATGAACAAAACATGGTCTCTCCATACAATGGAATATTACCCAGCCTCAAAAAGGAAGGACATTCTGACACACACTATAACATGGAAGAACCTATGGGATGTGATGCTAAGTGAAACCAGCAAGTCATAGCAGGTAAATACTGCGTGATTCCACTTCTATAAGGTCCCTACAGTTGTCAAACTCAGAGACAGACAGTATGATGGTGGGTGGGTGCCAGGCGCTGGGGAAAGGAGAAAAAGGGGAGTTAGTGTCTAATGGGGACAGAGTGTCAGTTGGGGAAGATGAAAAAGTTCTGGAGCTGGATGGTGGTGATGGCTGATGGCTGCACAAAGTATGAATGTCCTTTTTTTTTTTTTTTTTTTACTTTTTAAGTGAATGTTCTTAATGCCACAGAGCAGTACATTTGAAAGCTCTAAAAATGGTAAATTTTCTGTTATCTATATTCAATCACATTTTTAAAAAATCACCATTGGTCTCTGCAATTCACTAGGTGGGAGGCTTTGGGTGAGTTTCATAAGCTCTCTGTGCCTCAGTTTCCTCTCTTTAAAAGGAGATCCTAACAGCACCCCTCTCCTACAGTGTGGGGTGCTTGTGAGGATTAGTGGGGTAACCCATAAAGGCAGCCTACGCTCTGCTTATAATAAGGTGTTTCTATGATCAACTCTTCACAGCCTTGCTCTGTATTCCTACGGCTGCGTTATAGATGAGGAGACACGAGTCATATTTGCAAAGAGCTAACAGTTCCTGAGGGCTTACTGTCTAGGAAAGTGAGTTTAGAGAAGTTGAATGACCTTCAAGTTCACGGAGGTAGGAAGTGGCCAAGGTGGGGTTTGCCTTGGCGCTTTAGACTTCCCTCCCTGGTTCTCGGCTGCTACTTTGTTGTTCCTAACTGGAGCCCTTGCCACCACGACTTGGGATCCAAATAGTATTTTGAAAATACATTTTAAAATGGAGACATAAATGACATACCATACGATGCATCCTTTTCAAGTGTACATTTCAGTGGTCATTAGTATTCTCACAGGGTTTTGTCACCATCGCCACTATCTAATTCCAGAACGTTTCCATCCACCCAAACAGAAACCCTGGACCCATACGCAGTCACTCCCCACCTCTCTCCCCCCACCCCTGGCACCCACTCACCCACCCTCTGTCGCTATGGATTTGCCTCTTCTGCACAGTTCATATACATGGAGCCATACAACGTGTCTTTTGCGTCGTGTCTGCCTTTTTTCACTCAGCATCATGTTTTCAAGGTTCCATGTTGAGTACGCAGCAGGACTGCCTCCGTTTTCATGGCTGAATAGTATTCCACTGTATGGAGAGACCGCATGTTGTTTATCCGGTAATCAGCTGATGGGCGCTTGGGTGGCTTCCACCTTTTGGCTACTGTGAGTAATGCTGCTGTGAACACTTATGTACAAATTTCAGTGGGGACAGATGTTTTCCTTCCTTTTGGGTATATAGCTGGGAGTGGAAGTGCTGGGCCATTTGCTAATTCCACCCACAGCAGCTGCACTATTTCGCATTCCCACCAGCAGAGCCCCGGGATTCCAATTCCTCTACAGCCTCACCTTGTCATTGATTTTGGATTATAGCCCTCCTGGTGGGTGTGAAGGTGGTATCTTATTGTGGTTTGAAAGTACTTTCTTTATTTTCAAAAGTCTTTAATTGGAACTGCAACAGCACACACACTCGGGTGTGTAGCAGGACAAGTTTAGACACGGGAGGCCACCGTGCCCAGTCCCGGAGGTTTCAGCTGCACCAGAGAGCACCCGGGTAAGCCATTCAGAAATGTTTACCATCTGAAACTCTTCACCTTTACTATTTAGTTGGGTTCCCCCCTGCCCACATTGTTCTTTATATTCTACAACAAACAGGTGGAGGAGCTGAGCCTGTGACACCAACGACGAGCTGAGCCAGCCCCACTGGAGGTTTCTGTGGGGGCAGACATGACAAACAACATATGTCACCTCTGAGAGGACTTCAGATCGGAGGACTGTCAGAGATTACAGAGATTATCATATTGTATCAAAACCACAACCTCCAGGCATATGTTGTCTACTAGAGACACACGTAAAACATATCTGCGGAAAGATTACATGCGAAGAATGAGAAAAAGGATACGAGGCACCTACTAGGCAAGAGAGAGCTGGCATAGCTATATTAATATCAGGCAAAATTGACTTTGGGACAAAACAAGAACATTTCAGGAATATGTTAGAATAGGTTCAAAACATATAAAGCAAAAATTGACAGAACTCCAGGGAGAAATAGACAAATCTAGCATCATTGAGGGAGGTTTCTATGGGCTTCCCTTGAAGGTATTTAGGTCAAGCAGACAACAGTTCTGTGAAGATACAGAAAGTGTGAACAAGCCTGTGACTATGGGTGCTCTGACAGGCTGGCATCCTCCCCGGTCCCCCCGTGTCTGCTGCGAGTGGCATCTAAAGACAGTACCCTAGCCATGAAGCCAGGAGCAAGGAAGTTGGAAGGCTTGATGTCAGACCACACTGTTGGAGCACAGTGCAATTACGTTCAAAGTCAGTAGCACACACACACACACACACACACACACACACACACCATCGCCATACATTGCAAAGTTTTAAAAATCATAAATGAACATTTAAAAATACTTAGAACTACATTCATAAAAATAACTAAATAATAAAACTGTTGGGATAGTACTGCTAGTAGTACTTAAAGTGAAATTTACAGCTTTAGAAGCTCACATATTTGAATTATTTTTATTGAGCCCAAACATATTAAGTGCACACCTTGAACTTTTCCGATACACAGCGGAGGGTCCATCAAACCAAGCCCCGAAGGTAAAAACTATTGTGACTTCTGTCACCGCTGATTGGTTTTACATGTTCTAGAACTTCATACAAAAGGAAGTAGACAGAATGTGCCACTCATACTCGTATCCGCACATCCATTTCTTTTAATTACTGAGTAGTATTCTGTGGCATGAATATACGACAACTTTGTTTATCTGTTCGTCTGGCGATAGGTATTTGGTTTTTCTCCAGTTTTTGGCTAACATAAATAAAGGGGCTATGGACACGCATGTACAAATCTTTTTATGGACATATGCATTCATTTCTTTACAGCTAGAAGAGGAACTGCCTGCTTAGAGTAGGTGAAGTTCAAGTTCGTAAGAAACTGCCCAACAGTTATTCAAAGTGACTGTCCCAGTTTACACTCCCCCTGGCTCCGTGTCCTCGGCGACACTTGGTATGACCAGTCTCTTTTAGTGTTAGTCATGCTGGTGTGTGTATAACTATCTCATTGTGGTTTTATCTTCATTTCCCCATGACTAATGAGGTTGCACATCTTTTCGTCTGTGTGTGTCCTAGTGAGGCGAGCAGGAGGCCCAGGCAGAAGAGTAGGAGGAGGACAGGGGGTGGCAGGAGTTGAGGGGGGGTGAGGAACGGAATGGGGAGAGGTGTGGTTTGAGCAGGGCAGAGGAGGAAGGAGGGAGCTTGGGAAGAGGGGCGTTGGGGGCTGGAGGAGGGGCAGGGCCCCAGCAGGGAGAAGCACTGCGGCCCCTTAGGACTGGCCTCTCACTCTTGAATCACAAACCTGGGGCGAGGCACGTTCTGTGTCTGAACAGAGGCCTAGAGTGACGTGCTGGGAGGGACCCTGACACTGCCATGGTCCTCAAGGTTTTAAGGCACATGCTGGGTCCCACAGTGGGAACTGACATTACCAGAATTGATCCCAGAAGAAAGGGAACAGCTGAGCAGAGAAAAAGATGGGTTGTCAGACAGCCACCCCTTCCACGGCCTCAGGCTGCAAATGAATTCTTTCCGGGCTTTCAGAAATGGGTAGTTCCAGTGGATTAAAGAAGGAAAGGAAAGCTTCCAAATATGTTTTATGAAACTGGAAGAACCTTCTTCTCCCCAGAGAGCATTAATTAGTACCGCAGACAGACTCTGCGCCTCAGTCACTGCTCCATTCCAAGAGTCCAGAGCTATGTCTGCTACTCAGTAGGCAGGCACTCCAGGGTTGACTAGCTGAGTGAATCTGGTCTCCAGACTTGGTGACGATCACACACCCACACGCACACCACAAAGAAAACTGCAGGTCATCAGCACTGGAAAGTATCGATGCACATTTCGAATATTAAAAATGAGCTAGGACAATCCAGAAGCAGATTAGGAAACGAATATACCGTAACCGAGTGGAGTTCATTCCAAGAGTGGAGAGATGATTCAATTAGGAAGTATGTCACTATAATTAGTAATATGAATGTGTCAAAGGAGGAAAACATGACATCAGTAGATGTCAAAAAGGTATTTGAAGCAACTCCACTTCTGGGTGTGGACCCAAGGGGATTGAAAGCAGGGACGCAAACAGCTATCTGCACACTCATGTTCACAGCCGCGTTACTCACGGTAGCCAAAAGGCGGAAGCCACCCAAGTGCCCATCGACAGATGGACAGATACACAAAATGAGGTCTATCCATGCCACGGAATGAAAAGGGAAGGAAATTCTGATACATCTTTCAACATGGATGAACCTTGGGGACATTATGCTGAGTGAAGTAAGCCAGGCACAAAAGGACAGATACTGTGTGATTCCACTTACATGAGGTCCCTGGAGGCGTCACACTTATAGAGACAGAAAGTAGGATGGTTGGTGCCAGGGGCTGGGGTTGGCAGATGGGGAGCTAGTGTCGAATGGGGACAGATTTCAGTCTGGGAAGACAAAAAGTTCTGGGGATGGACAGGGGATGGTCGCACAACAGTGTGAATGATCTGAACTTAATGCCACTGAACTGGACAGTTCAAAATGGTCAAAATAGGGGCAGCTGGATGGCTCAGTTGGTTAGAGTGTGAGCTCTGAACAACAGGGTTGCTGGTTCGATTCCCACATGGGCCAGTGGTCTGCACCCTCCACAACTAGATTGAAGCTGTGGGGCCTGGAGTCTTGGAGCTGATGGACCCTGGAGAAACACAATGTGCCCCAATATTCCCCAATTAAAAAATCACAGAGCAGAGATGAGCCCGGCCAGTGGCTTAAAACAACTCCAAGTGTTTGTTTTGCTCGGGGATCTGCAAGGCAGGCCGGGCTCATCTCTGCTCCATGTGGCATCACGTGGGGCAAGCCCCCTGAGGGCTGACACCTCCATTGCCAAGAAGGCAAGTGGGGAACTTGGTATCAGATGGCAGCTGGGGCTGAGGGCAGAGGGCATTCGTCCCTCTGCTCGTGGCCCTCTCCATGTCCCGTTCCTCACAACATCGTGTCTGTTCCAAGGGTGAGCATTCCAAGAGAGGGACCTAGCCTTGGAAGTCACTAGTGTCCCTTCTGCCAGACTCCGTCTCATCAAGGCAGTCACAGATGCCCATCGAGGGTCAAGGGGACTCGACCTCTTGATGGAGGAGTGGAAATGTTTTGCAAGTGCAAGTGGGACGGGAAATATTATGCCAGCCATTTTTGGAAAGTGCAATCTGCAACAGATGATAGCTTCATGAGCTGATACCATATCTATCTATCTATCTATCTATCTATCTATCTATCTATCTATCTATCTATGTATCTACATACATTTCCCTTCAACATATATATAATATATATCTCAAGTCAGAAGGTAGTGCTATGTGTAATGGTGAAACAGGAGAAGCATTTTCATTTGTCAAGAACAAGATAATATTTCCGGGATCGCCATTATTATTTAACATTGAAAAAGAGAAACACAAGGAATACATATTGGAAAGGACAAAGCAAAGCTCTCATTATTTGTAAATAAGATGACTGTGCAACTGAAATGTCCAAGAGAATCAACTGAAAAAGACTTCTACAAAGCAAATGCACTCAGTTGGCTACAAAATTAGCAACATACCAAAATAGTGGGTTTCTATTAAAAACAAGTTATGGGGGAGGAGGTTATCACTTTGTGAGGGGTATAAATGTCTATTACATTGTTTTGTACACCGGAAACTAATAAAAAGAAAAAAGTTAGAAAATGTCACGGGGGACCCTGTTCTGTTCCCATTTCCTGTAGTAATACCAACACCAAGAAAAAAACAACCAAAAAGCAAGAGAGCTGTCATCTTGACAATATCAAGTCTCATTGGGCCCCACAGTGGAGAGGGCTGACCCCCTGCCCGCAGTTCTGACCGGGGTGGCGGGACATAGCCCAGGTGGCGGGGAGGCCAGCTGCGCCCATCACCAGTCAGGTAGGCGTCCTTTGGGTTCAGGCCGGCTGGAAGGGTGTGGAAGGCGAAGCTGGGGTCGCCTCGCCAGCCCTGATTCTGGCTTTCTACACTGGGCCTGATCTCAGACGGGGCATCATTTGCTCTTTGGGTTTGTCCAGTTTTCGCATAGGGTTTCACTCTTTAACTAGCCTTTGTAGTGGTGTCAAGTCTTTTTTTTTTTTTTTTACCAGTACTTGCCCCCGCCCCACCATAGAGTTGTACCAAATCCCCCTCAGACCTGGAAGCTGGTCTGTCGTTTTTCAGGTCTCCTGTAATTAGTCTCATGCTGGTTCTCAAACCCAGTGGTGTTCATTTTCTTCTTTTCTTTTTTTTTTATGGTGTTCATTTTCAAACATTCCCCTTGGACCCAATTCAAAGTGTTCCCCTGAAAGGGAGTCCATCTGTGTCAGTCCGCGACCCCCACCTGGCCCCTCGGCCCTGCTGCAGGCAGCCTACTGCACAGCTCTTGCTGCTGGGGGCCCTCAGTAGGAGATCCTCGTAAGTGGGAGTCAGCGAGACAGGCCACTTGAAAGCCGTCATCTCCTTGCTCTGCCACACGCTGGCCGAGCAGGCTGCCTGCAGCGGGGACCTCTCAGCTGCCGCTTGGTCCATCCCCCAGCACAGGGAGCTCCACCATTTCCAGAGGAGACCGGGACCAGTCAAGCACCCCTACTCTCCAGGAGTGATTCTCTTGGGGCACCCCTCCATTGGCTTTGCAGAGGGCAAGCCCCCACACGCTCCCCTCAAAGGTTACACCTCATCCTCTGCCAGTAACGTGGCACTTCTGCTCAGCAAGCGCCGAGGCGAGATGGCTCCCTCCAGAAGGCATCTTGCGACTTCAGAATGTGAGCTAATTAGGGAGAACTGAAACCACAGCTCGTCACCCAGCCTCTGGTCTCCCTATAGCAACGAGCCTATTTACTATGCCAGGAAATCCTCATCTAGGAAGAGGAAGTTGCAAATAACTTCACTGTTTATTTCAGGAACTTCTGAAAATCCATTTAGCCAAACATTAGATTATTCGACTAGCCCTGCTCGGGGTAACAGCCACAAGCTCAGCTGGGCTTTTCAGAGAGCCCTTCATTCTTCAAGGGTTACCTTCAAAGCCCTTCCTGGCAGCACCCAGCAATCCTAAACAGGGTTTGCTCGTCCCTCTCGGATCCCCTCATTCAAACACATGCCTTAAACCACACTTGAAAAACCTAATTAGAAACACCCCACCCTTGACCTCACCCTTCCAGGAAGCTTCCAGGAAGGCTCTGTCAAGGCCGTGGTCTCCTTTCTGCAGTCATCTCGGTGGTCTGATAGGGGAGAGTGGCTGTCATGCGGGGTCTCAGCTCCCCCTCCCCATGTAAGAACGCAGGACATGGTGAGGCCAAAAAGGAACACCCACGGAGCCATAGGTAGGGGAGTCATACCACTATAGTCTCGCTGGCGGCTGGGTTGGAGACGCAGGAAGCAGGAGCCACACGATCCGCAACCTGCCGTCCACTTCTCCGCCAACCAACCAACCCCACCTGATAACTGCACTCCGTGCTTACCAGCGCAGCCACGGCAGTTATATCAGTGGCCAATGGCTCACTGGTTACAGCTGACGGCCAACTAGTCACAGCTGGTGGCCATCTACTACCCGAGCCGGCACCTTTCCAGTGAGGCCGAGAGTCTGGAAACTGCTCTCTGGGACTCTGTCCCCACAGTGGCCTAGGGGTCTTAGTTGTGAAACCTAAACCAACACCCTTTCCTAGCCCTGTGTTGAATCATACTGCGAGCCAACGTGCCTTCCTATCCCCATGACAAACGGTTCTGGCACGGGATATCCTTTCCCATTCCGTTGTCAAACTGGGAACAGAGCAAAGCAAACGAGCTTTTGTCACCAGGACATACTTGCTCCTGGAAAGTGCCTCATTGTGTGGTTCTGTCCAAGCCTGCCTTAGGCTGTGTCCACCAATCCAATGTGATGGTGTTATCACCTCCGCCTGACCTTGAGATCCCACCTTGAAATTGCCACCAGCTCTAAAGCTCTGTGCATTTCTTCTAGTTTCCTCTGTTGAGACGGTGTTCTTCATTGCAGTGAGTCCAGTAAGCTCAGCTAAGCTTGATCAACAGGTTTTTCTGCTGGTCATTTTGGGGAGTCTACAGCCAACAGCTGCATTCTGGAAAAGACTGGGGGTCCCCCTTTCTCGCCTCGAGTGGCTCTGGTGGCTGCATACAGGTAGAGACAGACCACACACGCATCCAAAGCCAGGTGGCCACACGGGGCAGGGGCAGATGCAGGTCCCCATCCCCCAACACGCCTCAGCCAGCCGGGCAGGGCACCTGAGTCTGGGAAGAGCTCATTTCTTCTTCTACACGGGGCTCTCTGGGTTTGTCACCTTGCATGAATGCCTCTATGAAACCCCAGAACGATTTGATCAACCCGAGCCATGCCTGTCACATAGCAGGGCCTCTGGCCCTTTAGAGGTTTAGTACTGCGGCTGGCAATTCCATTTCATATGTGATTTTTGTTTTATTCTGTTTTTCTACTCCTTTTTGAGACAAATTTGGAGATTTCTATTTTTCAAAGAAAGTTGTTCATTTAATCTAGAATTTTAAGTGTATTGGCATACAGTTGTATTTAGCACTTAGTATTTTTCATTTTAATTTCCTCCTTAACCCACACTTTATTTAGAAGGGCAATTTTAAATTTCTAGTTGAACATTTTGCAGGGAGGAAGTGTTATTTTTTCTTGGTTCATCTTAATTTCTTTGTGTTGCAGTCAGTGGTCTGTCTGATTTGCGCTGCTGGGGCTTGTATGCCATTTCCTCAGTGGCCCTCAGCACAACATTTTCATGAACGTTTTGTGTATGTTTGCAAAGGGTGCATATCCTCTGTTTCTTGGGCATAGTCCTCTGTGTTATACCTACCAGATCGGTGTGGGTCTTTTGCATAAAATATGTAAACATTAAAGGATAAATTCATACCAGAAGAAACCACCAGTGGCTTTTAAAAATGAGCTTGAAGTGGGGAAACCCTTTTTAAGCCCAATACTGCAAGCCAGAAGCCGTAAAGGAAAAGATTAGTACATTTTTGCATGGAAAGTACCACGAGCAGTCAAAGACACATCACAAACCAGGAGAAACTATCTGTACCACATACGAGGAGACCAAGGGTTACAGTCCTGAATATGGAAAGAACTCTCCCTACCAATAAGAAAGAAGACCCACAGCCCAGTGGAAATCTGACCACGGGTATGACTAGATAGCTCACATGAAAAGAAATTCAAGAGGCCCATGAAGACAATAAAGGAATGTCCAACCTCACTCAGAGTGAAAGAAATGCCAGTAAAAAGCAAGATATGGTTTTTCACCGATTACATTTACAAAGGTGAAGCTTTTTGCCAATACGCAGTGCACTGGAGGGTACTTTGGCTTCATCTATCAAAATGACCTTATCATCCAGCTCCTAAGGGGTCTCGCCTAAAGAAACCCTGGCCTAAGTGTGCAAAAATGCACATGCCAGGATTATTTACGACGGCGAAAGCACAAACAGAAAACCTGGCAACAGCCTAACTGACCTCCACGGAGGACTGGTGAAGGAACTTGATAGTATGTTCATACAGCGTCTACACTGTAGAAGAACAAAAGTAAGGTTCATCTGTGTGACAGGGTGCAGCCTTGGTGTCTCTCGCTAGGGGGGCAGCAAGGTGGGGACCGTGAGTGCGGCTGAGTCATGGGAGGTGAACCCGGAAGCTGCTCTCGGGGAGGAGAGTCCAGGCTGGGAAAGTGAGAAGAGGGTTTTCTTATTCTGCACACTAGCCTTCGGTACTATTTGGATTTTTTCTTTTTTGTAATGAGCAGGTGTTTTTAAAAGAAAACGTTTGTTTTTTAAAAAACAGACGAAAAACATTCTGGCTAGGAAAACAAAAATGGCCACATGGTAGCCGGGAATGGGAGTCCCTCTGATCCCAGGTTGGCTTAGCTCCCAGCACGCTCACTGGTTGCCTTAGAAACAGGCTAAGAGAGGGGGAGTTGGGTATCTGGGGTGGCCATTAAGGCAGTGACTCAGCAGAAAAGCCAACCCCGGAAGGCAGTCTCCATTCGCCGTTTTGCCTGCTGACTTTCATTCTCATCCAGAAAAACAAGAGCGAGGGAGGATTTCTGATGTTATATTTGCAATCTGCTGAGATGATAAAAAATGAAGGTGGTAGGACAATTCGACACTCTCTTCTAGTTTCTCAGCAGCTTGGCATCAGTTCTCTGCTCTCCTGTCCCTAGGAGACCCATGTCCCATTCCCCTGCCGGCTAGTCCTTCGGCTCTACTTAATATGCAGCCTCCACTCATGGCGCTTCGCTCTAGACCCTCTTGCTGAAGGCATAAAGGAAGCTTCCTTTCACAAGTGCTAACTAGAGGTTGCTACAGCAACTGGTGGCTTAGAGACCACAAGCATGGCTCTCGGAGTTTTAGAAAAAAGGAAAAACAAACAAACAAACCCACCCACCACTAGTGGCTGAACTGAGTATGGTCCCTAAACTCAACCGAGAGAAAAGCTAAGGGACACAGGTTCGGTTGGACTTCTGGTTTGTCTACACACAGGTCTGTCTGAATGAGGGCACATGAACAGCAGAGTTCCACATCGGAGTTTTGTGAAGTGACTGCTGTGTTGTGTTGACAGAACTGAACGACCTTGAGTGGCAGGAAGGAGGCTGGAGAGCTAGGTGGGGGCAGGGCACCCACAGTAGGGTGCTGCAGTCAGTCTTGACAGATGACGGTGGCCTGGGACTTGACAGGGTGCATGAGATGGTACGAGGCAAATGGGAGACAAGTACAATTTGGAAGAAGATAAAATATGTTGGTTGTCTGCTGTTGGGGGTGGAAATGAGGGGATGGGAGGAGTCAAGAATAACTTCTGGAGACTTCTGGTTCTGGCCATGATAGGTATATAGACTCTCACTGAAAATAGCTATAGAAGTTGGACAAAATGTATATTTTAAAACAACAGTTTGAAAGAACTGGAGAACAGGCAGCAAAGTCATGACTTGAGGTGCTACAATCCTGAGATAAGAGAACAGTCTTTTCCCCCAGTAATAGAGAAAGGCCAGAAGCAGTACTTAAAGAGATACTGGCTGAGAATTTTCCAAAACTGAGAAAAAGACGTCAAACTCCAGATTCAAGGAAGTTACAAACATTAAGCAACATAGATATGAAACAAATCTATGATAAATGCTACCATATGATCTAGCAATTCCACTCCTAGAGAAATTAAAACAAAGCCACACAAAAACTGATACACAGTTCATAAGGGCTATTCGTAATAGCCCCAAGTCAAACCAACGCAAACGTCCATCAACAGAGGACTGGATAAATGAAACGCATACAATGGGACATTATTTAGCCATAAAAGGGAGTGGAGCACTGACACATGCTACAATCTGGGTGAACCTTGAAATCATTGTATTAAGGAAAAGAAGTCAGACAGCAAAGACTACATAGTGTATGATCCCATTTACATGAAATGTCCGGAATAGATAAAACCATAGAGACACAAAGTAAATTAGTCATTGCCTCGGGCTGGAAAGAGGACAAGGAGGATGGAGAGTGACTGCTGATGGGTACAGTGTTTTAGCAGTGATAGAAATGCTTTAGAAAAATAGATTATGGTGATGGTTGCACAACTCTGTAAATATACCACAAACCATTGAATTGCACACTTAAAACAGATGAAAAACCCGAGTGTATTCACCCAGCCCTCTTAATAAACACGTGACGGAGATAACACATTTCCCCCAGGGCTGTAGAGGACGATCCATAGCATATTTGTTATTTAAAGTGTTACTCAAAATACACTGACGTCTTACGTTGTTGAACCTGAGAGGGTTTGGGTACTGTTTCTAGGGGCAGTGAAGACCAGAGAACAGCTAGGATGGCGCATATGCGGGAATGTCTCCTATAGCAATGTCACCCTCTCGTTATTTTCTTGACCCTATTTTCTGCCAAGAAATGAAGTAATTTGAGAAAGAAAGGAAGGGGTGGGGCGAGAAATCCAAGATGAAAGAACAGACCTGCAGGAAGGCATGGAGAACATTAGAAATGGAATATATGTGGGTAAATACAAGTAAAAGCAGACTGTGTAAAGCACCACCAATGACGTCCTTTGGGTTTAAACTACATGAAAAGAACACTGTCAACGGCAAGGAGGAGGGGCCAATACCAGGATGCAGAGCCAATCCCTAGGGTCGTAACACCAGTGACACCATTGGACGAAGGCAAGATAGGAGAAAGGAAGGGACAAGGAGCAGCTGGGACAGCAGACAACAGATAGTAAGATACACTCGCAAACATGTCAGGAGGGGGATGGGAGCTCCTGTTCAATGGGCGGGATGATGAAAAAGGTTTGGGGTACAGATTAATGGGGTGGTGATGAGTATACAACACTGTGCATGGATCTAATGCCTCTGAACTGTACACAAGTGGTTCAACTGATAAATATTATGTCACGTACATATTACCACACACAACACACACACACACACACACTCACACACAACCATGTCGGCAGATACATTAAAACGTTAATGGATAAACAATGACTGACAGGCTGGATTAAAGTGAAAATATCCAACAATACACTGCTTAAAAGAGATACAGTGTATTTTTTTAATACAGTGTATTTTTTAATTACAATTACTAATTTTAAAAAGCTCTTTTTGGAGGTAGACCTGACATAAAATAAACTGCACATATTTAAAGCCTCCACTTTGAGAGTTCTATTTGTGAAACCGTCACCACTATCTTGAGAATGAACATATCCATCAACCCCAAAAGTTTCCTCAAGCTTCTGGCGATCCCTTCCTCCAGCCCATCCCTGCCCACCCACCCTTCGACAGCCACGGATCAGCTTTCTGCCATGACAGATAAGTTTGCATTTCCTAGAAGTGTACATAAATGGAGTCATGCAGTGCGGACGCTTTTTTGGTCTGGCTCCTTTCGCTCTGTAGTTATTCTGAGTCTAATAATTTGTTTCTTTTAACTGCCAAGTAGTGTTTCATTGCGTGAACACACAATTTGTTTGTCTAGTCACCTGATGGTCATTTGGGTTGTTGCCACTCTCTGGCGATTATGAATGGAGCTGTGGTGAAAATTAGTGTAGAAGTCATTGTGTGAACGTATGAATTCGTTTCTCTTGGGTAAATCCTAGGAGTAGAATAGTTGCATCATATGTAAGTGGATGATAACATTTTAAGACACTGCCAAACAGTTTTCCAAAGTGGCTGGACCATTTTACATTCCCCCCAGCAGTGGATGAGAGTTCCAATTGCTCTACAATTTATATGGAAATGCAAAGGGTCTACAATAACTAGGACAATCTTGAAGAACAAACTGAAGGGATCACCGCTAAGAGAAATTAAGGCTTACGCTAAGGCTACAATAATTAAGCTACTGTGCTGTTGGTATAGGGATGGCTAGATAGACTGATGTAACAGAACAAAGGCTAGAAACAGGCCTGTGCAAATACAGCCAGTGGATTGACGACGAAGTCCCCATTTTGATTCAGTGGAGAAAGATAGTCTTTTTACTAACTGGTGTGGGATAAACTGAAATGTCCACGTGGGAAAACAGGACATCGTGATGCCTACTTATCATCAGGAACAAAAATCAATTTGAGATGTAGCACAGACCTAAATATGAAAGGTAAAGCAATGAAGTGTCTAGAAGTGACAGGAGAACATCTTCATGACTTTGTGAAGTTCAAGAACATGCAAAACTAATGTAGTGTGTGGTTCTTTTGCGTGAGGGACCTTTCTGGGGTGATGGACATGCCCTTGTACTGGTGTAAGGCACATCCACAAATTCTTTAGCATCCATGCCAGCAAAAGCTGGACTGTAATTCCTCTCCCCTTGAATATTGGCTGGCCTTAGCCACTTGCTTCTCACGAAGAGAGTACAGCAGAAGCCAGGTTACCAAAAGGGACACAGCCTCCACCGGGCTCTCCCTTGAGACACTCACCGGCAGAAGTCAGCCCTGTGCTGGGAAGAAGCCACACAGCCACAAGGAAGAGGTATGTGTAGGTCTCCTAGCCTGACAGGGTCCTCAGCTGGCAGTAAGCATCAATCCCCAGACATGTGTGGAAGTCTCTGGATGGTTCCAGAAACCAGCCTTCAGGCCATTCCAGCTGACACTGAGTGGAGCAGATGAGCTGTTCCATCTGAGCCCTGCCGAGATTACAGGTTCATGGGCAAAATAAATGTGAATTTTCAGTCCCTAAGTTTTGGGGTGGTTTGATATATAGCAATAGATAATTGCAGCAGACTTATATCTTGGCTTAACTGGTGGCTGTCACATGGCTGTATACATGTATAAAGTCATTGAGCTACACATGTACAGCGTATGTACTTTTCTACCTTTTAGTTACACCTCCCTAACACATGCTATTAAAAAGGCCTAACTTCTCAGGATCTGGTTTGGGCAGCTGGGTGGAAGGTGGAGGTAGTGCCACAGCGATACAGAGAGCTTGTGATGACTGGGAATCCAAATTTCTGTTGTGACATTTAAGCCATGGAGCCTGTGAGACATCAGAGAAGACATGTCTAGCAGGCAGTTGGAAGCACGGGCGAAAAGCTCAGAGGAGACTCATTGTTGGGGATGTCAGGAGGGAATGATCAATAGCAAGATGGTCTTTGGAGCATGAGGAAGAGTGAGTTCACCCCGGGGTGAGTGGAGGTAGCAAAGAGGCCCTGGGTGAGTCCTGACGGCCTCCTTCCGACCTTGGAGAGGTTGGGTAGAGGAGACAGACAGGGCAGCGCTGCAGAGGTTGCCAGGGGAGGGCAGCCAGAGGGGGCGAGGGCACGAAGAGGCCCATAGGATGACGTCAGGAAAGGGGCACTGGATTCGGCAACGTGATCATTGGTGACTTTGGCATCATTTTGGGAGTGTGGTGGAGTAGGAGCCAGGTTACAAAGGACTGAAGAGGGGATGGGAACAAGTGAGAAAACAGATGATTATTTTCAGAAGTTTGGCTAGAAAGAGGAACAGAGAATTGGGGTTGTGATTGGAGAGAGGTGTTTGGTTAAAGGAGTTCTTCACCAATGGAAGCTACCTGGGGACATATTTGATGAAACTAGATCCAGGAGCCAAGGGAAAATTGATCATGCAGGAGAGAGACAGGGTGACCTTAGGAGTGAAGAATTGCTCAGAAAAGAGGGGAAACTTGTGATTGTGGCCATGATGGAATGGCCAATGTCCGAATAGCCCTCTGGTTGTAAACAACCAGAAAACTAGGCAAAATATTTTACATAAGTATTTTCTGATATTGGACAACAGGCCGTGCAGGACCGTGATCAGAAGGAAAGCCAATGCAGTGACCCCAACAGCAGCCCGGATTTCTACCTTTCTGCCTCTGAGCACTTTCCAGATCATGGTGCAGGAAGGGGTCTCAAGCAGAACCAGTGGTATCAGTTATTAGAGCTAACAAGCCAATAGTGGAGAAAAAAAATAGAACCCCAGAAATCTTTGATTACTCCAGAAGAAGTCAGGAAGGAAACAGAAAGGAACAAAGAACAGATGGGATAAACAGAAAAACAGCGAGATGGTATAGACTTAAGCTCTACCATTAAATGTAAATGGATTAAACAAAACAAATAAGAGATTATCAGACTGGTTACAAAACTAAGATGGAACCACATGTTGTTGATAAGTGCAGTTTAAATATAAAGACACAGATAGGTTAAACAAAGAAAAAGAAAAAGTTATACCAGAAACAAACTAAGCATAAAGAAGTTGGAATGGCTATATTCATACCAGACAAAGCAGTCGTCAAAAGAACGACTATTGGGGCGGCCGGTGAGCTCAGTTGGTTAGAGCGCGGTGCTCTTAACAACAAGGTTGCCGGTTCGATCCCCACAGGGGCCACTGTGAGCTGCGCCCTCCACAACTAGATTGAAACAACTATTTGACTTGGAGCTGATGGGTCCTGGAAAAGCACACTTAAATAAATAAAAGGTGTTTTTTTTTTTTTAAAAAGGAAGGAATATTACCAGAGATAAAGAGGGGCATTTCATGATAATAAAAGGGTCAATTTATCAAGAACACATAACAATCCTAAATGTGTATGTACCCAGTGCGAAACAGAGGCAGCAAAATCTGACAGAACTGAAGGGAGAAAGAGACATTCCACAAGTACAGTTGGAGACTGTGGTATTTTCTCTCCTCTTCCAGAGAGAACTGCTAGGCAGAAAATCAGCAAGGACACTGAAGACTTGAAAAACACCATCAGCCTCCTTGAGCGGACATTTATAGGACAACTGCAGAATATATACATCCAACTGCAGAATATATACTCTTTTAAAATATACCTGGAACATTCACCAAGCTAAACCATAAAACAAGTCTCCATAATTTTAAAAGGAATAAAATCATAGAAATTCTCTGACCACAATGGAATTAAAAACACATAACAAAAAGGTATCTGAAAAATCCCCAAATATCTGGGAATTAAATACACTTGTAAGTAGGTCATTGGTTAAAGTAATCACAAGGGAAATCAGAAAACATTATGAACTGAATGATAATGAAAATAGAACATGTCCTCGTGAGTAGAATGCAGCTAAAGCTGTTCTCAAATGGGAATTTATAGCTTTAATTGCTTATGTTACAAAAAGGTTTAAAATCAAAGATTTAAGGTTACACTTTAAGAAGTTGGAAAAGATGAGCAAATTAAACCCAAAATGTTTTATTACTCTAAAATAAGTAAAAGAAATGATAGTGTGGAAATCAACAAAAAAGATGGAGAAAAATCAATGAAGCCAAAACTTGGTACTTTGAAATGATCGCTAAAATTGATAAGCCTCTATCTAGACTGATGAAGAACAAAAGGAAAGACACAAACTACCAATATCAGGAATGAAAGAGGGGATGTCCCTACAGAATCTACAGACATAAAAGGATGATAAAGGGGGATTATTAACTTTATGCCAATTTAGATGAAATGGGAAAATTCCTTGAAAGACACAAACTACTAAAACTGACACACAAAGACGCAGAAAATCCGAATGGTCCAATAGCTAACCGAAGACATTGAATTTGCAATTAAAAACCTTCCCACAAAGAAAACTCCAGGTACAGATGGCTTCACTGGTGAATCCATCAAACATTTAAAGAAATCGACAGCAAGCATACGCAACCCTTGAAGAACATAAGGGTACACGTTCCACTTTATGAGGCTCTGATACCAGAAACAGATATTATCAGACAACTGCAGATCAATATCCCTCATGAATATAGATGCCAAAATTCTGAAGAGATTAGCAAATGGAATTCAGCAATATATAAGGGTAACACATGACCAAGTGCTCTTTTTATCTAGGGAATGCAAAGTTGGTTTAATATTTGAAAATCAGTTGATGTGGTTCACCACACTGACAAAATATACCTACGACAATCCTATAGCTAGCATCAGACTTAATGGTAAGACACAACTCTGCACCTACCGTACGATTGAGAACAAGGCAAGGATGTCCACGTTCACCACTTCTATTTAACATTTGACTAGAGGCCCTAGCCAGTGCTATAAGAGAAGAAAAAGAAATAAAAGACAGATTGGAAAGGACGTGGTACATTTGCAGATGAAATGATTGTGTATATAGACTATCCCAAGGTATTTACCAAAAAACTGCTACAGCTAGTAAGTGAATTTAAGCAAGGTCACAGAATATAAAGCCAATATACAAAACGCAATTGTATTTCTATACACTATCAATGACCAATTAGAATATGAAGATACCATTTACAATAGTATCAGAATCCTTAAAATACACAGGGAAAATTTAACAACCCGTGCAATTACTGTTGGGTAGTAGTGTTGTGGATCTGCCACCAGTATGGTGGCTTCCTTTGAGTGGAAACAAGAGCCTCCAGAGGATGTGGGGCGGTCTGATGTTTGGGGCTGGACAGTCAAGAACGCTGAGTTGAAAAGCATTCGAAAAGCTTGAGGCTTTCAGTGCAACAAATTCCACAAGCATAGCCAGAGATCGAAACATAAGCTTTTATTACTCCAGGACAACTTGGACTCATCAATGCCTAGTTTCGTGGGGCATGTAGTGTGACTTATGATTGTGGGCACAAAATCATTGTAAGCCTGTGCTACAGCCCTGGGCCACTTTCGAAGACAGTTATAGGAAATCTCACTTGCTTCTAAAACTGTGACTCCTATTTTTTCCCTCTTTCTCTGCCTTGTTCCCAACTTCTCGCCTTGGGGCTTCTTACTGTCTGCGTAACACAGGACTTGGGCCTAGGCGAACCTTGGGTAGTGGTCCCTCTGTCACCATCAGTGCCTGGGCCTGATGCTTGGATTGGTACCAGTCTGTAGCACTCAGGGGTGGCCTGGCTAGCAGGTGTCACAGTAGGCTAGCTTGCAGCTCCTTGGTGAAGCCTACAGACACTGGCCTGATGGGGGCGCTACCGGACTTTCTGGGCTAGCTCAGAACCCTCACTCCTAGCTAGTGGGCTGAACCACAGGACAGCCACACCTCACTCTTCCACATTACAGGCGGCTGGGAGGGCCGTGGCCTCATCTGCTCTGTTCTAGAGTGGCCGCTTTCCCCCAGGGCTTCAGCAAAGTACAAGGAGAGGGGCCCAGGGCAGCTGCGGTAGGCCTGGTCTGCAAACGCCCTGCCCAGCTGTCAGAGGAGCCGGCTCCTCACTGCATCCCTCATTACCTGTGGTCCTACCCACCTTTCCTCTCTGGCCTGTGCAGCCAGCTGCCTTCAGACATGCATTCCTCCTCTACACACCCCTCCCACGACATTGGCTTTCCTCTCCCCCAAATGCTGGACTAAAGGAAGGCCTTTGAGATAGCCTTCCCTACTGACAGCTTCCTGCAGCCAGCCCAGGTGACTCTCAGCCCAGCCTGTGTCCACATCCCTACAGTACAGGGGTCACCACCTGCTCTCCCCTGCAAGGCTGGGGCCCCCACCCCTACTGCCCACGGGCTCCTGAGGGTTCGCGCGCCATGAGAACTTCCGACCATGAGAACTTTGACTTCTGGGTTTGGGGGATCTGCCCAGGTGAACAGATCAGCTCTGAAATTCATCACTCTCTTCTGGGGCCTGCCTGTTTTGGTGTCCCAGGCCCAAGCCTGCAGGAGGAGGAGGAAATGGCAGTTAGTGAATGGGAGGGTCCTTGGCTGCCAGAGGGCTGGTTTGAGGGCTGGGCCATCGCTCCACCTCAGCTCCGGGGGTGCTCTCTGAAATGAGGGGTTTCTATTCCTAAGCAGTGCTTCTTCAAATAGCACCTGGAATGGAAAATGCCTACTGGGGCTTCGTATGTTCTGGAAGCGTAGGGGACACTGGCATCCCCAGGCTAAGGGAAGTTATTGTTGTCAGGAGAAGGTGAAGGAGCTGGGACAGAGCTTTTCCCGGAATACGCAACTCCCCAAGGGAGGCGTGGGGGCAGGCTGGGCTTCTAGCCATTTTAGAAGAGGTGGGTGGCCTGCCTTTGCACTGTCCCATGGCCTCGGGAACAGGGACCTTGTCCGTGCATGGTCAGAAAACACTGCTCTTTGGAGCTAGCACGAAGAAGCGTGCCTCAGTGGGCACAGAGGCCAGCCATCCAACTGCAGAGCGCACACAGGGTACCTGGGAGGGAGCTTGACGACAGCAGCTGCAGGCTGTCCAGTACCCCGTCCTCATACAAGGCCAGCTTCTGCACCATCTTCTGTCGGGCTGGGTTGATGACAATCTGCGGTGGCCGTGATGATGCAGAGCTGCCCAGGAGTGATCCTGGGATGGAGAGAGCGCCCTCTTAGCTTCAGGGACTGTTGTACCTGGGAACTCCTTGCTGATACTTCTGCCCTCATAAGTCTTCCCGGCCCCCAGCCTAGCTCCCTGCCCCGGCTCCCAGCTAGGCGAGGAGCCTGGTCCTGGACAGAGCCTTCCTTGTTCCCAGCTTTCAGGAAGCGAGCTCCTGGTCTCTTCTCACCCACCTGGGGAGGGGGACATGGTTTGGGGACAGGAGATAGCAGTGGGCGGTCCTCTGCACCCCTTTCCAAGGCCAGGCAGGCCACCTGCCCCAAGACAGTGGCCTGGAGCTTGCTAAGGACAGAGTGAGCTTAATGGTAGGCCCCAGGTCTCTCCTCCCAGAAGGCCGGGGGTGAGGAGTACGGGGACTGTTGCCAAAGAAGGTCCCGGGTCCCTATTCTGGGTACCTGTCCCTAGCTACCTTCCACAGCTGGGGGCTGGGGCTCCGGGCCACTCCCCCATCTTGACTCTGGGGTGGCGCCCCCTTGAGTACAGCCAGCTTGCCCGAGGGGTGCTGGGGCCCACACGGCGGCCCCCTCTCCAGGGCTGCCTGGCAGGGCTGGGCCTGGGGGACAGCTCGCGGTCAGGTGCCAGGAATGCAGGACAGCAGACAGGCCGGACACACTCTCATCACTCTCCACGGGCTGGTTGGGACCTTTCTGAAGCTGCTCTGTAGCCTGGGCTGGGGTTCCTGAGGGCACTGCCGGGGGCTGCCATGGGCTGGCACTGCTTGGGGCACTGCTGGTGGTGGACATGTAGGAGTTCTCCTGTGGGGAAGGGGGGCCGTGGCTAGCAGTGTCTGGCCCCAAGGACGGCCCTGCCACTGCTGCCTGAAGCTTCTCCAGCCTCTCGTACACCTGCAAGGAGAGAGAGGGGTCTCAGGGTGAGGGGCCCTGGGTCAGGCTCTACCCTGCTACCAGGTAGGCCAGGGCTGGCCATGAAAACCAGTCACATCCCTCACAGAAGACAGCGAAACTACAAGGCTGCTCCAGGTCATCTGTGACCTACCTTGGGGCTTGGGCTGCCACCCCAAGCCCCTCACAGCTGCTCTGGAGGCTGTGGGGACCACTAAGCTGGCACACCTTACAGCTGGGAAAGCTCTGTCCCTTTGTCCCTGCCAGAAGGAACACTGAGAGTCTACAGCCACCAAAGCTAAGGACTGAGAATGGCTTCTGTCTTCTAGAAACCGAATCTCAGTGTCCTGCTGCCCTCAAATGGGGCTTCTGTATTCTCAACTGTCAAAGGGTAAGGGTGGGGGTGACAGACAGGGAGGGAACAGAAAAAGGCAGATGCAGTGGCAAGGTATACCCAGAAGGGGGCGCAAGAAAAGCCCTTTGCCTCTCTATATACCAGGTGGGGTTCAGTGGGGCTCCGGCCGCCGCAGGCAGAATCGGAAGGGCAAGTAAGGAATTGTTTGGAAACTCTGCCTCCAGAAAGAGGTCTCGCAGGTGCTGTGTTTGGCTCACTACAGGACAGCGCCACAAATTTGGTCTCCAGCAGGCCACTGTCCCCCATGGGCAATGGGTACCTCAAATGCTTCCTGTCCCTCCCTTGCCAGGATACCTGGGTCATGGGGGGTCTCCTCTTAGCTCGGCGGTGTAGACAGCAGCAAGCCAGCTGGCCCAGGGCCAGGCCCAGCTCGGGTGGGCATGGCCCAGGCCTGGGGTCCACGTGCTTCTTGTACATCTGGGCGGCGATCGGAGCAGCCCAGGCATCTGTGGCTGCACCTGCTTGGGACGTGCTCTGGGTGCTTTTCAGGGCCAGCCCGACCTCCTCAGCCTCTTCTTCAACCAGGTCTTTCTGTGGGACAGATACAGTGAGCATGGCCACTGGGTGGGGGGGTGTGTATGTGTGTGTGTGCGCGCGCGCGCACCTTCAGCCACATTCCCCAGGCCCTCGGTCACTGACGCCTGTGGTCTTTCTTTGGGTTGATAAAGCACCCACTGTATGCCCAGCACCAACAAACAGAACAGCCTGGGCTTGCCTTCACAGAACAGACTTTCTGGAGGGGAGAAACGCCAACAACAAGTCTATAGAGCAATGGAAAACTGTAGTGGGGGCCCATGGGCCTTTTGACCGCGGCCTGAGCGAGTGGCACCTGAGTTGGGATCCAAAAGCATGAATTAGCCGGAGAGAGCAGAGCCGAGAAAGGAGTGTCCCACGGACAGGCACCCCAGGATGGAAACAGGATCCAAGGCCACCTTGTGTTCCGAGATGGGAAGGGCCAGGGGGGATCACCTGAGTGGGGGGCGGCCTTTCAGGCCCTAGGACAGGCAGCAGGGAGCCTGGAGGACACAGAGAAGGCTGGCGATGATGGCAGGACCCGGCCAGTTGTGGCATTCAGGCATTGGGCCTTCACCCCAAGCACAGTGGGAAGGCAGAGGGGCTTCCACGATCTCTTTGTGTTTTAGAAAGATTGCTTTGGCCGCAGCACAGGGAACAAACAGGAAGGATCCAAAGAAAACCAAAGAAAGACCCCTGAGGAGCCTGGGGCAGTGATGACAACATGGACAGCAGCCCCACTCGGATGCGCCAATGAGTGTGGAAGGTGAAGGAAGGAGGGCTCCCGTCTGGCTTCCCGGTTCCAGACCTGCTGAGACCCGGTAATAGACAGAAAGAGCCCCAAGCCAGGAGAAGCAGCTAGAGGTGTGCCAGTTGGTCAAGTGGGAAGGGCAAATGTTGACCGAACAAGTTCTGGGCCCAGGAAGTAGCTAAGCAATGCACGGGCCTTAAGTCTGTTTGCACATGGCGAACGGGGCCCAGCAGAGTAGGGATTCGTACCAAGACCACTGTCAAGCTGGGACTGGAACCCAGCTCCCCTGTGTTCTGGCCCCACCTCAGTCCTTGGCGAGGCAGAGAGGAACCAAGGAGTCGGTGGGGGCGGCTCAGCCCTGCCTCCTCAACGAGGAGCGTTCATCTGCAGCGTTCCCGGAGGGGCCCAAGAGAAGGCTTCCCAGAGCTGGCAAATCTCCGCCACAGCCTCCCACATGCCCGTGTTCTGTTTCCCACTATAGCTTCCGGTGCCAGAACACTGGGACTGCCCTGCTAGGATACCCTCTTCCCTGTCCCCAGCCCAGGTGGGGTCTGCAAAGGCCCAGTGCACCTACAGAAGAAAGAAAGGTTTCTCCCCGGCAAGGTAAAGGAAGCTGTTTGGGGCCTTGCCTACTTTCAAAGATGAGTCAGCAGCAGCAGAGGTTGGTTTCTGTGAGGTGCTGCATTCCAGACCATTCCACCCTCCAGGGCTGCACCTGTTGGCTGTCAGGAGCAGCACCTCCCTGCCCCCCGTCCCTCCCTGCCGGCCTGCCTCGCCTCAGGAAGCTCACCAGATACTTGGTCTTGGCACCATGCGTCCTCACAGCCCGCTGGCCGGCCAGCGTCTCCAGAACTACCTGGAGAGAGGGCAGGATGGAGAGCATAGCAGTGGCTTCTGGGAGGGCACCGCCCCGGGACTTGGCAGGGAGGGCTGTGTGCAGAGGGGGCTTGTAAGGTGGATGGAGTGGCGTGGCCCTTGGATGGCTGGGTCAGGACCGGCTCCTCACAGGGACAGAGACATGTTATGGGACTCAAATCTCGGCGGTTTGGAGCACGGACTTGAAGACCTGCCAGGTTGGCCTCTGGCTCCACATGGAATTCTCCAGGCCCTCCTGCCTTGGCCTGGCTGCAGCTCCCAGCCCTCCAGCCAGCAGAGGGGCCGTGGCTCACCACGCCGAAGCTGAAGGTATCGGTGTCCACGGCCAACCTCCCGGTCTTGATGTACTCCTCAGGCAGGTAGGCCAGGGTGCCACGCACGGTCCGAGTCCGGGCCACACTGCTGCTCTGGCCAGGGGTGGCCCCTGCAAAACGGCTGAGACGGGCCAGGCCGAAGTCTCCTAGTTTAGGCAGCAGTCTATCATCCAGAAGGACGTTGGAACTTAGGGGAGAAGGGAACCGTGTCAGCCAGGCCCTGGCCCCAGCTCGCTCTGCCCCCCCGACACCTGCCTGGCCCTGACGTCATCGGACTTCGGACTGCCAACCTGCACCCTGCTCACAGAAAGCGACTAGTGCTGCTGGATCATTCCAGCTTCCTTAGAGTCTCCAAGCAAGCAGAGCCCAGTGCACCCTTGCACAGCTCGGCCCCACGAGTGGGGCATCCTTGGACTCCGCTTCCACACCTGTCCCACCCATGCCAGTTACTCGTTACCCAGGGCCCCTAGCTCTGACGTCCCGTCCCAGGGCTGCACCATCCCCACCTCTGCCTCGAGCAGGAGAGGGCAGACCTATTTTCATGGGGGCACTCAGGGCAGGGTTCCTGGGGACCAGACGCTCTGCTGGTGGAAGGTTTGGGGGCATCATGGGCTTGCCATGGACTCCGCCCCTGCAGCTCTCAGGGGACCCAGGGGACTAGCTGTTTCCCCTCCTCACCTCTTGACGTCTCCGTGGATGAGGCTGGGACTGTCCTGATGTAAAAACTGAATCGCCCGGGCGGTGCCCAGAAGGATGTCCAGGCGCTGAGGCCAGGAGAGTGGGGAGCAGGCCCGGGCCTGGAGCAGCAGAGGGAGCAAAGGGGCACAGGGGGTGCTGGGCGCCACCATTCCTTGACCCCAACCCTCCCTCCACCTGTCACCACGGGGTCTGGACAAGCACTTCACTCTCTGGGACTGTTTCTCCTTCTGAAAAATGAGGAGCAAAATCTCCATGAGTTATATTACAAGAGGAGCGAGATTAAGCTATTCCCACTGCTTTGTAAAGCATGCTGGGAAAATGGCTGAGAATGTGCTTTCCAGAGTCATCACAGAATTCCGCGGTCCTCAGTTCCTGAAGTTCATTCATTTGTCCCAGGGCGATCAGGATGTCACTGGAGGCTTTCTCTCCACTTCTCCCAACACAGTGTGCAGTTCGCCCTTGAGTCTTGTGGGTGTCTCGCTAGACAGGGCCCAACTGTGGGTCCAGACAGTGCAGCCTGCTGCCACTGCCCCATTTCCCCAAGAGCAATACTGACAAGACCCTTCAGCTACTCTGCTTGCAAAGGGAAGAAGCCCGAGTCAGGTTACTCGGAGTCAATAACCCCATTTTCAGAGGTACCATGGTCCCAGGCTCCTGGGCACGCAGAACAGCCAGGAAGAGGCCATGGGAAAGAGTTCTGGGGCAAACGACATCGCACCTTGGGCCAAACCCTGAGCCTAGGCCCTGCCTGCCGGTGAGACCCACTCACGGAGGCTGAGAGCTCAGGCGCTAGGCCCCATGCCCCACACCACTCAGACGCTGTGGGTCTGGGGAAACGTGCCGGGCCAGGTAAGACTACCTGGAAATGGAGGCGGTCTTCCAGGGAGCCATTGGGCAGGAAGCCATAGACGAGGCAGTAGTAGCCACTTTGAGCACAGTAGCCAGCAAAGTCCACGATGTTTGGGTGACGAAACCTGCTTGGAAAATTGGGGCCTGAGTGCTCTGCCACCCAGTCTCCACCGCGCTTTCCATATGGCTGTGTCAGTCGGGGGTGGGCAGTCCCTGCTGGTTTCTCAGCTAGGCTGGGCATGGCAAGCTTCGGGGGCCTGAGGGAGCCAGATCCCGTGGTGCATGGTCCTAGAGGGACATCCCAGGCTCACCGTGACAGCTGCTCCACTTCTGTCAGGAAGCTCTGCTTCACAGTGGTCCACTCCAGGTCTGCCTCCTGGAGCCCCCAGGGAAAACGGGGGAAGAGGGGCAGCATGAGGCTCTTGCAGCCAAGGTTCGATGGCCACTCCCAGTGCCATCTGTCCTGGGCCCAGAACAACCAAGGGGCTGGGGGGGGGCTTGAGCTGGGGAATCAGAGGGCTGAAGGAGCTGTGTGGGAAGCAGGGGGTTGGACCAGAAAAGTGAGGGTCTGCTGCTGGCCCTCCAGGGCCCTCGCTGGGATGCTAAACCCACCTCCTTCAGCTTCTTCACTGCATACACTGTGTTCCTCAGCACAGCCCGGTACACACACCCAAAGCCACCCTCTCCGATCTTCAGCTCCTCTGAGAAGTTGTGGGTGCCCTGGGAAATCTCATGGAGGGGCCAGCAGAATGGAGAGGGGTGGGTACCTTGCAGGAGGGACACTGGGTTCCCTGCGCTCTGCTGTGGGAAGAGACCCCAATCAGGTAAGGTCCTGTCTCCTCCCCTCTGCCCTGGCCACAAGCTACCTCCATCCCAGTTGCCTCCCAGCTGGCCCTGCTGGGCTGGCTGGGGATCCCTGGTGTACCAAAGACTGGGTTTCTTGTTACTTGTTTGGAACCTTTCCTGGGGACAGGACCCACCTACCTTGGTAGAAGAGGATAGAGGTGGTGGTGGTGGTGGCCGGAGGGCAGCAGGGCTTGGGACACGGCCGATCTCAGGCCCAGAATGAGCCTGGAAGCCTGGAAAAGCTTCGTAAAGACACCAGTGAGAGGCAGGCAGAGACCAGGGGCAGGATCTACAGCCATGGCCATGGTCAAGGTGGCCCTTTTCTCAGGTCCATCAAGCCCAACACTAGGGCTGTCTTACCTGGGGAGAGGAGAGTGGAGGCTGACGACTGCAACTTCCCGGGGCTGGGGGCCTCTGCTTCAGAGGGTGCAGAGAGGCTGCTGGGTCTCGGGGAGGTGGTGCTGGAGGGTGGGAGGGGGGCGGGAGGGTGCCCTGGGACGTCAAAGACAGAAAGGATGGTTAGGCCCAGGCAGGGGGAGGGGCCCCGTGAGAGGCCTCCGGTCCTGGGGTCCCGGAGCCGCGCACTCACAAGCCGTGATGATGTCCCGCGCGCGGAGCAACTGCAGGTGCGTGAGGATGCGCACGAGGTCGGCCACGCGGGCGTTGCGGTTGATCCAGGGCCACAGGACGCTGGCCGTGCGCTGCCCGGAGCGTTCGCACAGCCGCAGCTCGGTCTGGTCGCGAACAATCAGGGCGGCTGCGGGGTGGGGTGCGTCAGGCTTGGGCGCTGGGTCCCGCGCGCCCCCCGCCCCGCAGGTCCGCCGGCCCGACGCCACCCACCAAACTGGCACCAGTCGCTGGGCTCCAGGGCGTCCATCACTTTGTAGAAGCGGCACATGACCCAGGGCGGCACCTCGTACAAGAAGTGCTGTGCGCCCGGGGCCGCGGCTTCCTCCGGGCCCGGCCCCCCGGCCATGGCCGCCGCCGCTGCCGCCGCCGCCGGGCCGGGGCCTCTCGGGGCCTTCCGGGGCCACGGCGGGCGCGGGCCTCGGCCGGCCGGGTCCGCAAACACTGACTCACTTCCCCTTTAAGCCGTCCTCGTGCGACGCCCGCCGGGGCGGAAGGGGCGGTACCCGAGACTCCGCCATCTTGCCCGCTGCCGCGGCCGCCGCGGCCACCGCGGCCCTCGGCCACACGGGGGCGCCACAAGCGGTCCCTTCCCGCGGAGGCAGCGCCACTGCGCGGGGCCAGGCGGGCAGGGCGGGCTTCCAGGAGGAGGGGTCGTCTGAGTGGGGCTCTGACGGATGGAGGAGAGCCGTTCTCAGCAAAGAGGACGGAGGCCATGAGGACGTCAGCCGCTGGGACGTCCCCTTAAGACGTGTCGACTTTATTTGGAGACAATGGAGAGCCGTCAGAGATGCTGGAGGGACAGGGTCAGATGGGGGTTCCACAAAGGCCCCACTCCCACCCCCTGCTCACTCCCGTCAGCTGGCCCGTGAGGTCGGGTGCAGGGAGAACGGTTTGGAAGCTCGTACCCGCAGGCTGCCCCGGCTCAGAGCATTTCCGCCCACCTCCTGTGCCCTGGATCCCGTCTTTTCCCTCCTGCAGGCACCTGCATCAGCAATTGTTACCTCGTAGCAATATCTGCCACTCTTCCTTCTTTGCTGGCTCCTTCCCACTAGCACATGAACCGTGCTTGTCTCTCTTAAAAACAAGGTTTCAGCTCCTCTTGTCCCTCTTCCCTCTCGTGATCACGTTTCTGGCTCAGTCTGCGCTCCCCCTGCGAGGGCGGCAGTCAGGCCTCTCTCTCCCACTCTCTTTTCTGAGGCAGTGGCCAGGCACCAAGCTCAGTTTGGCGTCTGGGTCATATTTGTCTCTCTTGCCCATTCCCATAGTGCTCTGCAGCCTCCATGGCTCCACTCCGCATCAGCAGCCACTATGTTCCTGTCTTCTCCCCAAACATGTCCGGAGTCCATCTCCTCCCCATGGGCCCACTGCCTTCACTACTACCTCTTACCTGGATGAATTTGCCGGCTCCCTCATGGCTTCCGCGCCTCATGTCTGCCTGGGTGCTCCTCCTCTGGCACAAATCAAGCCACAGGGCTTTCCTGCCAAAAGACTCCTGTGCTTCCCGGAGCCTTCTGATGGGTCGCAGCTCTGGACTGCAGCCTCCATGGCCGTCACCACATGGCCCCTGCACACCCACCTCATGTCTAGCTCTGCACACACCAGCAGCCGTAAGCCATCCAGAACTCCTTATGATTCCGAGAAAGCGCCAGGCCTTCTGTGTCCACGAGTTAGCACGTGCAGTTTCCTGGCCGTCATGTGACAAGGTTGAGCTCAAACAGCTCTCCAGGTGGAAGCTAGGGTGCAAGCTCCCTAGGGCCCTGTGGCAGAGCTGTCTGCAGCCCCCGCTGTGCCTGGCATCTCTGGTGTGCCCTTCTTGAGCCTCCCCCAGTAGATGGGGAAGACCCAGCCAACAGTACCAGGTGCCTTCTTCTTTTGTTTCTCCAGCTAGAGGCATGCTTGTTGCAAGGTAACAGTTCTTCCCTGACCGTCCATCCCCCTTGTCCTCTCGATTCTGACCCCAGAGGGCTCCCCACCCCAGGTTGTCCTCCCAGGGACTCGGGGATGTTTGCAAAAACCCGCGCCCAATATGGGCGTCCATTGGAACCTCTTCCCAGAAGTGTCAGCCACTCCCACAGAGGGGGCCACCCATACCCTGAGGATGGGAATTACCATGCGGATACACACACACTGAGCTCTAAGGGAACAGACGCTTGGCCCTACTTGCTCACTGCTGGACTGCAGCTCCCTGGACAGGCCTGGCACACACAAGATGCTCAGTGCACACAGGTTGAATTTCAACCCTTTGTTTTAACGTTTAAGGCCAAGGCTTTCGAGTGCACCTTCTAATAGGTGCGTCCACCTTTGCGCGTGAAGCTGGACACGGAGCAGTTGTCCCCTCCAGCCCAGCAAGGGCCTGGTGAGGATGACCGTGCGGGGCAGACAGCTCCAGAGAGGCCAGAGCCTTACGGGGAAGCCAAGGGGCACAGGCAGGGTGTGACACCTGCAAACCCCAGTGATGACAGCGCCCCCCTTGGGCAGGGAGCCAGTTCAGCAGAGGCTATGGGAGGGTCTCAGGTGGTAGGCACAGGAGGAGCCTGAGCTGGGAGTGGGCTGTTTTTCCAAAAGCACCTGGGCACATCCCGACCAAAGAGGCACCCCTACCGTGGCCCTCAGGAACAGGGAGGTTGTGCCACTGTTCTGCAGCCCGCCTGCCTCTTGACCTAGGGCACGGCGGGCAGATTTGTGCCAGGCCCTTCCCAGCCTGCCACCCAGAGCTTCCCCACACATGCAGGAGCAGTGTGCCTGGCAAGGGCGGCCTTGGAACGCCCAAGGGGAGGTGGTGTATGGAGCAGGCTGCCCTCTCCTCTCAGGGCGGTCCTGAAAGTGGCTGGCTCTCCTCTGTTCAGGGACAGCCAGACCGAATCAGGAAACACACCACCATGCTGTCCTGTGAGCTGTCTGATAATGAAAGCCCAGACCTTGAGTCACTTTCACAGAGAGATTTATCGAGAATGCTAACAGCACAGGATACAGTACTTCCCAACAAAAGGTGCAAACGCGTCACTTAGAAAGGCATGCTGAGTAGTCTTTGCTTTCACACGTATTAAAAAACTTACAAAAATAAAATAAAACTGCGTGCTGCCCATCTTTTCAAATAGTAAAAGAACCTTATGAAAAAATCACTTGATTTTACAACAAAAGACACAAACGGACATTTTTATGTAAATTTATAAGGCAAACTCTTTATATAATAAATAGGTTACAGGGATTCAGTGGGGGGTGTTTTTGAAACGTATACAGGTACATTCAGACAGGTTTACTGAAATGGTACAAATTTCCTTAATAAATTGCCTTTTGTTTTTAAATATATCAGTGCTTTCAGTCATTTGGCTATACACAAAGAACCTTTTTTTGAACACTACAAAAAAGCAATCAATATTTTTTGTTTTTTAAAACGACCTACTTATTTCCTAAAGTAATTGTCCCAAAACACAAAAACTGAAGGTGAATGTGATAGAGGGCTTTTTGAGACATCTCCAGCCAAGTCTGTCCTGGGCGGCTCCCCGCGCCTCACACATACCTCTCCCACCCTCAGCCGGGCTTCCCTCTGCACAGGGTGGCTGGCCTGTGTCACTGAGACTTGGGGGGGGGGCAGCCACCCTGCCTGGTTCTACCCGCTACCAAACCCCACGTGCAAATGGTCACTACAGTGAGTACTACCCTCACCTTCGGGAGGAGGTGCCGCCTGGCGCGAAGTGAGCACATCTCTGTCCGTTCCGTGAACCCAAACCGTCTGGTGGGGGGAACAGCTTCTCTGAGAAGGGTCTGGCTTTGCCATGGAAAGGGAAGGGGGGTTCTCACGTCCAAATTTTGCTGGGAATTGGATGACAGCTAAGAGAGCGCACCCTCCGCATCTCATCACACGAGATGGTGGGGACTAAGATAAGAGGTCACGTTAGTGTGGGGCGCTGCGGGACGGGGTGGGATGTGATGGAAGTGTCCTACTAAACGGTAATGCCCGCTACCTGGCCTGTCCAGAAAGAGCTGCGTCAGGCGAAGAGTGGCCAGTCTGCCCCGTCAGCATATACCTGACCTGTGGCCACAGCAGAGGAGGTCTCCAGGGAGGTGCCCACCCTTCGTCTGAGCCATGGCCGTTCAGGCCCACCCCAGCCTCCTACCAAGGCCAGGCCGGCCCTGCTCACACCCTCCTGACTCCCCTCGCAGGAACATGAACCTGTCTGTTCTTAAAAATAACAATGATGCCAATAATCTTGGGGGGGGGAAGGCAAAAGAATCCACCGGGTGGAACAAGACCTGGTTTTGCTCTGACTTTGAAAATGGCAACACATCAGCTATTCGGTCCGCTGGCATAGGCTTAACTCCTTTGGGTGGCTTCTGGCTGATCTGAGCGGGGGCCATCTCTCTGGATCTCCCCTCCTGGGAGGGGACATAGGACAGCCCCTCTCATCTTGGTCACCATCCCCACCCTCCGAATTCTTTTGTTTGTAAAGAAAAGGTGTCTAGAAGCATTTGTCTCTGGAACAATTACTTTAAACATGGTTACAATACAGACTTCAGTTCAAACACAGAAGAGATTTACTTAGCAAAGTTCCTTTCACCCACCAAAAATTACACAAATATAAGCCTCAACACCACAGTTAAGAGGACCAGTAGAGAGAACCTCATGTTTGGAACACAAAAGGGGAAATAAAAACCAAACCAAACCCAAACAGAAAACCCCCAGAAAGACGAGGGGCAGGTGGGGGGAGGAGAGCTAACACAGCACACGTTACAGTGTCCGGGTACACAGGAGCCCAGCGCGAAGAGAGGGCTCGGCACACATTGAGTAACAGTCCTGGTGATATTTGGTCATATATTCAACTACTGACTCTGGAGCGGCTGTTATTGATTGAAGCAGTGACAAATCAAACGGAAAAGGAGGCCTTGGTAGCAAAGGAAGGAGCAGGCTTCAAGTTCTGCAAGCCTTTTGCACTCCACTGTCCAGCTCCCCAGAAACACTCAACTGGATGGGCCCGCTCCGGCCCGGCGGGGCGAGAGGTCACAGGGTGAGGCTAACTCGGGCGCTGATTTTCACATTTCCGTCACAAAGCATGCACGTGGACACATGCGGACACCCACCTGTTAGTGGCCAAGCATCAGCGGCAACGGCCTCCTTGCCTCCTGGGCCCCATCCCAGGCGGGGTGGGCAAGGACGTCATGACCCACCGCTAATACTGAACGCGGGCTGGAGTGGGCCCCAGACCAGGTCCTCCAAGGGGCTGAGGGTAGCCCAGCCACCCAAAGGGTCTACGAGTGTTTCTCTTTCGGATTCAGGCCTCAGAAGTAGTAATGACGCAGGGAGGGAAGCTTTTGGCCCTGGTGATTATAATGCTCTCTGCTTTGGAAGAACAAGTTTCTGGATTTATTTTTTTTTTTGGTGTTTTTAATTACTTAAAAAACGATCAAAAAGAACTGTTACAGCTAAACTCTCTAGCAGATATTGCTCATTAAGAATTACAAAAGCAAATGCAATTACTCATAGGATGGGGGAGAAGAGAAAGGGACATTTCTGGAGTCTGCTACCTCCTGGAGGGGACCCACTGGGCTCTTCTATGTGGTTCTGGGGTCCCTGGCATTGTACCTGGTGTGGCTCACACATTCAGAGATGTGACGGGCCTCCCGTCTCCCCTCCAGACCCCCGGACTCGGGCAAGTGGGAGTCCTACTGATGGGGAGGCCTGCTGAGCCGCCTCTCACACGTGATCACTCTGACCGGGTCACTAGAAGGGATGGGGGGTCAGGCCACCCCTGTGGACTCCAGCTGCCCCACCCAGAGGTGGAAGGGGACCAGGCGGTGCCAACTACATTCCGGACATCGCGAGGGCAAGGGAGCGCTCGCGCACCCACCCACTGAGGTGAACTGTCCTGCGGCACCCTGGGACCTCTCTCACAAACACGGGAGAAACAGTGCAAAACCCCGGGTGCTGCCTGGAGCCTCCTTTGCTTGGCACAGGGAAGCCCTTGAAAGAAGCGAGGAAAGACCACGGATCTGCTTGGACAGAAGAAGTGACCAGCAGACAGATTTGTCGTTTTTTTTTTTTGTTTTTGTTTTTTTTTTTGTTTTTTTGTTTTTTATTTTCCCTTGTCCTATGCTATGGTTATCAGAAATATTGTAATTAAGCAACAGGTATAATTTTAACAGGTCTTTTTTTGTGTGGAGCCACAAGCAAAATGAGTTTATAATTGTGCAATATACAGATATATATATATAAAAATTCAACTGCTTTGTGTGTCTAGTCGGTGCATTAAATAAAAGGGACAGAAAAATTGAAAGCAAAACTAAAAAGCAAAACAAAAGCCCAGGATAGAAGAGACCAAGCAGGCCTATGCGTATAGTCTATAAGATACTGGATATAATCAGGGTCACCAGGAAGAACAGCTTTGTCACTTGACACACAAACACTGATGGGAGAGGGACTACCAGTGGGCAGGAGCCAAAAACCTCTTGGCCTTTTCATCTCGTTTTCTCTCGCTGCTGAGCAGGACTTGAGAAAAGGTAAGATAGAAGGGGGAGCTCGGGGAGCAAAGACAATTTGCAAGTTTCATAAATGCTCTGAAACTCAAAGGCCAGATTTCCCCTGTGAGGGTCTTGGCTCTGCTGGTGGTGGGCGGGGGAAGCACCTGTCTTCACACCCACCCTCCCTCTGCCCCAGGGGCTCTCGAGGGTGAGGGACAAGGGGGGCACACACCGCAGCGAGTGCTCAGGCCTCTGTCCTCACCTCTGAGTTCAGATGGGAGTGCCGCTTTACCAGGCCCCAGCCCCCAAGGAGAGCAGAGCAGAGCAGGCGGATGTACTCAGGGGACAGGCTGTACCACAGGCAGAGGCCAAGGGGGAGACATCACCCTCTCCTTCCTAGTTAGCTGGGCCCTAGTTCGAGCTCCTTTTTTTCTGACAAATCAGCACTTCGGGTAGGCTGTGTGGAGATGAGAATGGAGCAAGAAACAGGTGGCGCTGGGGAGTGGAAATGGCTCAGGCCTTCACGAGTCCCTGCTGAACACTCAGCTTCTCACACCAATAGCTGGGCTCCTGCAGCTTTGGGACCAGGCGGGCTGTAACCTCCAGGCCGCCCCACAGGCCAGGACGGCAGCTGAATCTTCAGGGACTGCTACCCAAGGAGAAACGGGCTCTCCAGTGACAGGATGGCCCTGAGTCTCAGATCCAGCAGCTTCGGGCTGGAATCCCCTTCGCCTGCTGCGCTCACCACACATCAGGTCAAGCTCCAAGTATTCTGAGAGCAGCAAAAGCTTGCTCTTATTCATTCAGAAACAGCGAAATGTAATTTTCTGCCAAATATTCTCTAGGTTTTCCTTCGGAATTGTTGAGAACCGGTTTCAGTGTTCACTTTTTTCCCCCTTTAATATGTAACTTCAGACCCTGGGGCAGGCAGTATCCTAGTGATTTGTAACAATTAGGCCTTTTCTAAAGATTGATCTAAAAGAGAAAGACACAAAAATGGAGAGTCACCAAACCCCTCCAAGAGCGGACAGGCTCACTGACCGAGAGAGCGAAGATGGGCCCTTGCAGAGAGCAGAGCAAGAGTGTGAAACGGACATGGCGGGGGCGTGGGGGCAGCGGCTCGGCCGACAGGCCTGGCGCCGTGGGCGTCGCGCTGCACTTGGGGTACTGGCTAGGCAAACGCCCGTGGGGCTCTACACACAGCTTGCTTCCCGAGGTCTGGGCCACGGGTCCTAGACTCCATGCGTGACTTGCACCAGGAAGCAATCTGGGCAACGACAGCGGCTAGGAATGGATGCACAAAGGTCTTCTCCAAGAACCAGTACCTGTAACCTCCCCTGACCCCGCCAGCTCAGAGAGCTGGGCGGGAATGCTCCTCGCGATCCAGTCAGCCCCACCTGGTGAGTTCAGTTCATAACCTTTGCTCCTTCCTGGGCTTGAGCTGCTTCTTAAGTTACTTAAAATCCAGAGGTCCTGTCAGCTAAGGAAACTCCTTCCCCACCAAATGTGGAAGTTTGTTTCTGGCTAGTACCCTTTCACGATCGCTGTGACAGCAATAACAAGCTGGGCAGAGGAGGCGGTGACAAGCTGGGGCTGCTCTGGGTCCCACTACCACTGTTCTTGGCCTCTAGCCTGGAATGATGCCACTGAACAGACTGTTGCCTGCACCTGCACAGGGTGGGTCTCGGGAGTAGAAGCCAGGTGCTGGCTGTGGTCAGTGATCCCAGGCCACCACGACTTTCACCTTCCAGGGAGCTGAGGGGCTGGGTCCTTGACTAGTTTGGCACTGATGGACTGGGGACGTGGCATTTCTAGGTGTCTCCTGTGCCAGCAGAAGGGAGCCGTACCAGAGCCTGGCTGTGGCCCAGTGTCCCCAGTTCATGACAGTGTCAAGGCTGGCGATTCCACTGATTAGGACAAGCCCGTGACGGGCAGGCAGGGCTGGGCCGGGCATCGTGGGAGGAGCTCGAGGACACGTGGAATTCTGTAGAGAGAGGAGGTAGTAACTAACAACTAGAATGAGGGTTCGGGAGACTGAATGCGACTTTCTGTGACCTTGGCCCACGGGGATCCGAAAGCCATCGATCAATTCCTGTACTCTTCGCACAGTTCCCTAAAAGATGTCCCCCAATCTTTGTGGTATTGAAGTACACACAAAATTGAGGTCACACTCCAAAATGGGCCTGACACAGCTGGTGAGAATCTCAGGGCTTAGGCTTTCCCTCCAACCTCCTGTCAACCTGACTCCAGGACAGGGGTGGCATGGGAGCTGCAGGGTCCCTGCCCGCCAGGGTGACAAACTGCCAAGGCAGCCTGCTTAAAAGGTGACTCACTCGTGATGCCTTTATTTGGGGAAGAGAGAATGTGGAAGAAAGGGGGGGAGAGAGAAAACCCTAAGAGCCTCAGGCACCGCCTGCAGCTTTGGAACTCTAGGGGAAGAAGCTGGGGAGCTAGGGGGCCAGACAGAAAGACACGACCCTTGAAATGCTATGTTCTCCACCACCAATGCCCAGTCAGACCCTGAAGAAACAAACTGCCATGGGTGAAAGGGGGGCCTGGCGGCCCCGCACTCCTCTTCCCAGGACCAGATGATACCGAGCCGATGGGGAGGGCAGCTCCTGACACTGTTCCCAGGAGCCACATTTCACTGGACTAGGTGTAACGCATAAAAACCCCACCGACCAAAACGGACGGCATCTCCGTGACACACTGCCTGGATGCCGTGCTCACGCGGAGAAACGCCTTTTGGGGGTGTCGGGAGTGCAAGGCCACTGTGGGGTCAGGAGCCTTTTGTCCTTGGAGGAAGAGGGGTGATGAAGGACTCATCCCCCTCCTCCGACCCCCCCTTCCCTTCCTGGGGCGGAGTCAGAAGTGAAGCCCAGAGGATTGACAGCAGAGCGGGGTTGGTTGTGGGAGTTGCTTTTGCAGTATAAGGAAATGGATACAAAAATGCTAGAAAGGCCAGCTATGACTCTAGAAACTGAACGGGGCAAACTCCCTTGCTTCTAACCATTCCGGAAGAGACAGACACGTTTTTTTCTGAAGCTACTGATCGGAACTGTCGACTATGGTTCCTGATCACTAAGGACTGGCAAGGAAGTGCTAGACGGTTTCTAGGATGTTTCACTCCTTCATGGTTACACCGCAGTAAGGAAGCCAGGGGACAATAACTGAAATACACAAGACAACACGCACTTGACAGTTCATGGCAGCAGCTCACATGGGACGTGCTTGTGGGTGTTTCTGTAAGCATAAGACTGCTGTCTCATTTGCTACTTTGATAAGGTACTTTTCAGTTGGACAGATTTAGATATAAGAGACATCTCTGTAAACACAGAAAAGGATATACCAATATGATGAAGATATGCAGCTAGATAAGGACTTCCTGAACAGAGAGGTTGAAAGGATGGGATCCCACAGCAAACCCAAGCCTCTAAGCCCCCACGCGACACCCTGGCACAGACGTGGAAATGTGTGATGTACTGGCCCTACCCAGTCTCCAGCAAGCAAAAGCCAAATGTTTTCTATTAGAAAAGAACTTGTGGTTAATGGAGGAACCTGGGACGGAGAAGGGGGGCCCTAGGCGCTGGTGCCAGCTCAGGTCTGGGGGGCACCTGCACTGCTGCCCTGCACTGCGCTAGCAGGGCCTGGCAGAGGCCGAGGTCAGGGCTGGGTCTCGCGATGACTGCCAGGCCACGGCGGGATGGGGGTCGGGGGGTGGGGGCTCTGTGCTACCCTCAGCTCCCAAATCCAAATCCGGCCCAACTTCTCCCACCCACTTCTCTCGAGTGGAAGGCTGAGGAGGCCCGGTGTCCGGGCTCTGACCAGGGAAAGGGCTCCCTAGGAGAGCGAGGCCTTGCTGCTCTCTTGCCCTGCAGAGAGGCTGAGGCGCTAGGGCCGGTGGATTCAGCAGGGTTCGGGACAGGGTGGGGCTGCAGCTGGGGGCGGCAAGGCCGAGGGCAGGGCGAGTTCTGGCTGACCAGCATTGGCTTGTACAGTTGGGCACTGCTGCTGCTTGGAACAGAAGGGATGAATGAGGAGGAAGGAGGGGAAGAAATGAAAGGATGAAATGACAGAAGGCAGAAATGGAAGGAGAGGAGAGAAAGCAATCAGGAAGTCCTTATAAAATTGCAGCAAACACTTAGAGTTTCGGAGCTTCGTGGGAACCCTATGTGCTGAGCCCACTTTAAAACAAGCGCAGGTATCTACAGATCCAGGCAGTTCTAAACACCGTCACATCTGGTGGCTTGAGGGACAAAGCATCACCAATTCAAGCCAGTTTGCTCTCAGAGCATGTTTGTTTTGAAGTGGGAACATGAAGACTCAATAGTGCAAATAGTTCTAAGCTGTCCCTAAGGAGTAGAATTGGAAAGTTTTGGAAGAACAATCTCCCCTCCGTCCCCCCGCCCCTCTGCCAGTCACAGGCTGCTCGGAGAGACCGGGAGCCAGTCCCTCCTGCCCTGCTATGCTCTGCCGGTCCGGAGCCCGGCCAGCCTGCCTGCGCCTCGTCCTGCCGCCTCCACGGCCTCTGTCTAGTGCCGTCCACTAGAGGCCGGCCCTGGGCCATCCTGTCCTCTGGCTCAGGCCAGTCGACACCCAGCAGCTCAAAGGACGACTCCCTCTGAGCCATGCCAGAGCCGGAGCGAACAGGTGCTACTCCCCTGTCCTGTGAAATGTCCTTGTGGGTTTTGGATTGGGGCTGGCGTGAGGCCAGATTTGTGCCACCACAGGTGGGATCACACGGGCTGTAGCCACTGGCCATTTCTGTCGTCTTCTCTAAAGAAGCCACCTGTCTCTCCTGCCTCACACTTCCTTGTCCCAACGTGGGTGGGAGTGGGGGAGCTGGGAGAGCTGGGGGGCAGGGTGGGGGCAAAGGAGAGCTGAGACTGGGGCACCGGTGGCACCGAAAATGGGAGTGTCCTCTCAAGTGCTCTCTGTCCTTAACGGCCACGTGGGGGGAGGGCTGGGTGGGAGGGGAAGTGCAGGCGTACCCTAAGAAGCCTGGTCAACAGCTTGTCTGGTCAGTAGTATCTGCAGCAAGCCTTGTTGAAGGAGCCTAGTTTAGAAAAGTGCAAAGCTACTTCTGGCCCTGGTTAGGTCTTCAACCTGACTGTGCTTGTCGGTAAGAAAAACGTCCCCAATGCTCCAACTACTCCCACCCTGAAGCCACGAAACTCTAAGTTTACTGAAAGAAAAAAAAATATTTTTTATTTCAGTTAATCGGGAAGCTTTGTCAGAGCCCTACCCATAAGGAGAAGAGACAACAGCTGCCTTTATTCTTGTTGGTTTGCTTTGCAATCCGCTCTGTGTAAAGTCAGCTAACTCTCTCGGTCACGGGCGTCCGGCTGTCCACAGGCTCCTCTCTGTTTGGCCTTGGCATGGAGGATGAAACAATGTCTTTGCGCTCTCCCTCCCCTCGGTGTTTGTACTTTTCTGCAGCCGTGGTGGCAGTCGCGACCGCGGGCTGAGTCTTAGCGGGCTCCTTGGGGCAGCCGTCGCTCTCCAGGGAGCCTCCTCTCGGCATCTTCTCCTCTTTGCAGACGCTGCTGCTCAAGTCCTGGGGCTCAGGGGGGCTGGCGGGGTCCTCGGAGCTCTGGGGCTCAGGCGGGGGTGGGGGCGGGGGCGGGAGTAGCGGCACAGGCGCCTTCGGGGGCTCTGAGTGGTGGTGGTGGTGGTGGTGCTCCTTCTTGGGGGGCGAGGAGGCACTGCTGCTGCGCCCCTTCGGGCTGCTCTCCTTGCTTTTCCGCCCAGGGCTCTTGCAGGTCTTCAGTCCCTTCCCGCTCTTCTCGCCGAGGGTGGACACCAACAGAGGCTTCACCACCTCCTTCACCTCGATGCTCACCGTCTCCCGGGTCTTGCGCTTCTTGATGGGGAGCACGGTCTCTTGCACAGACCGGATGGACGACTCCTTCACGGCTTTCTTCTTGGCCTCAGCGGCAGCGGCCGCCACCACACTGCCCGGCTTTCGGCCCCGTTTCTTGGGAATGGCCTGGGGATCGGCCTCGGCTTTTCGCTTCCTGCCGGGCCGTTTGATAACCATGACCTGGGCCGAAGTGGTGGCCCCAGCCCCTTCGGCCTTGCTCCCTGGCAAAGCTTGAAAAGGCATCTTGACGAGCAGCTTCCCGGGACTTTTCTCCAGGACCCTTTTCACCTGCACACCCTCTGATGCTGCTGCCTTGGGTCTCGTGGTGCCGCTCCCTTTGGGGCGTCCCCGACCTCTGCCAGTTCCTGGAGCTTTGGGAGATTTGGGCTTCTTAGGTGGTTTCTGCTCTCGCCGGGAGGGGCTCCCTCTCCCAGTTACCGTGAAGTCAAAATCATTAGGGTCCAGGGAGGTGTCGCCTACCTTTTCGAAGTACGCAATCAACTCCACTTTAGAGCGAAAGGCTTTTCCCTGGGGACTGTGGGAACAAATGGAGAGACACAAAAAAATGATTAGAAGCTCCCAGAGCAATGTCGGCGATGCGGCAGAGCAGAAGGTGGTGGTGAACTCTGACAGAAAACATTCTGCCGCTGACGTGCCTGATGAGATTACTGAAAAGGAGTCACATTTACGAACAGCCAGGATGAGCTCAAACTAGATGGGCACCAGCATAGCGATATGCGAGCTAACTGGGCTGCCGGGCAGTGGCGGGCACTGGCATGGCCTGCTCCCACGTCACGATAGCTTGGTGCTGGCTGCTCCACAGCTGTTGCCTAGATGCCCCCAAGGACCTGCCTGCCACTCAGGCTCTTCCTCTGGCCCCCAAAGGGGTCTGGCCTGGGGATCCTGTCTAGCCGTCAGGCTAGGGCCAGTTCTGCTGGCCGGTGCCTGGCCCGACCCGCCAGGAGAGCAGCCTCTGTCTGAACTTGGACATGCTACTTGGCATCTCTGGAAACCGCTTTCCTCATCTGCCAAGAGGTAATGCTTTGCTCACTCTTCTCAGATTTGTTGGAACCAAACAAGGCTGCCAATGTCTGAAAACGTCCTTTGAAAACTGCTAACCATTTCAGGATCGTCTAAGGGACAGAACTGACATGTACTTCTTCACTCCTCCTCTGGAGCTTGGCCTTGGAAGTTACTCTGTTTCAACAGAAAACATCTTGTGACCCCCCCCCACCCCCAAAGCTGCACAGACGCAAAAGCGACTGCTGGAAAGGCACATGGCACCCGTTTGTGTTTCTCCCCAGGGGCCCTGTCCGAGAGCCCACCTTTCCCAACATAATTCACAGAGTGGACTGAGCCCTAGGAACTCCTAATTCTTCTGGTGCAGGAAGCAATATCACAGAAAAACTCTCCCAGAAAGCAGATGAGCTTAACAGGTTCTGAGAAGAATCCCGTGGCTGGATGTTCTCCAGCCGGGAACCGGCGGGAACCGCAGCGAGCTCAGCTTGCCTCCAGTGCCCAGGTCACCGCAGATGGCAGGTCCCGTGACCTCACTGCTTCCCAGGTGACCCCTCCTGGCATTTTCACTGCAACCCTGAGTAGGTCCTACTGCTAGTCCATCTCTAGACGAGGCCTCAAGAGCTGGCGGGGTAAAGTCACCCTCTGCTACCCTGTGCACGCGTCACTCAGGGCAGAGACCTCTGTACACAGTCGTTCCAAGCGTTCCTGGTCATGCCTAGAAGCGGTGTTCATTACTGAAGCCCCTCCCCGACCTCAGGAGAGGTTACGCATGCACCCTTTTGTGATCAACCAGCAGCAGAGAGCTCCTACTCCAAGGGATCCCCATTAGTTTTCAGCATCTGTCCCCGACCTCCCGCCCACCTGGCCCTCCCAGCTCTGCAGAGATAGGAGTTGCCCTTACTTACTTGATCAAATACACATCATACTTCCCAGCGGAGCGGCCAGATTTCCTTTGCTTAAGCTTTCGGGTCCAACCTTCAGGCAGAGTGGGGTCATCATACATGGGTCCCCGGTCACGAATGATGGAGCGCCGCTGTTTGGGGGAGGCAGAAGCTTCCGGGACGGCTGGGGCTGAGCCTGACCCTTCCGAGGTCTCTGCTTTGCCTGCCTCTGCTGGCTCAGCAGAGTGGTGGGCTGGCGGCTGCAGGGGCTCATGCTTGCCCTCTTTGTCTTCTTTCTTATCCTTCTTCACCTTTTTAAACTTCAGGGGTTTGTCCTTGAGGCCCTGGAGATCCTGGTCTTCTGACTTTTCTTCCCTGAAGTGTTAAACAGGCATGTAAGTATCACAGAGGACACACCGGTTTGCAGAAAAAGTGCGCATGGGCAGGCTCAGGGCAGCGCAGCACAGCACGGGCAAGGGCTCTGGGAGCGGGGGCTGCCCCGCCGGTGCTCACCAGGCCTTGATGGTCTTCCCTTCACAGATTTCTTTAGGGCTCTGGGCTGCTGATGGTGGTGGCTGACTGCACTCTACCTGCACTGTGGCCCCCCGAGTCCCACTCGCAGCATGTAGGAGAGTAAGCGGCCTACACAGGTGCCATTTTTCTGAGTAGAAACACCCTGTGGCTTCTGAGCATGCGCCTTGGCAAAGGCCACTGTATGAGCTGCACCAGACGGCCTCTGGGCTTCGTGGCTGACAGGAGGCGGCCCTGGCTTGCTGGGCAGGGAGCTGCCCACCCAACATAGGGGTGGGGCTCCAAGGCCTTGCTTGGAGGTTACTACAGCTTCTTTATTTGGGGTTTTCTCAAATGTGTGCTGGACAAACAGCTGCCGTGGGGCACAGTACAACCTACTGATGGGAACACAGGCCCGCACTACCCCCTTGGGAGGTGGCACACAGCTCAGCACTGTGGAAAGAGCACACAGGTTTGGAGCCAGCCGACCTGAGCTCAAATCCTGACTGACATTTGCAAACACAGACCCGAGCAAGTGCCCTCATATCCCATGCCTCAGTTTCCTCATCTCAGGAACAGGTTCCAACATCCCAGAGTAAGAAAAAGTCACAAAAGTGCTATATAAATCCTGGCTAACTGGGGCCATCAGAAACCGCTGCCCAGGGTTCCGGCATGAGAAGTGACCCCAGGCCAGGTGAGCCCTTGCCACTGGGCGCTCCCTTATGACAGACACAAGGCCTTGTGGGTGGGATGGCGGAGCGAGGAGAAAGGCGCCGAGGAGCGTCCACGCCGTCCCAGGAGGGGTGCCTCCCCACCTCTCATGCCGACAGAGCAGCCCCTTCCCTACCCCGGTTCCGTCTGGTAGGGTCCCTTCCTTGTGTGTTTCGGAGATGCTCACTGTGAGGCCCTGGATGCTGGGGTCAGAGTCCAGCCATGCTGCTCTCGTAGCCGGACTAAGAGGGCACGAATACCGCTGGGGCCAGGGGAGGCTGAGAAAGAAGTGTGGGCTCAGGATAAGCCATCTGCTAGCCCCTCAGCTCGCAGTCTATTCTGGAAAAGGGCACGGCTATTCCTGTCCTCTGTGCCTCAGCCCCAGAGCTGCCCTGGCCCACACAGCTCCTGCCTACACTGGCCACGCACTGCCCCGCGGCTGCTCTACCCCAAGCGGCTTCCACTGCGCTGTGCACCCGAAACCAGGCTCGAAGGATGTGGGGAAGTCAGCAAAGGCGGGTTAGCACACGACTCACTTGGTGCCACGAGCACACGGCTTTCCTGAACAGCCAAGGTCAGGTGTGGGGAGACAGGTGGTGGCAAGGGTGTGTCCGGGCCCTCCTCGGGTTCACCCAAGTTCCTCCCTATCCTGGCTCTTCATCAGGCAATTTCGGGCCCGAGAGTGGCTGGCTGCCAGGGTCACCCGGATTCAGCCCTCGGCCCACAGGGGGCGTTTTTCTGCTGTAAAATGGGGCTCCCTAACCTGTTCTAGCACAGAGCCCACTTTTCAATTCTCCCAGTCTTAGCTTCTCAGCAGGAAATGAGGAAGAACCGTGAGAGGCTGGGCGTGGCCCACCATCCCAGAGCGAGAAGGGGCGCTCGGCCACAGCTGAGCGGCAGACTGGAATCACCACTTCCGCACAGTCTACTGGGCACTGCCGAAGGCCAGGGCTGCTCCCTGGAACCCCGACAGTCCCGGAGTCAGAGAAACACACTGCGCCCATGGAAAAGGTCTGGCTTCTTCAGAACTCTCATTTGTATTCCCCAAATACTTTCAGCACCACGAGGTCAAGTACAAGCCACATGCCCCAGGAATGCCTGTTAGATACAATCAAGGGTGTTGATGCAATCGAGGGCAATCCCTTCTAGAAATCTGCCCTTAAGAGACACCTCCAGAAAGGCAAAACAACAGAGAATGATGTTGTTTTCGGCGGCGCTGTTTTGACAAGCCCCAGACTGCAGACAGCTCAGCCAGCCACCACCAGCGACGTGCTGACTAGACGACAACAGTATGGGGCACCATGGAGAGCGCCCCAACCCCCTGGGGAGTGATCCCCAGATCTACTGTCCAGGTGAAAAACGTGTATCGCAGGCTGCTTGCTGTGTGAGAAAGAAGGGGACTTTAGGAAACACACAGCAGAAACTAATGGAACGGGCGAGCCCTCTCTGGGTACGCCAGGGCATAATTTCAACTCCTGAATCAGGTAAAAAGCTTACGTAACCAAAATGAAAATGAAAACAAAGGTAACAAAACCTCATTGCATGACTGCAACCAGAAATAAATGAATTTAACGCTATCAAACTGATCCCATACTACCGAGAAGAGATTTATTTCTAATACTTTTGACAACAGTGCTCTGCACAGCCTTGATAGGACACATTCTGAGGCCAACGATGGCATCCCAGGGGCAAGGAACATGCCTAGTGGCCACGGAAGGGAACCAGGCTGGCCCCTGGGAGAAGAGGGTGGTTCTGGTTCTGGGGTGGCCTACGGGGGCGAAAAGGCAGGGGAGCACTTAGAGGGTAATGAGGAGCGTCAAAAGGACAAAGGCGCTGCCTGAATGGGCTCCCTGCATCGGGCAATGCTGTGACCAGCTGAGTTTCCAAAGAATGAGCTGATTAGAATCCAATGAAGAAAAAATGCACGTGGCAGTAGTGGGGGAGGAACGAGAAAGACTTACAGGAAGCGAGGGGGCAAGCCCCGCGGCTGTGTGGAGGAAGAAGTTTCCAGACAGTAGAGCGGCCTCAACAGGGCTTTGTTGGGTTTTCTTCCAAGTGTGATGGGAAGCTATTGGGGAGCTTTGAGCAGGGGACGGGGATAAGGGCACTTATCTTCAAAGGATCACTCTAAATAGACCGCAGGAGCCCAGGAGGAAAGCAGGAAGGACCCGTGAGAAGCCTCTTGCGGTGGTCTTGGCATGGCCCAGGGTGGAGACAGCGAATTGGGGACATGACCAGGAGGTGGGGCAGCGGAGCTGGGTGACAGACTGGTGTGGGGTTAGGGGTGGGGACAAGTGAAGGGCCTGGGCCAAGGCCTGGGAGGACTGCGGTGCCACTGACCACAGGCGGGTGAGCCTGGGCCAGGAGCAGGTTGGGCTTCCAGCCACATTCACGGTTAGGAGTTCAAGGAGAGGAGAACATAGTTCTGTTCCCACTGGCTACAAAGGTGGGAGACCCAGCTGTGCCCAAACTGACTTGGGAGCAAAGGAACTGTTTGGTGGTGGTTGTTAGGTTTTTTACATATAAAGTATACATAACAAAATTTATCTTTCTAGCCATTCCTAAGTGTACAGTAAATGAACTTTTAATAGCACGGAAGATGGGGAATAAAAGGGCCTTTGACTCCATCTGTAATAGTCTAGTTCCTTTAAATTGAAATTACCTGAAACAACTATGACACCATGTTGGTTTTCAATTCTGTGCATTGAGGGATACACAAGTGTTTGTTACTTAAAAACAAGTAACGAACGCCCACCAGGTCTGGAAGCCGTTCTGCTGGACGTGGAGGTAAAAATGATGCAAAACAGGTAGTCCGAATGAGTTTACCCCTGGCCCCGGTGCCTGCGCAGTCCCAGGATGACCCTGAAGGAGGGAGGCCAGGATGGGGTGCCAGGTGACTGCCTAAGCCCCCCGGGAGGTCATGGGTTTGCTGAAGCACATATTTTTTTCAAAGAAACAGCCCTCTTCCTCCCCTCTAAGCACAGCGCATAGGCACGTGCGCGCACACACGTGCCCACACAGTCCTGAGTGTGTGAGCTCAGAACCTAGATCACAAGTTCGTACATGTTAGAGTTGGGGGTACCCTCACAAAGCCACCTCTTCAACTCTTCAGTGTCACAGGTGAAAAGAAAAGTACCACCAGACAAGGGAACCATTCTGAGGTGACGGTTGAGTCAATGTGTGTTTACGGACGATACCCTTGATGTGAGCTAAGGACTAGGATGCGGGGCGGAGGGAGCATCACTCTGGTCACCTGGAGCTCCCGGTTTAGTGAGGGGGGAGGACAGACAGAGAGGTAACGAAGAAATAGTGACACCCTCTCCTATTCCAGGCAGAGGGGCAGCCCAGAGATGGGGATTCCCTGAAGAAGGAAGGCCCGAGGAGTGCCACAGGCTGCCAGCAGGGCTCAGGGCGGGCGACACCAGATGGGCAGAGGGGCCCCAGCCTGTCCCCACCGTGACACCTCTCCCGGGAGGGGAACCACAGGCTCTGGGCCAGCCCCCCACCGCCCAGCTTCGTTTGTGTTAAGATGGCCCTTCCGAGACGCCTTTCTTGCTCCTGCCTCCCAGGAGCAGGAGCACCCCATGCCCCCCCAGTGTACCCTGAACACATCACCACGAAGGCCAACCCCCACCCTGCCAGTGTGTGTCGTTTTTGCTGTCGTCTCCCTGCTCATCACACAGCACCAGACCCGGGAACAGCCCTCAGCAACCGCGTGCCACAGGACAAGCCAAGGCAACGCTGTGCTACCTCTGCTGCTTCTGACGGCAGTGTCCCCGCTGTCCCCGCGGCCACTCCAAGGAGCAGGGCTGGCTCAGCACCCGGGCCCAACAGGCTCAAGTGACTAAACGCTGCGTCTGGGTGCTTCCGGTGGCCCGCTGAGCACTGGTGGGTGGGGGTTGGCAGGCGAGGCTGGGGCCTTGGTGTAACCCTCACCCAGGAGCAGCGACACCTACAGTGACAGGCAGGGAGGCGTTCTGAGGGCAGCAGTTTGGGGGATGGTGACACTGGGAAGAAGGGTTCCAGGCTTGCATAGACTGGCTTCCAGAAACGCGGAGGTCAGGTCCACAGATACTCCTCCTGCTGAAACTACTAAAAATACTGCACTGAACACCTTCTAGAAGATGCTATAGAAAACAGTGTTTAAAAAGTCTTACCTGTACTCACAAGCTGGCAAGAAATTAAGGAATACACAGGCTAGAGAGTAAGGGAAGGGAGGTAAAGGGTCCTGTTCTGTGAAGAAACCTGACAGGCACCCCCTTCACAAGCGATCAAACTGAGCACGACTGACTGTGGCTGACCTGCAGCGGTGCCGGGGGACGGAGGAGGAGCGTCAGCACCCCCCCCCAAAAGGAGGGTCACTGAGCCCAATGAGGTGACAGCTGAATAGAAAGAAATGGAAACTCTCCGTCAGTGCTGGCAAACAAGGCGCCACCAAGGGCTGAGGCACTTGGAGAGATAGCTGCAGGATGTGGCGCGGCTGCCGTCGCTGTGAGACAAGTTGTGCCCTACAGTCCTACCCACTCAACATGTGGTCAAGGAGGGACCCGCCAGGGAGGTCTGGGGATAGGATTCCTTCAAGGTCAGAACAACAGGACCCGTGAGCCAGGCTGGCTGAAGGACAGTTTGCTGGTGGCAAATGGCAAGGGCCTGGGAGCCCACTAGAGCCATACAAGGAAAGGCCAGTGACAGGCTGAGCGCAGGGGAGGGGCAGCGAAGGGCTGCGGCACGCCCGTGACCCCGCACTGCTGGAACACCCAGAAAGAGATACACAGATGTGGCTGGTATCCCACTTTTCTCAGCAACTTCCCCGGCAGCACCCTGGGCCCCCAGGCTTCTGACAACAGGGGTTCAAAGCCACCAGGAAGCAGTAGACAAGCAGCAGGGACTGGATGTCTATCCCATAAACAACTCTGGGGAGTGGCTAAAAAGTGAGTAACACGCCCGGTGACAAGACAAATATCAACAAATTGGCCCCTTCCCTGTGTACAAACCCTCATCAGGTAAAAGACACAATGGGAAGACTGAATACTGTCCTTCCTGTAACGATCCCAATGGAACTGCCTTTGAACCTGACATTGCCCTACAACAGCATCTGCGAACGGCCAGAGAACATGCAGGGGTCCGGGGCCATGACTTACTTCTTGTGGCCACGGCATCACACAGCAGACTTGACTCCACATGGATCAGAGAATCAGGTTGAAATGGCAGCTTAAAACTCCCCACAGAAATGTTCTCTCCCAATCCCCAATAAAATAAGAAAACAAAACAAAGGTAGGGAGGAGGAGTGCCAAGAGAAGAATTCATCACACAGAGGAAAAGAACATAAAATTGAAGGCAGTACGTTTAGAAACACTGCTGGCTAGAAAGGATCCTAGAGGACAAAGCAGCAGCAAGACTGAGCTCCTGCCCCTGCCTCATCCCCAGAAGCCATGCTGGGGAGCCAAGGACACCCTGAGATCTCTCAGCCAATAAGGTGGAGAGAAGCAACTGGGTGGGAGTCCGTAACTTTTTCCTTTTAGGCTCAGAAGTTTCTGCTGGGAGGTGGGGGAGAAACAGGTAAAGTGCCAGGGAGCCAGGCCGGCTCTGCGGGAGGCGAATGCTCTTGGGTACACATGGACTCAGGGAACATTCTGGAGCCTGAGGTGCCCCCTTCCCAATCCCTACAGGAATGGCATACATGTCCCTCAAGCAGCTGGAGTGAGCCTTGGCATGAGACATTTCCCACAATTCTTAGGATGGAGAGAATCTCGATACTGCCAAAGACTCCCTCCCCTGCTACAGCTCCCCCGGTGTGCAACTTCTGACCACAAGGTAACGAGCTCCCCATAGCCCAGACGGGAACGCAGTGTGAGTGGGTGCGAGAGACCGGGGAGAGAGGACCAAGAACCCCCTGAGGTAGCAGAGCAAGCAGAATGACTGCACAGAGCCATCCGCACCGGAGCCAACACGACAAGGAATAACATGGTAACTATGCAAACACATTATGGCCAAAAGGAGAGGGAGGGAGAGAGAGAGAGAGAGAGAGAGAGAGAGAGAGAGAGAGAGAGAGAGAGAGAGAGAGAGAGAAGGACATGGCTCACAAAAGGCAAAGTCGCTCTCCACGAGGAGAACACACTGCAAGGAAGAGAAGGACACTCCCCACAATGTTATAAGAACATGTTCTCAGTAAGAATTCAAAGATGAGCCGATAAAGACACAGTACGGGGAAAGGGCAAATTCCCAACCTAAGAGAAACAAACTGCAGACCAAACCACATCATTATGGAACTCATAAATACATTTAAAAAGAGTCGAAAACAGAATATGCATAGTTGAAAATCAAATTAAACAAACAGTGAATGCAGATGAGAAAGACAAAAGCTAAAGCAATTAGAACAAAGCTAAAAGCATTGGAAGAGACAAAGACAATCCAACAGAAGGATAATTTGTGTCCCCGTGGTAGAGAACCCAAAAAATGGAATAGACGATGCCATCAAAGATATGCTATAAGAGAACTGACCTGAAACGAAGATGCGCTGCACGTGCAGCCCCACAGAACATGTTGTGTTCCCAGGAAAAGGTGATAAAGAACACTCAACGGTGAGACAAACTCTGGTCGACTTCAAGGAGAGAGAGACAATTCTTCAGGTATCCCAAGGGAAAAACCAAACAACTTCCCAAGGGAAACATCAGAAACCAGGTACACGTAGCATCTACGAAGTTCTGAGACAGCTCAGCGCAGTGGTCAGGAGCGCAGGCTCTGGAGCCAGCAAGCAGAGAGCTCAAATCCCGGCACAGCCATTTACGGGGGGTGGGGGGTAGGGGCAGTGTGTGTGTACACACAGAGCAGAGAGGTCAGAAAGTGAGGGCAGGGGCCTTACGCCTGGGGAGGCCTCGGTGAAGTGAGTCTGAACCCAAATTTGAAGGAAGTGAGTGGAGAAGGTGCAGCTCATGGAAAGAGGGGCCCGGGCATAAGGAGCAGCAAGAGCCAAGGCCCTGACCCCAGGAACAATCTGGCATGTTCCAGGAAAAGCAAGAGCGACAGGCTGGAGCCAAGTGAGCAAGGCAGAGAAAATGAGCTCCACATGAGGCAGACCGGGCTACATAATTGGCAGGTCCCAGTGCAACATGAAAATGCAGGACCTCTTTTCAAAACTGGCGAATTCTGATGGCCACATTAGAGCATTAAATCAAGCGCGGGGTTTTGAAGCCCTGGACGTTATACAGGTTGCATGCTCCAGAAGGCAGCCCTACCCTGGGTGCTGCCCTGGAAACGGCGGGACCCAGTGAGAAGGCTGTCAGTCAGAGGAACAGGCAGCTGGAGGCTGTCTGCTGACGGCATCTCCTGCTGGGAACCTGCGGGTGACCTCCGTGGAGGGCAAGTGTGTGCGGCGGGGCAGGCGGAGCACAGATCAACGGTTCTGATTTCCATGTTGTACGTTTTCGCTGTTGAGGCATTTTGCCTTCTAGTGGTCTACAGGGCACTTGGATATCCGAGCCTCGAGTCCGGGGGAGAGGTCTGGGCTAGAGACAGACATCGGGGAGTCCCCAGCGCGGGTGAGTGAGCTGTGACGAGGAAGCGTCAGAACAGGAAACAGAGGAAGAGGAGCGAGGCGGCAGAAGGACGATCGGGTGTATCTGTCCAGAGAACTGGTGGCAGGCAGCGGAGCCCAACTCTAGTTGATTTCCACAGAGAAGGACTTGATTCAAAGTCTACTGCAAGATGCAAGGTGGTGATGTTCGCACAGTAGGAATGTACTTAACGTCACGGAGCGGTAAACTTAAACATGGTTCAAGTGGTAAATTTTATGTTATGTTTATTTCACCATAAGAACAAAAACTAGGGGGAAAAAGGGCTCACTGGGTGGTCGGAGAATCCCTAGAGGGCTGGAGGAACAAGTTTTGAATCTAGTAGGCCAGGAACAATATTCCAAATGGCAGCGGTCAGCACTGCCTCTGCCACCCTGCAGGGGGCAGCACTGACCACCGGCCACTTCCACCCAGGAGCTTGTCCTTCCAGCAGCCCTGACACTGAGCCAGCAGGTGGGTGTGACGGGCGGAGCCTGGGGCACATGCTCATACCCTCTGGCAGGGCTGAGGTCATTTTTGTGGTAAAGGACCAGATAATTTTCTGCTTCGGAGGCCACACGGCCTGTCACAAGCACTCAACTTGCCGGTATAGTGGGAGACAAGGCATAAAGAAAGGGGTGGGGCTGGGTTGCAATAAAATTTTATTTACAAAAACAGGTGGTGGACCAGATTCGGCCGTTGCCAACGGCTGCCCCCGCTGAGAGGGGACCTAAGAAAAGAAGCATCTGGAATTTTCAGCAACTACAGTCACAGGTCATTTGGCTTCCCATCAAACTCATAAAGTGGGGTGAAGAGTTCCTCCGAACACAGAAGGGGTCTCAGAAGTGAGGTGAAGTGGCCAAAGAAAATAAAACCGACGAAGCCAGTGATGCTGCACAAGGCGAGGGTGGGGTCCCCAAAGAGACACAAGGTTTCCAGGAGGGAAAAACCATGTCAAAAGGGGGACTTGTCAATGGCCACGGCAACGTGGACAGCTGCTGGGGGCTGAAAAGACTGCTCCGCACAATGTGGGCAAGAAAGCTTCTGTGGAGCAGACTGAGCAAAAAGCGGGAGGCGAGGAAGGGATGGCGAGTAGCCAACTCTTGAAGAGTTTGGCCAAAGGGGGCACAGAGAATGGGGCAGGGGCAGGAGCGGAGGAGGGAATGCTCAGTGAGGATGGGAAATTCTACAGCATGTCTGTAGGTCAATGGGCCTGAGTCGTGAGGGGGAAACTGACAAGAGTCTGGGGAACGGGGACCCTGGAGCCAGCACAGGCGTCACAGCTCCATGAGGGGAGCAGTTTGCAGTGACGACAAAGTCCGGGCTGGGACCGTGGCGGTGGGGGGCTGAGGTCCCTGGAGCAGAGGTGGTCAAGGAGATGGGGCACCAGGTGCTGGGAGGACCGTTTATGTTTACACATAAGTCACCTTGGGATGGAAGGGGCTGTGTCAGAGAGACGGAGAATACGGGCCTGGCACTGACTCCCCAGTGGAGGGGGCTGTCCCGGGCAGTGAGCAAGCCCATGACAGGGAGGTGTGGACTTAGAAAGCGGGGTGGCACGAGCATCTCTGCGTGCTTTTCATGAGCGCGCAGAAGACAGCGCTTCCTCCTGCCGGGGGCACACAGGCCATGCCCGTCACCAGACGGCTCTCTCTGTGACGTGGGAGGAGAGGAGCGAGCTAACCCGGGTGGGACCTGCGGGCTTAGGAAGGGTTCCCTGCAGGAAGAGATACCTGAGGAGTCTTCTAGAATAAGTAGGAGGAAACGCAGCTGGGGAAGCATGGACAGAGGCCAGGAGGAGGAGAACAGTCTTGTATGCTGAGGGGCTCATGGATGAGAAACGGGGCGGCAACAGAAGAGGCCAGAAAGAGGCAGGGGTCACGTTAGGGGCCTTCACACCATTTGAAGACAGGGTACACCCCTGGGTTTAAAGCAGGGGAGTGAGATTCAACTCCAGGGACCGAATGGAAGACAGAAATGTGGAGTCAGCAAGTTGTCGGAGGGGTCCGAGAGAGAGACGAGGGCTTGAACCAGGCCAGCGGTGGAAGGGACGCAGACAGAGGTTGGAGAAATAAAGGAACACAGAGCAGGGCTGGCTGGCTCCTGGGATGAGGGCAGCGGAGGGCAGGGCAGGAGACTCTCGGGCTCCCAGCTTGCATGACTGTCGCTGCAATCCACTGTGACAGAGACAGAGGGCGTGAAGTTCGGCCATTCGGTCTTTCCGATCTATCCCCTTTATGTGGGGGAGACAGGGGGTAGGGCCGGCAATGGGTAGGGCCGAGAAGGGGAGGGAGAAAAAAGGGCTAAAACCTTCCAATGCCTTGCATGTAAAATGTGACTGAAGTGCACATACACCCCGTGAGCCTTTTTCTGACATCAAGCAAAACAAGGTTTATTTCCATCCTACTTCTTTTCAGTGCTCTCTGGCGCCACCTAATGGGATGTTAGCTGAAACCCAAAGACTCATCTGGGGACGGAAGGACAGGTGGGCGAAGGGAGGCTTCTGACACAGCAGCCACCCGGGCAGGGGGGGATGGGACAGTGCCCGGGTGGAGAAGGACCCACCCGGCTAACTTCAGATGTCTGACGACACTTCTAGGGTCCATGGGACCACCTTCTGAAAATCGGAGGTCCTGGAGCTAACAGAGACATCCATTTGTTAACATGAGGTTGGTGCAAAAGTAACTGTGGTTTGAAAGGTTAAAAAGAATTGCAAAACCCGCAATTACTTTTGCACTAACCTAATAATACGTCGTCCAATTTAAGATCATTTTCCACGGATGTGCTTCAACCTGACCTCTCTGTCCTCCTCAGCATCTACCTGAGTCACACTCAGGGAACCACCGTGTAGACGTCCAGGATACTGATCTGGTGCGAAATTCTGGGGCACCTGAGCCTAGCTCAGCTTTTGGGTTTAGAATTTAATGCGCCACCTCTATGTTTAGGTGGACTTATTTTATAAATTCAGGAATGCAAAAAAAAAAATGTAGTGAAAAGTCTTCGCTCTGCGGGCAAAACAAGGAGCTACACCCCTTGCTGCTAACTGCCTTCCTCCCACAGTTGACACGCCCACAAATGTCATTCGCTGAACAAGAAGTGTAACAAGTGCCAAGCAGCGGTGACAAGGGCAGGCTGTGGAGGGTGAGCAGACAGTCACTGCTCTCAGTGGCTTCAGCTGAGCGGGGGCACAGACAGCAATAGGTAACTGCGCCATCAGCTGGGAGACAAGCCCACAGGGGCCTCAGGCAGGACACAGCCAGTCCAGGGGAGGGGACAACGAGATGAGGGCCAAAGAATACGACCTGCTTTAACTCCCCTTTTTTGCCAGTGAAGAGCTGCAAGAAGGAAATGGATGTTTCCACACGGCATGGAAAGGCCATGAGGATAAATGCTTGAGTCTGGGAAGCTCTCGCCTGTAAAGTGGGGGGAAGGAGGACAGCGCCTCTTGCGCTGGTGTGGATTCCATGAGCGGGTCCTGATCAGGCAGGCAGAGAGCAGCACGTGTAGAACCACTGCGTGGGGGAAGGACGGAGTAGAGAGGAGAATCCAGGGGCTGACCAACGGGGAGAGGGAGAGCGTGAATATAAACTACTCTTAGGGAAAGCCTGGCACAAAGAAGAGGCGGGCCTTCCAGGTGCAAGCGGTAGGGAGTCGGTAGAAGGCCAACAGACAAGATACCCTAAATTTGCAAAGGAATAAAGGCAGCTTTAAAAGGATGTTTACTGCTTTTCATAACATGGATGTCTCAGTCTGCTTGAGCTGCCATAACAAAATACCACAGATGGGTGGATTAAACACGAAGTTCATCTCTCACATTTCTAGAGGCAGGAAGTCCAAGATCAAGGTGCGGCAGAGTCAGTATTTGCTGAGGACCCTCTTCCTGGCCTGCAGACAGCCACCTTCTCACTGTGTGCTCATATGGCAGGACAGGGAGAGGGCGAGCTCTGTGGTGTCTCTTCTCAGAAGGACACTGATTCCATCACGAGGGCCTCACCCTTCTGAGCTCATCTAACTCTAATTACCTCTCAAAGGCCCCGTCTCCAAATGTCCTCCCACTGGTGGTTAGGGCAGCAACACGTTAATTCTGAGGGGACACAAACACGTTAGTCCGTAACAATGGGGATGCTTGTGTTCTATTGTCAAATGGAAAATGAAAAAGCAGGGTATGACACTACATAGATTGCGTGATACCAATTACAACTCAATCCAAAAGATGGTAGTACAACAATTTGAATTTATTTAATGCCAAGAAACTATATGCTTAAAAATGGTTAAGATGGTCAATTTTGTGTATCTTACCACAATTTAAAAAAATCAATCTAAGAGAAGGGAAAAATGGAAAAAAAAAACCCAGGAGATGTAGAGAAACTGAAACACACAAAATAAAATGCTATAAACAAATCTAAATGTATCAGTAATTAAATAGATGTTAATGGACGAAACGGACAGAATGGATTTTTTTAAAAAATCCAGTTATTTGCCATTGTCAAGAGTTACGCCTAACCCACAACGACACAAAAGGGAGAAAAGTGACAGGTGGCAGTGCTGGCCAGGAGCACACATGCCACAGCGCTATTACTGTCAGACAAAGTGCAATTCCAGGAAAAAGCACTGTTAATTAAAAAGAGGGTCACTTCAAAATGCCCCAAAGTTCAATTCACCAGAAAGGTAAAACCGCTTCTGAAACTCAAAACCCGGCCTCAAGAGACATAATAAAGCCTAAATTAACAAAACCCACGGAGAAACTGACGTGTCCGTCCACCAGCATGAGAGGAGCCTCTGACAAATGTTTCCCAGCAGTGGGTAAATCAAGCAGACAAACAGGACAGTAAGAAGAGAGGATACGTTCATAACCCAGCGGGTAAGACTGAGGCGACAAGCTTATGCAGGCTCCTGCATCCCTGCTAGGTGGCTACACGCTTTAGTCGGGCAGGTCCACACTTGTCAACAAGCTGTGAGGGCTGCTGTCACACGTCCTACATTCTCAGACCACAGGGCAGTTCAGCTACAACTTGAGTTTTTAAAAGTAACTAGGAAAAAGAACACAAAGTCATGTGCTTAGAAATTTCTTTAAAAAAATTTTTTTTAAAGAGGGTGCAGCTCAAAGTGGCCTATGCGGGGATCGAACCGGCAACCTTGGTGTTAGTTGCAATGTGCTCTAACCAATGGAGCTAACCGGCCACCCTAGAAATTTAAAAAATACATTTCTAAATAATTTGTGGTTCAAAAACAATCATAAAGGAAATTTACAAAACCCTTCAAGTTGCCTTAAAGTGGCAATACTACACATTAAAAGCTTGCTGGATGCAGCTGAAATAGTTTGAGGGTCAGCTTTAAATGTTCATATTTGCAAAGAACGTTGGAAATCAATGAGCTAATTTTACAATTTAAGAAGTGAGAAAAAGAAAACCAGAGAACGTTCCCCAAGAAAGTAGAAGATATGATAAAGATAAAAGCAGAACTTAATGAACTGGAAAGCAGACACAGAATACTGCAGGACAATAATGCCCACGAGTCTGCTCTTTGAAAGACTAATAAAACCAAAAAAATTCTACCAAGACAAGGGAAAAAGAGAGAAGGTACAAGAAAACAGTTCTAGAATGAAAAAGGAGACATAAATGCAGATATCGCAGAGGCTTACAAAAAGATATGCACAACTTCATGCTAGTGAATTTAGAAAAATAGACAAATGGACAAAAATGTACCTGAGCCACACTGACTTGAGCAGGTGCTGAAAAAATAAAAATAGGTTCCCGTGCGCGCACACACACACACACCCACCCAGAACCTCAGAGAACACACACAGGACCCTGGAAGCAGCTGCTCCCTTTAGAGGGGCCCGGGTGGTAGCAGAGACAATCAGGGACCAGAGCATCACTCTAGTTTGCACTTCCTGGGCTGTGACCTGTGTGGGTGGGTCACCCCCTCAACAGTGGACCCAAATGTGTCTGTAGACAAGGAAAGGCCTCCCCTGGCTGCGCGTGCAGGCCGGCCTAGGAGGCAGGGAGCAAGCTTGTGCAGCAGGAGCGGCACCCAACATTAACTGGCACTAGATCTTTTCTTTCTTTTTGTCTTTTTAATCTTTACGACTTTGGTGGGTGAAAATGGCCTCTTCTTTGTTTTCACTTGTCTGTGATTATCACTGAGGCAGGACTCTTTTCCTGTCTTCGTTAGCCACCTGTATCTCTTCTTTTCCGAATTTCCTGTTCATAGTCTTTGTTCATTAGTGGTGACTAGTGGTTAAGTCAGCAATAAGGAGTGTTGTGTACAAATCTAGACCATGAAGGAAATTGAAAAATCTGCTGAAGTGCACTCATAATAAGTGACTGCTGAATAGCCTAAGATAATTGTGCCCACTGCTGGCTCAGAGGCATTAGGCCGAGGACAACTTGTTGGATGGTGACCTGCAGCTGAACTATTTCCCCCAATGCAAACACGTCAGACTCACCCAAATCCCATGGGATTGCACCCCAGCACGCATGCTCACATGCACTCATTCACGGAACAGCCTGTCTGCCAAGCACCGTGCTCCGATGGAGGCCAGGGTCTGCCGGAGAGCCTCGCTCACCGCAGGGACCAGCGGCGCTTCCCCCTTTCCAGAGGGCCCTTTGGGCTGCGATCAGGACTCCTAAGTTACTAGCCGTTCCCCAAATGACATATAGTCAATCCAGGACGTTTCCCCAATACGTGCACAATCATTGCTTTATGTACCGTCTCCCAGAATACTCAGCAACGCACCAAAGCAGTCTTTTACTGACGGCAACTCTGAGGCTCCAGGAGGGGAAAGTGACTTGACATCTAGTAGGAGAAAAAGCTAGGATTTAATCCTAAGGCAATGTGGCTCAAAACGCCTATGCCCTCCTATTCTCACGGTAACTGTGACAGCGTGTGTTTTCCTTGCCCAGACCCCACGCATTCCATCAAGGTCCGGGGTGGCAAGCAACAGAAAACCACTCTAGCTCACTTCCATTACAAAGTGCTTTGGCACATCTGGAAACGGAGAGAAGACTAGAGAACGAAGCCCAGAAAAGTGGTTGAAGAACTGAAAGCGAAGAATACCGGTTGGGAAACCCACCCCGGGCACCACCATCACCTCATCACTGGACATGAGCCACTGCCGCTTGCTTCCTGATACATGAGCCCCCACCATGACTTCTCCCTCACTGTCCCTCAAGCGTCAGAGTACCTGAAGGCAAAACAGCTTTGGCCAAGCCTCGGTTTCATCGCCATCCCCTCGCTTCCAGGGAGCAAGGGAAGGGAATATCCGTCCGCTGGGGCAGGCACTGCCAGCTGCCTCCGACACTCAGGTTCTCTGTCCGCCTTCCTAACAGGAAGGAAAGATGTGCCAGCCCCTCTGCCCCCCGCAGAGCTGAGATAACGCTCTGGCCAATGAGATGGCAGCAAAGTGTGCTGCCTGCTCCTTTCTTCTTCAGGCCTGCCCTTGAACTGCGTGTGGGCAGAGCACACCTCCCCGCCCACTGGCTGTGCGTTTGTTCACACTGACGGGACCAAGGAGGGTACAGATATGAGAGGTTTCTGTGTCCCCGCTCGCTCGCGGCTCTTGGGCTCCTGACATCTACCTATGAAGAGACTGTTCCTAGCAACTGCTTTTCCCTCCTGGGTCCTGGAACCACAGGCTTGAGAACAGATCTGAACCCCATCCTGCAGCGGACCCAGACCCATTAGTGAGAAATACATGACTGCTGTTGTAGCCACGGTTTGTTCCTCAATAAAAAAAATGATAAACGTTGAGATGGAAATGGAAATTACTGAATGGGCCTGGGGGTAAGCTGGCAAATGCCCTTTTGCCCCTTCCCCACCGTTTTCTTCTTCCTACTTGGAGAGGAAGATGCAATGGCTGGAGCTGCGACTGCCATGTTGTGACCACAGGCAACCTTGAGGCTGGAAGTTCCCCGTGCAGGACGATGGAGGAAAAGGATCAAGGGGCCGTGAACCCTAGATCCTTACGGAGCCCCTGCCGTGGCCATGGACAGCCCGCTTGCAGTCTTCAGGGCACATGAGAAGCCTCCAACTCTGTCTTTCGGTTTTCTTAAGTAGAAGCTAGGGTCCACCTGCCTCCTACCTAAGACCCACATAATGGGAGATTCTTTGAACACAAAAACGGCATTAAGATACTTAGAAGCAAAAAAAAAAAGTTCACAAACATGTGAGGTTTACTTGCCACACAGCCTTTTCACTGTTATCACAATCACTATACCTGGAGCTATTGAAAAATGACAAAATAAATCCTGAGATTCTTTCTTCCTATTTCTGTTGGCTACAAATGCAGCCTCTGAGTTGTTTATAAGTGAAATCAAGAGACAAAAGTAAACGCAGCTAATTCAGAATGTACTGAGGGCAACACACATGCCTTCATGTGATAAGCCCCCAGCATTATTTATTGAAAGAAAACTTGCCTCATTGCAAAAATATGGGGAAAAAAACTTAATTAATGACACAACTCACCACCTCCTACGACCCCAGATTCCTTTCCTTTCCTTCCTAGAATTGGTGTCATAACCTGACCAGAACAAAACAAAACATTGTTCGAATTGCTGAGACTCAGAAAGTTCAGGCAGCCAGAGCCTTCTGCTCTCCCCAACTACAGCCACCGAGCAGGGAGAAGCACGGCCCTAGCCTGCCGAGCGGGCCTGGCCACAGGTCCAGGTAGCGGGGACACGCACCTGCATGCATGCATGCGCCTAGAGGGGGGACCCACCAGCTACTCAAGCCGGGCGCTGTGCTACGCACAGGAAGGCCCCGAGGGGTCGCAGGGGCTCTCTGCTCCAGCTCATAACCCACTAGGGAAAGAGCAACCTGGGAGGAAAGCATTGTCCTTTCTGGCTACAGAGGCTGCACCCGCTGTCTGTAGGGGTCACTAAGGGCCCCGGGGGGTAGTGGTCAGGTCCCTCAAGCCTGGGAGCTGGAGAAGGCCCCTTCTCAGGAAGCTGTTCCTGAGGTTTTGTCCAGTCAGGTGGAAAACCACAAAAGCCATTCTCATGGGTACTTTAAGCAGCACATCTGTTGGCAAAACACAAATGTTGTTACACAAATACCAAGCCACAGATTGCAAAGGCACCTGACAGCCTTTAAAATTCATTTCTCCTGTTTTGCAAAGCTGCATTGGGAAATCATGCTGTTAAATTATACACTCGTAAAGGATGTATGTTTAAAAAGTGGGGCAACTGTGTAGGTGCTATTTAGACTCTCATCGATTTCGTCCATGTTTTTGGATAACTGCAAATCCTTAAAAAGTTTTCAAATAACTGGAAATCCCCCAAAAGTAACTCACACTCTAACTCCACATATCTGCCCCTTCTGTGTACCTTCTGACTCCAGGCTGTAGGTCCGATTAACTCATAAACAATACTGTTCCTCTTGTCCACGTAGAAGCTAATGGGTCAAAAGAAGAGCAGGCTACAGTCTACTCTGCCTCTCTTAGCATAAGACAAAACCTTAGGGCAAGGTCTCACTTAAAAGTCCATCCGTCCATCCATCCATCCAATAAGTACGCCAGCTGTAGGCACTGGACATACAGCAGGGAAGAGGTGGGGGGAAAAATCTGTTCTCCTGGGGCTTACATTCCAGTGAAAGGGACAGGAAGAAGGAGAGGGAGGGAGGGCGGGAACACAAATAAAACCAGTGGGTAAATCGGCACGTAGCAGATGACGACAAGTCCTAGAGCAGGCGGGGGAAATGGCAGGGTAGAGGCAGGCATCGATCTTCAGGGAGGGTTACAATGGGAAGGTGACATTTGAGCAGACTTGAAGGAGACCAAACAGGGAGCCCTGCACATGATACCCGGGGAAAGGATTCCCCAACAGAAGGACAGGGCCAAGGCCCCGAGGCAGGGGTGCATCGGAAGGAGGGTCCAGGAAGGCCGGAGTACATAAATGACAGGAGAGGTGACTACCCTGGGCCTTGTCCGCCACTGGGAGGACTGTGGCTTTGACTCTGAGTGAGAGGGGAGCCCACTGGAGGGCCCTGAATAGAAGAGCAGAAGCTCCAGCCCAAACGTGGCAAGACGGAACAGAGACACGGGGGGCAAGGGCAGAGGCAGGCTGCGAGGCTGGGCACGGGACCAGGATGGGACGAGTGGAGATGGAGAGAACACGCCAAGGAGAACGAACAGGGTTTGTGGGTGAATGGACGTGGTGTGAGAGAAAGCATTTTGGGGTGACTGGCAGCAGGTTTCTGGCCTGAGCAGTAAGAAGATGGAATTGCTGTTTCTGGGAAGGGAAGCACGGGGAAAGAGAAGGTGTGGGGGGTTGGGAGCTCAGGTCTGAACAGGTCCACCTGGAGAGCCCATCAGAAGCCGAGCAGAGACGTCCAGTCGGCACTGGAAGCACGTGTCTGGAGTTCCGGGGACAAATGTGGTAGTCAGTGGCTGGCACATGGAACAGAAAGCCACGTGGCCGGACAAAACCACATCGGGGTGAAGCGTGGAGAGGAGACGTCTGAGGCTGAGACCCTCCAACGCTGTGGTGCAGAAGAGCAGAAGACCCACGCTCCGTTCCAGGTGCCTGCGCGACCTGCAAATGCAGTGGACAACCCTGCCTCGTAGAGTTCTGCCCCAGCAGGGACGACAGACAGTTCAGATAAACACGATCAGTCACCTGTTCTATTTTAGAAAGGGACCAAAGCTGTGGTTTGGGAAAAAACAGGGCGGTCCGGGTAGGCCCCACTGAGAAGGTACACACTGGTGCAAAGCCTCATGGGAGAGAAGGCATGGACTCACATGGAAACTGGGGTCACTGACGCTGACAGGTTGGGGAAGAGAAATGACAACTGGGCCCCGGGTTTAACAAGACAAAGGTCACCATTCGTGTCAGCAAAGGACCGAGTGGAGAGGGCCTAAGAGCCTATGGAGATGCGGAGTGGAGTCTTGCAGGCGAAGGGAAGGGGGGTGCGGCCAAGGGCAGCTTTGTCAAGGTGCAAGCGGCAGCGGCAGGCTTCTTGGGGGATGAGAAGGACCCCGCTTTGCTTTGCGGGAGCAATCTCTGATCAGGAGAGGGCTGGAGAGACAGAGCGGGAAGCGCAGAGCAGGGGTAGGTGCTGGCGAGCAGTGGGGCCTACGGATGTCCCCTTCCGACGGCTGCCTTGCTCTCTGGGAACCAGCACGTGAGAGACCAGCAGCTGCAGGATGGTGTGAGAGCTGAGGAGGAGGGTGGGAGAAGCAAGGCGAGACCGAGGCACTAGTATGCCGGCGGGGCAGTGCCACGTTCTCCTGAAGTGAGTGGTGTGAACTTGAAACGGGAGCAGCCAGGGGGCCGCACTCAGCGGTGTGGCAGAGCAGGGACAGGGCAGACGGTGACTGAATTCCACCAGGGTTGGGGCTTCATCATTATGACAAAGCAAGAAAGCGGCGCGGCTTCGGAGGCGGCACGCCAGCGAGCACTCACGGCTGCCTGGGAAGGAGAAGAGTGAAGTTACGAGGGCAGCAAGGGTCAGACAAGGGATGGCACCACCCATGGCAAAGGATTACTGAAGTTGGGTGCAGAGGCTGTGAGCTGAACATACAGGAGGAACTCTTCTTGTGCAGATGACCGGATGACTAGGGCTCAATTTCCTGGCACCAGCACAGCCACTGTAAAAGTTGTCTGACTTGAAGAATTAAAGGGACGTGGCTATCCTTCAGAGCACCTGCAAGTGCAGAAAGTTGTCTTGAAGAGCACAACTGTAAGTACTTTAACTTTTTTAAATGTTTCATTTCCATGTCTAGTCATAGAACCAGGAACACAAGTATGAGAACGGACTTAAGGGAACACTCGATTTTATTAAGAACCACACGAAGTTTCCAGCGAATAACGAGGGCTGTCCTACTGCAGGTGCCAAACTGCGGCACCCAGCCAAAGGTGATGTGGGTGCTATGTGAAGACTTAGGACGCGAGGAGCGTCTCATTCCGTCTCCTGTGAACGCCGTCTGCTGAACTACGATGGTCACGCTACACGGAACAGGGCTGAATTGCCACTTACAGAGCCTGGATTTCACTGGAAACAACTGTTCTGTGGGGATTCGGACCTTCCCTGGGCCCTTCCATCCTGGATATGGGCAGGTTTCGACAGTGGGTTCAGCGCTGGCCCCCAAAAGGTATGTATATGTCTTAACCCTCAGACACATAAATGCAACCTTATTTGGAAAAGGGGTCTTTGTAGAAGTAATGAAGTGAAGGGTCTCAAGATGAGACCATCCGAGATTTAGGGTAAGAAAACACACACACGAGAAGGCCAAGTGAAGATGGAAGCCGAGATTGGAATGATGCGACAAGCCAAGGAATGTCTAGGATTGCCAGGCAGCTGGCAGCTGCTCAAAGAGGCAAGGAAGGATCGTGTGCTAGAGCCTCCGCAGTGAGTGGGCCCTGTGGGACCCTGATTTTGGACCTTTGGCCTCAAGCGCTGTGCAAGAATACCGTGTTTCCCCGAAAATAAGCCCTAGCCGGACCAGCAGCTCTAATGCGGCTTTTGGAGCAAAAATTAATGTAAGACCCGGTCTTTATACCTTATTAATTTCTGCTCCAAAAGCCGCATTAGAGCTGCTGGTCCGGCTAGGGCTTATTTTGGGGGAAACACGGTAAGCTGCTGCTGTTGTAAGCCACCCTGTCTGGGGTCCTTTGCTGCAGCTGTCCCATCAACTCCCCAGCTGCTACTTGAGCTCTAACTCTCACCAGACTCCTAAGCTTTCGCGAAGGATCCCTGCGCCTTGTACCCTCACACCTTTACCAGAGAGGAAGCGCCTGCCTCAGGGGTCTCTGGGCAAGGACCTGGTTCCTCCGCAGGCTCCATCCCCCCCGACGCACACACACTCGCAGCCACCCACCTGAGAAAGCCCCCCGGGAATCTCACAGCACCCTTGACCTCGCCCCCATTTCTCTCGTCCTCAGCCCGGCCAACCTTCTCCGGAAGAGCTGTCTACACCCACACTCCACGCCTTCACACGCCACCCACCCCTCCGATGTGGCCTCGTCCCCATCACCTCTGATAAAGTTCCCTGCATCACAGCTACAAATTCTTCACTGGATGACCCACTGCATATATGCATTTACTACCTAGTCCTTCAAACCTCAAAGAAACAAAGTACAGATGCATAAAGAGGAAGAAACCTCCGACAGAGATGATGGCAGGCAGGGACTTTCGAACAGCTGAGACGTTTCACAAATTTCTAGATGTTGGAAATAGGAGGAACATGTTGACTAACGAACAGAGCAGAATGTACTACAAGGGAGCTACAAAGGAAACGAAAGCCTACGTGCCTGTTAACACCCCAAAGAGGCCCTCAGAGCAGATCACGGGCAAGCAGCGCCCGCCAGACTCTCATGTCCAAATGAGTCCCCACCGTCAGAGTCAGGTTCTGACCCAGAAGGTTCGGGGCAGGGCCCTTCCAGTGAGCTGCTAGACGAGGCTGCCGGCACTGGGGCTGGGCAGCAGAGCCCACTTAGAATAGTCAGGTGCCCCTTTCTCTGACGGCCAGAAACCTTCCTTTCCTCCCAGGGCTCCTGGTGCATCTGCATCTGGCAGCAGCCCAGGGGAAGGCCACCTCTCTCTGGCCTCTGAGGGTCCATGGCGTGAGGGCTGACCCATCTGCCACCCCCCTGCTCCCCACAGAGCTCCCACTCCAAACCTCCCCTCAGGTGAGAGACCCCACAGGAAACCGGCAACTCCACTGGAGCAGGGCCAGCTACCCTGGCCTCTTGTTCCCAAACCAAAGGGCTCTGCAGGCTCAGGGGAAGAGACCCAGCAACGTGGAAGAGAGACCAATTCTGTCCCTAGATGAAACAGATAACATTCTTGGAGAAACTCTAGAAGATAATACAGCCATAAAACCAGAACAAAATGTCCACAAGAAATAAACAGACGATAAAAGAGTTCTGAGATGAAAAACGGGTTAGCTACAAATCCAAAGCAAAAGTGTGGCACTGTTTACAATATGAAAAGACTGAAAAGGACCCACATGTTCATCCACAGGGAGCTGCCTGACTAAAGCACGGCTCTTCTCCGCGAGAGTCTGCGCAGCAGGAACACGGAGACTGAGGAAGGGAGAACTCCACGCTGCCATAATCAGCAGGGTAGCTATGCTGATAGGGAGTGATTTTCAGGACAGACAAAGTGAGAAGAAACTGAAAACAAGATGCAAAACACTACATCCAGCATGCTAACTTTCGCTGTAAGAAAAAAGAAGAAATAAAAATATATACATTTATTGGCAGAAACGCCGGAGGGATGAGCAAGAAACCAGTAACAAGTCACCTATAAGGGATTCGGGAAACAGGATGGAGGGGAGAGAGGCGGAAATGTGACTTCTGAGTATACCCTTCTCTGCAGGCTTGGCTTTACAACAAAACAAAACAAAACGAAACAAAACAGACAAAAACAATTCAAGTCTATTATACTATATTCAACAGATATCAAACTGCATTTTAATAAATATAATCAGAATATAACAAAAGGGAATTACAAAAACCATGTGTGTTGTTTGCCTGTAGGTAAAATGTGCATATAGGCTATTAATACAAAGAATCACTATTATAATCGTAACATTTTGTTATTCTACAATCATAGCTAAACAAAGATCACTGAAGTAGCAATTCCCTGTATTAAATTAGGCTAGACTTTTGACCCATTAAATACTTTATGTATCCCAAAAATAGAGAAAAAAAGCAAACCACAAAACTGAAAACAAATAAACCTAACTGTATATCAAATCAATCACATAACCTCACAGAAGAGAATTACTCCAAGTGGCTTTTCCCTAACAAATAGAAAAATGGAACTCTATAGAGAACACCCACATACCCACCACCTAGACAGAGTCTACCGTCGTAGACATCACCCATCCATCCATCAAGCCATCTTATTTTTGATGCATTTCAAAGTTCACACACCAGTACACTTCATCCCCCAAACACTCCAGCATGCGTATCATTAAAGAGAGTTGAAATTTTTTTTTAACTTTTATTTATTTTAAGTGTGCTTTTCCAGGACCCATCAGCTCCAAGTCCAGCAATTGTTTCAATCTAGTTGTGGAGGGCGCAGCTCACAGTGGCCCACGTGGGGAATTGAACCGGCAACCTTGTTGTTAAGAGCACCGCGCTCTAAGCAACTGAGCTCACCAGCTGCCCCTGAAATTTCTTTTAGGTAAAATTTACATCCAGTGAAATGACAGATCTCAAGTGTATTATTCGATGAGTTCTATCAACTGTACACACCTGCATAAGCTAAACCCCCGTCAGGATAGAAGACAACGGGGCCACAGAAAGCTCCCTGGCGCCACTTCCCCCCAATCAGCCCCGGCCCCCCCATCCCCAGTAAGATTTGGTGTTGTCAGTTTTGGCCATTCCACTGGGGGTGCAGTGGTATTTCATTGTGATTTTAATCTGCGTCTCTTTGATGACTAATGTTGAGCACTTTCTCATGGGTATACTGGTCATTATTTAGTCTTCCTTTCTGAAGTAACTACGCATTAAAATCTTGTCACCTTGTAAAAATAGGTTGCCTTTTGATTGAATTGTAGTTCTTTACATATTCCAAGTCCTTTGTCAGATACATGACTTTATTTTCTCTCTGACTTGCCTCAACTATCTTCTCATTTGTCTTTTCATTTTCTTAATGGTATCTTTTGAAGAGTATTTTTAAATTTAATGACCAATTTACCCATTTTCCCTGTAACAGTTATTGCTTTCTGTAGCCTAAGAATCATTTAACTTCAAGTTGTAAAGAGATTCTCCTATGTTCTCTTCTAGAAGCTATATATTTTAGCTTTCAAAACATTTAGGTCTATAATCCACTTTGGAACAATTTTTATGTGTGGTGCGTAGTGTTATGTGTTAAATTGTGTCCTCCTCAAAAAAAGATATGTTGAAGTCCTAATTCCCAGTACCTAAGAATGTGACCTTATTTGGAAATAAGGTCCTTGCAGATGTAATTACTTAAGATGAGGTTATTCTGTAGTAGGGGGGGCCCCTATTCCAATGACTGGTGTCCTTATAAGACTGCCACGTGAAGACACAAACAGAAAGGATGCCACATGATGCGACGGGCAGACACTGGAGTGATGCAGCTGCAAGACAAGCAACACCAAAGACTGCCAGCAAACCACCAGAAGCTAGGAAGAGGAAAGGAAGGACTCCCCTGCAGGTTTCAAAGGGAGTCGTGCCCTGCAGACACCTTCAGTGTTAAGCCATGCAGTTTGTGGTACTTTGTTACGGTAGCCCTAGGAAGCTAATATGGATAGGGTCAAGGTTCATTTTTGTCTGGTGTGGACATCACTTGCTATCATCCAGAACCATATGCTTAAAAGGCTTTCCTTTCTCCCACTGAACTGCTCTGGCACCTCTGCTAAAAATCAAATGATGGTGCGGCTGGTTAGCTCAGTTGCTTAAGAGTGCGGTGCTCTTAACACCAAGGTTGCCAGTTTGATCCCCACATGGGCCACTGTGAGCTGCGCCCTCCACAACTAGATTGAAACAACTACTTGACTTGGAGCTGACGGGTCCTGGAAAAACACACTTAAAAATAAACAAGTTTAAGAAATCAAATGATCACATAAGTTAGGTCGACTTCTGAGTATTCTATTCCATTGAACCATGTGTTTATCCCTATACAAGTACCAGGAAGTCTTGCTTATTGTAGATTTACATCAGTCAGTCAGTCAGTCAGGTAGTATGTGTTCCAATTTTGTTCTCTTTCAAGATTGCTTAGGATATTCCTGGTACTTTGGATTTCCATATACATTTTAGAATCAACATGTCAACTTCTATAAAAAAGCCCATAGTTATGATTGGGATTATGTTTGATCTACAGATCAATACAAGGAGAACTGACATTGTAAAGATTAGTCTTTTCATCCATGAACATGGTATATCTATTTATTTAGGTCTTCAATTTCTTTCAGCAATGTTTTCAGTTTCAGCGTACAGACTGTGCATTTTCCATCAAATTATTCCTAATGGTACTACAGTGTAAATTTCTTTTCCAACTAATTTTTGTATAATTGACCTCTGTATTCTGAGACCTTGCTGAATTCACTTTTCAGTTCTAGTTGATTTGTTTTGTTCCTCTTTTGTTCCTTCTTTTTAGTAGATTCTTTCAAATTTCCTACATTACCTCCAAAAAGAAAGTTTTACTTCCTTTTAATATTAATGCCTTGTATCTTTTTTCTTGCCTTAGCATACTGGCTAGTACAATATTGAACCTCTAGTACAATATTGAATAGAAGTATTAAGAGTAGACTTCTTTGTCTTTTCCCTGATTTTAGGGGTAATATGTTCAATAGTTTACTATTAAATACATTTTAGTAGCTCTGTTATAAATGCACTTTATCAGATGAGGAAGTTCCCCTCTATTCTTAATCTGCCGAGTTTCTATTATGAATTGGCACTGAATTTTATCAAATGCTTTTTCCATATTCATTGAGATAATTATATGGTTTTTCTCCTTTATTCTCTTAATATGGTGAATTACAGACTGGTTTTTGAATGTTAATCCACATTTGTATTTCTGGGATAAGTCTCACTTGGCTGTGATGTATTGTCTTTTTTACACATACATTGTTGGATTTGATTTGCTAAATACAGTCAGTCATGTGCTGCTTAACAACGAGGATATATTCTGAGAAATGCGTCGTTAGGCAATTTCATTATACAAACAACATACAGTGTACTTACACTAACCTAGATGGTAGAGCCTACTGCACTCTTAGGCTATATGGCATACCACTGTCATATATGCGATCAATCATTGACCAAAACATGCGGCTCATGACTATTTTATTAAGATTCTTACATTTATGTTCACAAGGGATATTGGTGTATAATTTTTCTTATGTAATGTCTTTGTAAGATTTGGTATCAGGGTCATGCTGGACTCATATAACAAGCTATGATGTTTCTTCCTCCTCTATGTTCCAGAAGTGTATGTTTACGTAAGATCCTGTGTTTCAAGGACTTTGTCGATTTCATCCAAGTTGTCAACTTCAGTTGTTTATAACATTTACTACAATCCTTTTAATGTCTGAAGAGGCTTTAGTAATATCCCCTCTTGTGTCTGATATTGGTAACTTATGTGCTTCTCTTTTTATCTTGATTAGTCTGGCCAAGGGATTATCAACTTTGTTGATATAGTCAAAAAAAACTACTTTTGGCTTTGTTAATTTTCTCTATTTTTTTACTGTTTTCTATCTCACAGATTCCTGCACTTACTGTTATCACTACCTTTCCTTCCTCCACTTACTTTGGGATTACTTTGCTCTTCTTTTCCTAGCTTTTCAAGGTAGAATCTTACTTAGATCACTAATTTTATACTTTTCTTTTTTTCCTATTAAATGCACTTAAAGCTATAAATTTCCCTCTAAGTACTCCTTTAGTTGCATTCTATAAATATTAACATGTTGCATTTTCATTATAATTTATTATTGCTTGAAATCTTTTCTAATTTTTCTTATGATTTCTTGATTCATGGGTTTAGAAATGTACTGTTTAATTTTCAAATATTTGGTTCTTTTCTAGATCTTACTGTTATGATTTCTAATTTCATTTTAAGCACAGAACATAATTTGTAGGATTTCAAGCTTCTGAAATGTAATGAGACTTGTTTTATGGTCCAGCAAATGATACATTGAATTGTTATCATGTACACTTGAAAAGAATGTGTTCTGCAGTTACTAAGTGTATTATTCTATAAATGTCAATTAGGTCAAGGTGGCTAGTAATGTTCAGAGTTCCTACATACTGATTTTTTTCTCTAGTTTTATAAATTACTGAGAGAAAGGGATTAAAATTGCCAAATATGCTTATGGATTTATCTCTCTCTCTTTAATTTTGCCAATATTTCTTCATGTATTTTGCAGCTCTGTAATTAGGCACATATACATTTAACGACTGATAATGTCTTTCTGAAGAACTGACCCTTTTATTATTATGAAATGTGTCTCTTTGTCTCTGGTAATATCCTTTGTTTTGAGGTCTGCTATTTATTATATTAAATATTGCCACTCCAGCTTTTCTATGCTTACTGTTTGTGTGGTATATAATTTTCTATCCTTTTATTTTCAATATAGCTGTACTTTACACTGAAAGTGCTTATCTTATAGTTGGGTCTAGCTTTTTACTCCAGCCTATAATCTCTGCCATTTGACTGAAATGCTTAATTTACATTTAACCCAATTATTGTATTATTAGATTTAGGACTACTGATTTGTTCTTTCATTATAAGCATATTTTCTTTTATGTCCTTGTGCATAGTTACAACAACTGCTTTAAAATCCTTCTTTGCTAATTCTAACAGCTGAGTTATCTTGAGGTAGGTTGCCATTGATTGGTTTTCTCTTAAATGGGCGTGGGCAAAGCATGACCTGCAGGCCCAATCTGACTCACTGCCGGTTTTTGTAAATAAAATTTTATTGGAAAGCAGCCATGTCCATTTGTTCACATACTGTCCATGGCTCCTTTTGCACACCACCACAAGAGCTGTGCATTTTTGATGGAGACTTTTGATGGGCTGTAAAACATAAAATATTTACTATTTAAGAAAAAAATGTGCTTAACCCTGCTTTTGAGTAAGGGTCACATTTTCCTATTTCTTCAAATGTCTAGACCTGGTGAGTGATACACTGTCAAACTTTGGATTCTGTTATGTTCCTATGACGAATACCGATTTTTCATTTTAGCAGGCAGTTAACATGGTAGAACTCAAACTCCAAACTCTCTGCCCTAAGGTGGGCAGCAGCTAAAATCACTGTTCATTTCTTTGTACTTCGCCGGAGTTTAGCAGAGTTTATATGAAGAGGCTGGGCCCCCTGCCTGCGGCTACTTTCCAGGATTTCTGCCCTCAAGTTTCTAGCTGCTGTGGTTGCCCTGAACGCTGTCCTCTGATTCCTCAACCCCTGAGTGACGGTCTCTATCTGAGTCTCAGCCTCCCTGCAGCAGCACTGACCAGGACCGACAGGTGAAAAGCCATCACGGACAGGAAATTCACCAACCGTTCCCTTCTTCCAAATATCAACTTCCCTCCAGTTTCTGCCTGCTTTTAGTCACTCTCTAGTACCTTGAAACAGTTGTTTTTTTTAATTTTTGTCCAGAGTTTTTCACTGTTATCTGTAAGAGGAGCAGCAAAATGAGCTACCTCACTACCATCAGAAGCGAATTCCCCAGGCGACTTTTGAACACAATAAACTTGATTTTACATCCTCAGTAAAATATAGCCTAAGGACAAAAAGAAATTGTAAACTTTATTCAGTATTTGTATTGTTAGTAGTGATACTGGTATAATAACTATTTATGTATATTATAAAACAAATAAGCAACTATTTAATGTTAATTAGAAATCAACATCTTCAGTGTAAGAAAAAGATGTATAAGGATAAAGACAAACCCTCTAATGTTAAATTTCCTTTGAAGACATCATTATATATCCATGACTTAAAAAAATTTTTTTCCAATGTATTTCTAGCTTTTTCCACTGAAAGGGCCTAGACACAATGTTACCCAGTAAGAATGAGCAGATAGCACCCAATTCTTGGATTCTAAATAGAATTCCCCACTAAAAGGAACCAGAGCTCTTGGAACCAGTTCTGGGGCAGGAAAAACATGTTGGATGGAATGTCTTATACCAGAAAGCAAAGAATCGCTCCAAGACTAATTAATGAGGGTATGCCAAGAGGACACAGGTGCCAGCTTGAAGGGATTCTCACTAACCAAATTTGGAATAATTTGATCAAAAAAGAATAGTGACTACAGCTGAATTGTAAAACATTTAATAAATAAAACTTCATGAGGTCATATTGACATGAAAGAGAAAACACAACAATAAATATTTTGCCACCATTTGACATGATGATTAATTATACTAACTCCTTCCTCTAGAATTTGGTAATTCATTTAGTAATTAAAGGCAAAGGTTTAGCATTTATACTGTCTTTTTAGGAGGAAATATAGCTCCTCCTTACTTGATGAGGGAAAGTTCTTTACAGAATGCCAGTATCAAATGTAGAAGAGATGACAGTTAGAAAACCCATCATTTTGTAACCCCCAATACAGTAACAGATGCAGACATGGATTATCAATGAAAGCTAAAATCATTAGGTGAATGGCTGTTGGGCAACAGGATCTTCACATGGTGCCAAAGCATCACACCACAGATTCCTTATCAATTACAACAGGAAAACTGTACATCCGCAATGGAGAGATTTGGCAGTCACTGCCTTCTTCAACCAAGTGGTAAAATGTAGCATCAGGAACCACAGGAGAACCAGCCAGTCCGATGCTAATATAAAATATTCTTGCCCCAAATGTTACCTAATAAGCCTGCAGATCTAACCTCTCATTTACAATATAAGGGATAAAAAAGATACACATCGAGAATGTGGGCCTTCTATTAGACAACTGAGCTGGTTGCCTCAAAAAGTCAGTGTCAAGATTGACTGAAGGTGGGAAGGTTGTTTTTGTTAAAAGAGACAAAGGAAGCATATGCAAATGCAAGGTATAAATCTCAATCGCTTACTTACCCCCTCCCCCCCAAAAAAGCTGTAAGAGACATTTGGGGGAAGTCACAATTTGGAATGGCTGTCTGATAACATTAGAGAATTATCATTAATTTTTAAAGATGTGCTTGGGACATTGTGCTTATATCGGAAGTTGTCCTTATTTTGAGATGTATGCTGAAGTACTTAGGGATGAAATGCTACGCTGTCTGCAAATTCCTTTGAAATGATCAGCAAAAGGGTATAAAAATGCATGTATCTATACAGACCAAGCAAATATGTCAAAATGGTAACAATTGTTGAATCTACATAGTGGGCATACAGGCTTCACAATGAGAAAAAAAAAATTGGGCTGAAATAAAGAATTTAACGGAAGGGGCAGAAAAGAAAGTCTAGGAGATCTTCCAAAATTCAGAGGAAAAAAAAAAGAAGAAAAAGAAAAAAGAAAACTATGAGAGAGGTTCAAGACAGGGAATCAATATAAGTCCAAAATAAGCTAACAGGAGTTTCTATAAGAAAGAAAATGAAAGGATGGAAGCTAACCTATTAAAAAAAGAAAAATCGACAATATTCTGATTGACCCTAGCACAATGAATGAAAAAGACACAATTCTAGATACATTCTCATGAAATTACAAGACACTAAAGAAAAAGATCCTAAAAATGTTCTAGGGAAGAAGAGAGAAAAGAAGGCCACTTACAAAAGAACTGTAACTAGATTGTTTCATTAGTGACTCCACATTCTAGGAGACAATGGCAGAAATGCCTTCAAAGTTAGGAGGGAAAATGACTTTCAAGTTGGAATCCTTTGCTTAACCAATGGAGCAGAAGAGCAAAAGACATGTCTGTTATAATGTCTTTGGTCGCAAGTAGCAGAAAAGCCAACTCAAACTGCTTACACAATGAGAAAATGTATTGTCTGACATAACTGGAATCCCAGAGCTGGGGCAGACCCTGGGTTCCTCCCGTCTCTCTACTGCACTGTCCTCGGTGAGGAAGCACAGCTCTCGCTCTCAGGCTTGCTCCCTCAGTCAGGTTACGCCAGAGCTGCCTGTAGCACCTTCCTTATTTACGGCCAGTGAGGGAAAGACAGTCTCCTCTGAACACGCCACCGAAGCCCTCCCCTTCAGTCTGAGCGGACCAACTGAGATCAGAGGTCCAACCTCGATCTGTAACAGTTGCCCAGGGAATGCGATGTGTGGAATGACTTCAGGACCCTTGCTGGAGTTGGGAATAAGGTAGAAAGATGAATAATACCAGGGTTCTGTGGAAAATGGGTATGGGTTAAGCAACAATGGTGGCCACTACAGTTTACTACCCACGCACCCTATCTCAGCAAGTTTTCTAAAGATGTATTTCAGAAAACAAGGACTAAATCAAAGATATGGGTTCCAGGAAACAGCAGCTCCAACCTAAGAGTTCAGTGAAGGGAAGATCCAGGTGGCAGTTGTGTACAACTTAGAGAATAAGTATTTGTCCAGATTGCAGGAGGACAGAGAGCTCGGAGAGGAAGGCCTTTGGGGGTGAGAAACGCAGAATCGCAGGAAAGAAACAGCATGGCTGAGAGGATTTTACAAGATCAGGGAATACTATTAAACAAAGGTGAAAGGTAATGAGAAACAGTGGGAAAAACTAGGAGCCATACAAGAAAGCCAAGGTCCAACTATGTGGCAGGTTAAATTCTGGCCAGACTTTTCGGCAGGTGAGCGAGTCTGAAGAAAGAGAATCCATCTGTCCTTGATTGGTCACTCTCTGAGTGGTCCAGTGACTGTGACTCTAGACCTATGAAGAAGGGAATGGAATCCTCGCACACAACAGCAGGCCTCGCGGTGAGCAAGTTTACACACGTGTAATGTCAATGAGGTGACTGGTTTGCAACCTCAGAATTAACCTCCGGCCACTGGATGTGGTCGCAGGGCAGAGCATAACCGTTAATGATCATAAGAATGGAAATGATCAAGTGTAGTTTTTAGAAAGTAGAAGTGGGGGCGCATGGAAGGAAAAGCAGGGTCATTCATATCCTCATCTTATACAGAGGAGAAGTGCCACATAGACTAAAGCTGGTGGAACAGTAACCACTGTTTAAAATTACAGAGAAAAGGTGAATATGAATTTCAACATGGGAGGTGATGTAAGCTGTCTTCCTCTTTCATTTCAGCTCATATAATTTCCCACAGTTGGCAAATCAAGAAAGATATCTAAGCATATGAGTTCGTTTTGAAGGTAACCATTAAAGGAAATAAAAGTAGAAATAGTTAAAAGCTGTCCTCTCTGGGTCGTGGAACAGGAAGAGGAAGGGGCAGACTGTTGTTTTCACCATAACCTCTTTGGAGAAAGGTTATGTTGTTACTGAGCGGCTGCAATATTTTGATAAAAACTCAAATCCCAAACCAGCTGAGCCTCTATAGTTTCCTATTGCTCTGACGTGGACGTCAAAAACCCTGCACCCAGCCTGTCGGCCCCTGTGCCCGCACCTCTGTCACCCCCAGCCCTGCTGGGCTCCAGCCACACGGGGCTTTTTAAGTGCCTCAGACGGCTAAGCTCCTGCCGCGCTTGGGTGGGGGACTTCCCACAAGCTCTTCTTTGGAAAAGCCCTGTCCAACACTCGTGTTCACTGCCTCCTGAGGGTAAGCTTCCTTATTCCTCCCAAGGCTGGGTTGTCCCCCCGTTACCCGTGATCCCAGGGAGCCTCCCCATACGTGTCCTTCAGAGCACTTAACCCACTGTAATTACGTAATTACTTGTGAATTATTTAGTCTGTCTCTCCCGCTAAACGTACACTCCAGGAGGAAAGGTCCCACCCATGTGTGTCAGTGACCCCACAGCCTGCCTACCACAGTGCCTGGGGTACCGTAGACACCTGACTCCATCGTGAAATGAACGGCTGGATGACAGCCTAATGAACTGCAGACCCTTCAGCACGGAGCAGCAAGGAACTCAGTACTTAAACTGAACTATATTGGCCAGATGAAAAAGTTACTAAATGTGGAACAATTCCATAATTTAGAATCGAGTGTCACTGTAACAAATCGTCTTAGGAAATGTAGACTGCTTCACCAAGGTCAGCGAGGAAGCTGTAAAATATATCACCCCAAGTCCTGCCGCGTCCCTCTGCGGTGACCTGTGGCTTGGACGGAGGTCTCAGCAGTGGAGATGATTCTGGGGCATCTTTTGACTTCCTGGCGAATTAGAGGAAGATGAGGGAAAGGGCAGAATCAAGGACAGCTCCTAGAATATTTGACTGGTAGCTGCGTGGTCGTTGATGCTGTTACTGAGATAGAAAAGACAGGAGGAGAAGTAGATGTGAATGGGGAAAAATGCAAGAGTTCTGCTTGGGGCTTGTTAACTTTGAGATGTCTATGAGCAACCCAAGTGGAAATACTGAAGAGGTCAACGAATGTGGGGCTGAAGAGGGAGCTCAGAGATTTAGGCAGAGTAGAATCGGCAGCACACAGCCATACCTGTCATTCAGAGCAATGAAAACACACAGACAATGGAAATGCCCCTAATTAAATCAAGGCGTCGCCACCAATGAAATGTCATGTGGTCATTAAACACGAAGCTGTAAAGATATCATCCAGATGTTATCTATCTGTACACAGCAGATTTATGAGCAATTCTTACTTTTCCTCTTTCTATATTTCCTAATTTTTTTTCATTGAACAGATATTAATTTTATAATTAGAAAGTATAATTAAGCTATTTTCATTTTAGGGAAAAGTGATAATATAAATCTACTTTTACTGACACGGACAGATATCTACAGCATATCACTGAGGAAAAAAGGCAAGTTACACCAGCACATACTGTATGATCCCCTTTACCTAAAACAATATGCACGTATGCACATGGATGCATACAGAAGCGTCCAGAAGGATGTTTTAAATGCCAACAGCAAAGGTAACTTTTAGGCTGTTATCTACCAAGCAATTTATATGGCATTAAGAATTCTTTAACAGTTTTAGTTGCATTACACTGTGCATGATACCTGTAAAACACTAAATGTGTTCATAAAAATATTTGATGCAATAATTTGAACTAAGCTTTACATGTCATTTTGTCTCCCTTTATTGCACCTGTGCTTTAGGGCTTTCCTTGGTCTCTTTCCCCCACATAATGACTAGTCAAGTGCTGGCTGTTCTTCTTTTTGTAGTTGCATGGTATAATGTACACAATAGGCGTTCTTAATCTTTTTCTGCCATGGACCCTTTCGGCCCTCTGGACCCCTCCTCAGAAGAATGTTCTGAAATGCATAAAATAAAATGCATAGAAATTGATTAACAACATACCTTGATAATTGCAGCTAGTGTGATATGTGCTTCTTTAGTAAACCATTAAATAACCAGATCTACAGCTGGGTCTAATAACTACCCCAAGTTGGAAGTAGCGATGAGCACAAACCGTATTTCAAATGTGTATTTCCAACTATATAGTATGATATGAAAGCATCTTTGATCTTCACTGGTGACAAAGTCACAGGCACTCCTAATGCTACCAAAGGGTTTCCTTGCCTACATTTGTCATTGAAGGAAATCTGCATTTTCAATGAGAGGTTGGTGAAAATAAAGATCGAGTAGTGCTTTTCCCATCCAAGGTCACAGAACCCCTGCGTCAGAACCCTCGGTCTAGAAAGGTACACACCAAATAGTAAGAGCCGTTTTCTCCTCATGGTGGAATTTCCAGAGTGATTTCCATATGCATCTAATTTTTTTTACAATGATGTTTTACTTCTGTAATTAAAACATAAAGTACTTAACAAATACTATGTTTTTGTTTGTTTGCTTTATCTTAAACAACCTGGAAGGTGGCTAAGATATTTTATGCAGCTGCTTACAATCTACATTAATATTTTTTACTGGGTGATACCACTTAAAAAAAGACTTTCAACCTTCCCTAACCACTTAAGTATTATGACAACTTTAATCATTGCCATGTTCTTACAAGCCTAGAAAAAATTCACGAGATGTTTATTCTGGAGTTAAAAGGAAAAGACAAACTGTCACAACTGCAGATGTTTGTCTATTTTTCTGCCAAGTGTAATTCCAAAAACAGCTGAAACTATTAGAGCAAATTAGTACTTAATATGGACTAATACCTTCTGTTGTTTACAAAAACACAAAAACCAGAAACATGAAAATTTATATTTAAAAAAAAAGTTACTAAATATGTGTAGACAAATTTAAAAGACAACTTATCAAAGTAATGTCAAAACTTAAGTACCACTAGAAGCCCAAGAAAACCAAAACGCTTTAGTATTTTCAAAAATAACTCACACGTAGAAAGTCAGCTCATGCTTTAAAAGTGCTCAAGTTCATGTTTTAGCAGCACTGTGGAATGCTGCAAAGGAGATGGGAATGAAGGGAAATGTGCATATCTCAGAAGCCTGCTTTGCTTTCTTTCAAATCTAAAAATAAAACCTTCGAACTGCCATATTAATAAGTCTAGAAAATGGATTCCTTTTTTGTGGAAAGCTTTAACAAACATAGAAATAAAAATATCTTCTCGGTCAATCGGACCCAAGGACGTAAACATAAACCAGATGTCAATCCTCATTTCTCTACCATTTCATTGTCCCTCAGGGCTCTGGCGGAGCTTCTGCTGTAAAGATGTTTCTACAGCACAAGGAGACAGGTTAAATGAATGAAGGTGTGCACAGAGCAACACGGACCAGGCTCAAAAGCCGACTATTGAGTGGAAAGAGTGAGTTGCAGAATGTGACGTACATTTGCAAAAACTCTTTCAAGTGTTCCGTACTAGTCATGCGGAACTCAGCAGAAGTCTTGCATGGCCAGTATCCCCATCACCTTTGGGGAACTGGCTATCTTGGGGAGGCAGGGCAGCAACAGGCTGGCATTTCGCTGGAGCTGTCACGTTTGAGTTCCAGAAAAGGAGGCTGGTGTAAACTGCACAAAGTCCTAACGTTTCCCAAGTCCGAGCGGAAAGTACCTGAAGTAGCTGGCACATGAGCAGAGCGCAGAGGCACAGGAGGAACAGGAGCGGAGCACCGCGGGAAGGAAGGACCTCAGGGGCAGGCACACGGAGGAGTGCTGAGGGGCTCTGATCCCACCCCCTTAGCCCAGGCTTGCAGGGGTTACAGCGGGCCCTCCAGTGGCTTGCCTGTGGGGGTGGAACTAGTCCTTGACAAGCCAGGAACAAGCTGCTTATGCACTGCTTCCTTCACCATGAAACTCTCGGTCAAAAAGAATCTGTAAAAATCAGAAGAACTAAGCAATGCATTTGGTACCATCGTTGCCTCACGCTCCTGCCCTTCTCTCAGTATTGAGTAGCCGAAAATGAAGTGTGTTTGAAAAGGGGGAGCCCTCTCCTCACGGGTCCCCCAGGGTCTTGTGGGGTAGAAGTGGAGGGATGGAAGGTTCCATGAAGAGACCTGGAGTGGGAGCCCCAGGGGCCTGATGGGTGGGTGAGAAGTCAGCTTCGGGCAGGCGGCCTCCAGAGCAGTGAGTGAGGGGGGCACAGGGGACAGGGCAGACGGCCAGGGCACCTCGCAAAACCTTCCGGGGCACGGACGTCTGAGGAGATGCAGCTGGGAAGGAAAGCGGAGCCTATTCGGCACAGCTGGTGCGGCTGCGTCTGATTGCCTACCACCACACTCTGCAAACGGAACTGCTCCCAGCGCCCAGCCGGGCTCGCGCCTCCTGTCTCACCTCCGCACCCCAAACTCCTCTGACCCGGGCAAACAAGTTTTCTTCTTGTGCGAGCCTTCATTCGTGCTGGTCTCGCCTCCACTCATACTTTCTCTGGGACTAGCTAATGTGGCCTTATTGTTCAGGTCTTGGGGGTCACTTTTCAAAGAAGTGTCTTTCCTGACCCCACCCCTACATCTAGGTGGGCCAGACCTCCCTAATGCTTATGCACTCCCTCAGTGGCCAGTACTTGTCCATTGTAGCATTTAGCCCCTTGTAAAGAAATGGCTCGTTTGCCTATCTGGATTTTCCTTTAGACTCTAAGGTCGCCGAGAGGAGGGCAGTCCCTAACATCTAGCACGGTAACCAGAACCTAATAGATGCTGAGTGAGCACAGGGTAAATGGATGAAGTATTGCTATGTGAAGAGCACGACAGAGAAAGAGAAATGAAGCAACAGCAGCCTGGTCCTGAACACTTCCAGGATACTATTCTTTATGCATATTACAATTCAAACGAGACAGAAGGTCCTGCAGCCACAGACACTCTTCAAACCGGAATCCCAAGGAGCCACTGAAACTTCAAAGAGCAGCAAAATCAAAATGCTCCTTTTTCTTCAAGATTCACAAAGGAGAACTGGCTGGAGTTCCTCTTGCCAACTAAGGGGTCCTGCCTCACAGGTTCTACTCACACGAGGTCACGTGTGATGAAACGGAAGCTTCTGAAGTTTTGCTTTCTAGTGCTAACTGCTAAAAACTATGTCTTCTTAGCCTAATTAACAGCTCTCTAATCTCTACAAATAGCCTTGCAGTCATAAATTTGTATGCTTATCTTTATGTAGTCTTTCCTTTAAAACGGTGCCATTAAAAGACCACCCTTGATTTAGCAGCATCTATCAAAGTTTTGACCCAGCATGTCTCATCTTTAGGAATTTCTCCTACAGATAATGTCGGCAGTGAGCAAAATAGTATATTTAAAAGACTATTCACCACAGCATTCATCAAATTAAACACATGGGAAACATAAGTATCCCTCAATAGAAAACTGGTTACATTATAGTGCACCCACATAATGTACTACTAACCCCACCCTTAAAAAGAATGATATAGCTCCACAGGAACGGACACCTGATACAGTAACTAAAAAGAGCAAACTTTGCAAATGTGCACAGCATTTTATTCTTGGCATAAACACACACACACCCTTGCTTTTGTATACATAAATACGTACATAAACACATATGTAAAATATATATAATAATATGAGATGTCTAGCACAGTCAATTTCAGAGACAGAAAGGAGAAGGGTGAGGGCCAATGGCTGGGGGAGGAGGGAGGAATGGAGTTATGGTTTAATGGGGACAGTTTCACTTTTGCAAGATGAAAAGGGTTCTGAAGATGGATGGTGGTGATGGCTGCACAATGAGAACGTACTTAATGCCACTAAACTGTGCACGCAAAATGGCTAAAATGGTCAATTTGATGTTATGTATATTTTATCACCAGTTAAAAATCTCACACACACACACACACACACACACACACACACACACACAGATTAATAAGAAATAACGATGGCTGCCTCCAGGGAGAGAAATGGATATCTGGGGACAGGGTGGCAAGGAGATCTTTTACCATTAAACATTTTATACCACCTTTTTCATTCTGCACTACATACCGAACTACCGTCTTTCCCTGAAAATAAGACCTAGCCAGACCATCAACTGTAACGCATCTTTTGAAGCAAAAATTAATATAAGACCCGGTCTTATTTTAAAATAAGACCGGGTCTTATATAAAACCGGGTATAATATAATACAATATAATGTAACATAATACAGGGTCTTATATTAATTTTTGCTCCAAAAGACGCATTAGAGCTGATGGTCCAGCTAGGTCTTATTTTTGGGGAAAAACAGTATTAAAAAAATCATTTAAAAAAAAACCCTGCCTATACAAGAAGCCTTTTCCTTAATCACAAGTCATTTATATCCTTTCTTAAAGTAAAAAATATTTTCAATCCAAATCAGGATTCCACTTCAGTTTTGAGGGTATTTATTAGACTTAAATGTTGCAAGTTGTGAAAAATTACACTTGTTCCCCTAAGAATGTATTAACCAAAAGCCTGTCTTTATTTTTATCAGCTTTTACAGAAAAGCTTCAAAATCATCATAGGAGAAAATTACCATTTTTATCAGTACGCAACTTTTATTCTATCATAACAACCAAGCTAGCTGAATATAGAACTGTTTCAACAGCAAAAAGCCCTCATCATAATTCAAGACAAAAACCAGCCTGCAATTACATGAGTTATAAAACAAACTATGCTTTATGTTGCAACCTACCCTAAAGCTCTAACTTATATGTCAGAATCACACACACACACACACACAACACACACACTCTCTGGATTCCTCCGAGTTTATCTAAAACCTGCTTTTGTGAAGATCCACTACTTCCTTGAGTCTTCCAGAATAAGCACTGTAGCCATGCCACTGGCCCCCCCCCCCCTTCTGTAGCACTGCCCGCAGTCAAGGAGAAGGCAGTACTTGCAGGGCCCAGCAGCACCCCTGGCTCAAAGCAGGGGCTCAAATATTTGCTGGATCAATGAATAAATAATTATCTGCTAACAGGCTTGCCATCAAGCCTCACAAAGAAAAAATACAGAAAGAAAAAAGTAAGAGATGCGTTGTTCACTTGAAGTCAGTACACGATGAAGGTGAAGACCGGATGACTCGTTCACCAAACAGCTATGATGCAACTGGCTAAGTGGGAGCTAGACCTCATCCCATCCTAAACTCACATACAAATACAGGTACTTTTGAAAACCACACCAAAGAGGGTAACTTACCTATAAGATCCTTTTGTACATATCAAATATGTAGTATGTATGAATAGTATATCGTTTTAGGAAAACAGAAAATATGGATGAATATTGACATGTTCTTAGAGTAGGAAAGAATTTTCTAAGTATAAAAGCAAAAGAAGAAATCATAACAAATTTTCTGTATCAAAAAGACAAGCAGAATCAAAAGATATATGACAAAGTAGGAAAAACATCTGCATGATGACAGACATTAAGGGTTCTTACAAATCCACTTAAAAATACCCTGATGGAAGAATGAATACAGAACATGAAGAGAAAATTTGCAAAGACTGAATACAAATGGCCAATGACCGAGGGCTGTACACCACATATTTATGCTGAGGGTTAGCCTCAGTGATAACCCAAGGAGCACACATTTAAAAGATGGCTATCCAATTCTGGGAGGGTGTGGGGAAGTGGCACTTTCTCAGACTACCGTGGGAACTGGGACAGCAATTTTGGAAGACAACATGGTGGTACCCACCAGCAACTCCAAGTCTGGGCAGCCATTCTTCCGAAAGACTGGCAGGCACATGAGGATGTTCAATCCAGTAGTCTCTTTAATAGCGAACCACTGGGAAAATCAATAGGGGGACAATGCATGACAGAAAGTCGGCACCAGACCACGCTGGTATTTAACAGAAATGAGGCATACAGAAATGTACCGTACGGATAGATGCTGAATACGTATAATACTATCCTTGTTTTGTTAAAAATACAAAAGGTGCATGTTTGTATAGCCTGAGAAGAAGATTCGGAAGGCTTTAGGTTAAGCTATGAACTAACAGTGGTTACTCTGGGTAGTGGGCGCAGAGAGTAACAGGGAGCTTTCACTTTTTTACTTGATATACTTTAAAAAGGTTTGAATTTTCCACAAAAGCATGTATTATTTTTATAATTTCTTTAAAAGGAAAAGAAGAAAAATAAGAAGATACAAGCACTTATCTACTAAAGACAGGTTCTGTCCTTTGAGAATTTCCTTCCAAGTTCCTTGAAGCTCAAATGGCCATGTCGTTCCCATTCATAAATAATAAGAGGTATTTTAAAAAACATCTCTTCTGTATTTCTTAGAAGAAATTGTATAGAGTCATCATGGCCTGTTTTATAAAATCCATTCGTGATCTTAGAAAAAGACTATTAAAAACCTTAACCACCCCCCAGGCCTACTATCTACCAGAAGAAACCCATTCACTGTCCATATTACATGTAGTCCACACAATTTCTGAGACAATGCACAAAGCGCCAGCCACACAACTCCCACCAGCATAAATACTTGGCATACAAAGAACGTCCTGTCAGCAGGGCCCAGGGTACATCCCGCGGCAAAAGGGAATGACAATTTGAGTCACAGGATCACGAGTGAAACCAAATTTGGGACTTGGAGGCAGTGCAATGCTCCTCCCTTCCGTCCACACCTTCTCTTCTCCTCCCCCCGAACCCTGCCCCTCACGGAGTCCCTAAGTCAGTTATCTGTTATGTCCACACAGCTTTAGACTGAGGTGTCAGAAACCACTAGAGAGACACAACAAAGTGTTACTTGGGAGTCTCAGCTGGAATCGCAATGGCAGCATATGGGTAAGCTCACATTTTTTCCTCAGGAAAAGAAATGGAAAAATTCAATGAGAATGTTCTGCCTTAACACATGGAATGGTTGAAAATCCAGGTGTCAAAACAACAAATGTGGAGTGACCACTGATTGTTTTTAAAAGCTTGAGATATTGAGCCTGACAGTTGAGAAATGAAAGAACCACTCATTTTACAAAATTAAAATCCACACAATGGCACCAAAGTAGCCAAAAGTGCGGCCAATAAAGCACCTGAGTGTCAGACCTCGAATGGCTTGGATCCCCAGCGTTTCAAAAGGCATTCATTCTGCTCTAAGAGTCTCAAGAGCCAGACGTGCGTCTGGGTGCTGCTCTCTGTAGTGCCCGTGGGAGGAGTGCAGCAAGCACATGCCATTAGCCATGGGCTCCACTGTTCTGTGACAGCTTTCAGGAGGCCATCGTTCTAGGGGACCACACACCGGTCCCCGGATCTGAAAGTGCGTGGTACCACTGCTCACTAACGGTGACCAGGAAGTTATTTACCCAAAACGAAAGCAAACAAAGCGCTCCGCTGAAGACCACTGGGCCACAGCAGCAGCGGCAGGTGAAGAGCTCAGTCAAAGCACTCTCAGCTCAGCTGACCTGCTTCAAGGTGAACTGAAGTTGCAGATCACCAGTTCCGGCTCTAATCTGACGCCCGCCCCCAGATCACGCTGCGGCTACCAAGTAACCCTACCCAAACTGACCTTTCAGGGCTCAGGGAAGTGACTTTTTTTTATTATATGGCACAGTTTGGCACAGTTATGTCTTTAGTCTTTGGGGTACTTTTATACTGTCCAAGAGTAGTATATCTTGTTTTTTTTTCCTTTTTTTTTTTTTTTTTTTTTAAAAACAGATGGCCAAACCAGGACATATACTAAAAAAAAAAAAAGGAAGGTTACTTACCTGAGCCCTAACATTCCAGCTACCATGGAATCCTGTTGGAGCTGGTCTACAGAAGCAAGATGTATTCTGGGGAGTCACATGTCACATCAAAGCAGGAACTGGTGAGTCTGTATTTTTATGGAGCCTAAAACAAAGAAAATCGTAAGTTGAAAGCCCCCATTGTGCTGCACGACCTTTTTCCCAGGGCTATTTGGGACATTTTGAAGATAAACATATAGACAAAGTACTATGCTATTTCCCGGCTTACCTAGCTAGAAACAAAGGATAAACTGCAAATTACTGGCACATAACACACAGTGCTAAAATAAAGGAAAGATTCATGCATGTTAGAATCGACACTATGACAGGTCTTGCCTCCTCTGACGGACTCTGTGACACTATAAAGCGTACCGTTAGTGGTGATCTCGGATAAGTATTTCTTCTACCACGTCATACAGAAATACTCGGGGAGAGAATACATGTTCAAGAGAACATGCAGCATTAAAATGTCATCCCAAAAAGAACATGTGAAATCCAGAGGCAAAGTCTCCCTTCTTTATCAAGCAGCTGAAGCTGCAACGAGCCGCTGTAACATCGTGGAAAGGGGCTTTAACCCTGAGAGAAAGAAGCAGCACCAGTGGACACCAAGTGCCCCGGGAGATCCAAAGCCATCCTCCAAAAGTCTGTCTCAGAGCAATCACTTTTAAGCTTCTCAGATCAGCAAGTCGCCAAGTTCAACAGACTGAGTTATTAATCTGACAGTTTCTCTTTTGCTTTTGAGTACATATTCAAAAAGGACTTTTGTCATTACATTTTTCATCATCAAGATAACCACTATTTCCTTGTTAAAACCTAAACTGGCCTATATAAGCTAATCTCTAATACCTCGCTGGCCCAAGAGGAGCACTTTTATCTTTAGACTAAAAAAAGCCTAGCGTGTACAACTTAGAGAATATTCACACAAATAATTACTTGTGTAATCAAACTCAGAGGAAGGGCAACACCAACCAAGTCTTTTACTTACAGCTGGTCTATAACGAGCAGGATAGTTCCTAGAATTATCTACTGAGGTGCAGTGAGGCCTTATAATTCTCTTAAACAGTCGAGTCACAGAATGCTTTGAAATCCCAAAGTCAAGGTAACAGTGTTACTCAGTTAGCCATTAGGTGGGTGCAAAAGTAACTGCAGTTTTTGCAACTATTCTTAACCTTTTAAACCACAATTACTTTTGCACCAACTTAATATATAATAAAAATCATACTGGTCTCCTGGCTGGGAGGCCCTGGAAAAGCCACAGCTTTTCATAGCCACAGTTGTTTTTCACTTGTAAACTGACGGAGCTGGACTAAGGTTCCTTCCAACTCTGAAAGTTTAAGATCTCTGATTAACTCAAGGAGTTTATGGAGAAGTAAAAGAGCCAGCGAAAGAGAGCAGTTAGGTGAAAACCCAATAAAGTAGTGATTTGCAGGTCCATATATATAACAGCCCCGGTTCTTAGGCAAGGAAGAGAAGTGACCACTTCCTCAGGCTTGCTCCCGAGTCCAGACTTCTGCAGTAACAGCAAAACAGCTACAGTGAGGACACATCCATATGCCAGCAGACCCAACACAGGTGTGCCTTGAAAAAGCTGTAAAGGCCAAGGCCTCTAATGGAATGGCCACCGCCTTCTCCTGGTATAGGAGTGGGGGTGCCCTGCCTGCCCCCAAATTCCCATTTCCATTCAGATCCCCTACACACCTATCTACCATCAAAGTGGTAGAACCAAGTATTTAAGCAATAGCATGCAAATCAAGTTTTCAATAAGTTCAAAGGTTCCTTGCAAGAGAAAGGCAGAAGAGGGTACATAAAGGCAGAAGAGCGCAACCTTTGTGTGAGTCCAAGGAAGAGGAACCCATGTACGTGTGTCCTAACCAAAACAAGGGAGAAGCACAGTGGTGACAATGGCAGTTTGCCCAGAGAGGGCTGTTACAGAAGCACTGAGGACAAGGTCCTTCCGTTGGAGTGACAGTAATACTCTACCCAAGAAAAACGGTTGTGTCTGTTGGCCACAGGAGGCTGGTCTGCACGCATGTCACCATAACAGAGGGCAGTGGAAACAAGCAGGTGTCCTGCCACACTCCCTGCAACTCGGCGCCAGTCTAGGGCTGTTCTTTTACCCCCCGTGCGTTTAAAACACTAGTTACTACAAATGTCAAACATTTTCTGTTATTCTCTCACGGACTCTCAGGCAGCCTTCCAACAAACTGCTCTGAGCCAATTAAAAGATTTCTTCTGATATTCGTTGTTAGAAAAGATGACTGGTTGCAAGACACATCATTTATCATGCAAACAGTCCCAGGCAGGTACCTTAGCAGCGAAAACGGGCCTGAGACGGGAACCAACAATTTTAACGCTGCTCTTCTTTATTGTAAGTTAAAGAAGAGAGTTTCTCATTTGATCTCCACGTGGGGGAAGGAGTATTTGGGTGGGGGGCAACATCATATGGGACTCATCTAGCCAGCTGTGCTGTCCAACTCCACAGCTCGCCTCCGTACCCCACTAGATCCGGCCACTCAGCGGCAGGGCAGGCAGGGAAACAATGGCTCTGACTGGAAATTACAAATAGAATGCAAAACTGTATTCTAACCCCCACCCCACCCCCCAGTACACAAACAGCCCAAAAGTTGGGAGTACGGTTTGACGGCATCATGCTTTGCCAGGTGAAACAAAGACCTGGTACTCGGTTTAAAGCATTCCAGGCAAATTTGTAACAGTAAGAAATAGAACAGCATGATAGGCCAATATGAGCAAGAAAGCCATAGAAGGTCTCTTCAAGCTGTTAGGACATGCTTACTTCACACACCACCAGGAACTTCGCAGATAAACTATATTCTGGAAGCTACCTGTGCTGTTTAAAGGGCTAGGGGTATGACAAACAGCTGGCTGGAGGGCATCTGAAGAGGCAAACACATTGCCAACGACGGCAAAACAAAGCAAAGCCCTTGTCCAGTGACATCTCAGGTTCAGATGTACAAACCTTGGAATCTTTGTCAAGTGAGGCTTGCGTGTCTGTGTTCTGGACGGGATGTACCTCAGTGACAGGCCACTTAGCTGACATGTACGAATGGGTGCTCTGTGGCGACTTACTTAATCAACTGTACTTCTACTAGATTGATTGTGCCCTTTAAAGTTCTGACATGTGTGGGTAAGGAAATAAAAGTGTTTTCTAGGCTTCCCCACTGGGATTTGAAGTGCAAGTCCTAAAAAGCCCACAAATAAGCCCATTTCCCCGAAATCCCTGGGGGAAATTCCCAGAAGACCTAAAAAAATCCAGACCCTGTATTTTCAATAAGGATCTAGCATATTTCAAGAGACTCAAGAGGCCAGGCTCAATCTCACTGTTAACTGCAATTACTGAGATCCAGATGAAAATTCCAGCCATGAAACCCAAATTTCTCCTCTAGAGTACTAACTGCCATTAACAATGAATTTTACTACCAAGGCCTGACTACGCTTCGTTTTTCTAGCATGACCAAATGCCTGTAACTTGGGAGAGTCCTACCAAGTCTAAACTACTTCGCATCATCACACGCCGGAAGTCTAAGCCACTTAGCATCAGCGCACGCCGGTAGGGATGGTTCCAGGATCACCAACCACCCCCTGAATTTGATCCTACCGTCTCACAACTTGGGGTACTGATCCCACACAGCAGACACAACATGTGAATGGCTCCACAGAGCCCATTCCTGTTCCTGGAAAAATAACCAGAAGCACACATCTGCCTGACCATGAGTCAGGAATATCAATTTTGTGGTTGAGCCCATTTCTGCTGTGACCAATCCACACGGAACACACAACAGAAACGACTGCCACAGAGGTATTCCAGAGCAAGCTTCCCCCTCTCCGAGCCATACTTAGCAATATCGCAAAGGGTCTCTCCTCTGTGAGAGCACTCTTTTTAGACTCTTCACAATGACCTTAAGTTTTCAGCGCAAAACCACAGACACATTGCCACACCATGTAAAAGTCACCTGAGTTTCAGTGTGGGCGAGTCAGGCATAACCAAACTAAAAAGAAAATAAACTTTCAGAGACAATTGACAGGAACCACAGCGATGCGATGAACTTGCCCCATATGGTACTGGTGATCTAGAGCAGGACGCGTCCAGGACTACGGGAGCCCGTTACATACGGTGTCCCACTCCACTTATGTAACTGGAAGATCGCCGGCGGAGGGGGGAGGATGGGAGGACGCTCATATTTCTGAGGCCACCGCAACCCCAAAGACCCTGGAGGCGCACTCCCACTGAAGAGCCTCAGGTGCTGCCGGACAAACAGTCCCCTATCCACGGCTCCCGATGGGAACTAGAACAGCCTCTTTCGGATGAGTTGTGGGACCAGGAACACAATGTCTAGTCCCTTTTGTGGGTGGACAATAAATTCCCACCTACTTGTTCCTGCTGGATGGGAAAGGAGATGGTGGACCGACTCGCTCGCAATGGGGGCAGAAAGTCACGGAATGGGCGAGAAGGAGGGGGAGGCAGAGCCTGAAGATGGGGGGTGAGAGCGCAGGAGCCCTTGTGGCGCACTCTCCCGACGGGAGGCGGACTGCGCACGCGCGCCGGTGGGGGGGGCCGAGTAACGGGAGAGGGGGCGCGCGAGGGAGGGAGAGGGGAGAGCGCGATCCAGGGAGAGGCTGGGGCCGCGGGCGCGCGACGGCGCCGCGGGCCCGAAGCCCCGAGAAGGGCACGACGCGCGCGCAGCCCAGACAAGCGAAGCCCCAGCGACAGCGGCGCCCGTGGGGCCGGGGGCCGGGATGCGCGCTGAAGGCGGGAGAGAGCGGGGCGCCAGGCGAAGGTGGCCCGGGGAGGCCGGGGCGAGGACGGTCACCCGCAAGTGCGGGTGACGGGCCGAGGGGGGAGCCGTCACCGGCGGCGGCGGGAGGGGGAGGGTAAAGAGGAGGGACGCCATCCGCCAGCCGTGTCGTCCGACCCCGCGGGCCCCTCCCGCGCCACGTCCCGCCCCTACCCCCCGCCCCTCGGCAAGGGTCCCCGCCCGCGGCCGCGGTGGCCCCACTCACAGTCTCTCCTCCTCGCCTCCTCCTCCTCCTCCGCTTGGCGCGGCAGCGGCGGCGGCGGCCATTTTCCGGACGGCTTTTACCACAGCCCTCTCTCCGAGAGGAGGGAGCGCGCGCGCCGCCGACGCCGGGACTCCGCACGGTCGACGTCGCGCCCCGCCCTCCCGGCCGGACTGCGCGCAGCTGCACCTGCGCGCCCGCGTCCCGCCCCCGGCGCTGCCGCGAGCCCGTCTGCCATTGGGTGCGGCGATCGGGGCGGGGCGGGTCCTCCGCGGCGGAGCCACCAATTGGCGATAGTTTGTGTCCATTCTGGCCAGGGAAAAGGGGGCGGACCCCCTGCCCAGCTGCCGATTGGCTGCCGTTGGCCGTCATTTGGGAAAAAGAGGCGGCTTGGGCACTGAGGGGCTGGTTTAGTGGGAGGAATTTGAATATTAAGGATTAATGGGCCCTTGCGGATGCTGGGGCAAGTGAAGGCCTAGCCTTCGCACTCCTGTTTGCGCGCGGCCCTCCTGGGCGGTTGATGCGCTGTCCGCAAACACACCAAGTAAGCTGCAATAAGTGTTTCACTGCACCTGCATTTTCTTATTGTCACCACCTTCAGTAGAAGCAACAAAGTTGCCTGCCCTGGAGCCTGACGTTCCAGCTGAAAGACCTTGGTTTAAGAGGCCTATCCATTGCATTCTTTCATCTGAGCCTGCCACGAGCCAGACTCTCATAGGGGCAGGGAATAAACTGACAACAAATCACAGCTCTGGCCTTCGTGAAACTGTGGTGGGGGAAAAGGGGACATGACAAGGCTGCATGAGACCCGTCATTGTTGGATCAGATGGTTTGGTGGAGGTGTGAAGAAGGCAGTGGAAGCACAGAGGAAGCAGCACTAAGCTCTACCTGGAGGGGAAAGGGAAGATTTCCTAGAAGAGGTGACTTGGGAGCTAAGAGCCAGCAATTCTGTTTTGAAAAAATAAGAGTATAAGAAAAGTTTTAGTCAGTGGGGTGTTCAAGATAAGACTGCTTGACAAGGCGAACTTACTCTGATTCCAGCCATCCTCCAATTCATCAAATGCTCCTTGTACAAGTCCTGTGATTAACAAGGAATCTTCTAATTCTGATTTGGCTCCCCCCCCCACCGCCATTCATTTACTAAACAGCTGCTATATGCCAGGCACTGTTCCAGGCTCTGGAAGCACAGAACTGAATAAGACAGCAAACTAACATTCTTATGTGAAATATTCATACTAAACATACAAATAACTATGTAACATAATGTAACATAGTGATAAAGGCTTTGAGGTAGATAAAACAAGGGTGAATAGGTGCTATTTAGATATCCACAGGCTTTTGCCTTCATTTTATTCCCCCATGTAGATATCTGGGGAGAGAACATTTCAGAAAAGTAAAAAGGCCCTGAGGAGAGACTATGCCCAGCGTGTTAGGGACTAACAAAGAAGCTTATGTGGCTAGAGAGGGATGGAGTCACTATGGGAAATGGGAGCTTATTCTGAGCTGAGAAGCCCTTGGAGAATTTTGAACTGGGAGTTGACACCATCAAATCTATGTTGTAGGTGCAGTGTGGAGAACTATCCATGCTGGGACAAAACTAGGAGCAAGAGCCCAGTCAGGAGCTCCTGACAACAATCTAGGAGAGGTAAGAGTGGATTTAACTAGGATGGTAGCAGTGGAGGTTCTGAAAAGTTGTGAGATTCAAGCCATGTTTTCAAAATCAGGCAGAAAGGATTGGCTGTAGGGTATAAAGACAGAAGAAACAAGTATGATTCCTGAGTTTTTGTCCTGAGCAACTGAGTAAATGGGTGCCTTTCACCACGATTGGGCTCCCCTGTAGAAAACGCACGTTTTTATAGGTACAGATCAAGAATTCTGTTTTGGCCATGTTAAGCTTAGAGTGCCTATTAGACGTGCAAGTGGAGCTGTTGAGCAGGCTCTTGGGTCAACAAGCAGTCAACAAGTCAACAAGCTGAATATTTAACTCAAGAAGCTATAAAAGGAACAACATAGTAAAAATGGAGAAAATAGAAGAAAAATAACAATGAGCAGAAATTGATGAAGCAGAAACAAGTGATAGATTGAGTACATCAAAAGCTGATTCTTCGACAAGCTGAAAAACAAAAGCCAACCCTCTAAGAAGTGACATGTAAGGAGAGAAGAGACCAGCCCCTTATAATAAAAATGAAAAGGAGCCACAGCCTACAGATAGAATAGATTATACAATAGATGGTAGATAAATTGGAAAATATAAACAAAATGAATAAATTCCTAGAAAAGCACAGCTTACCAAAATTGACTCTAGAAACAAAACCTGGATAGACCCTCGATAACCACAAAGGAATTGATTATGTATTTTAAAAATCTCTCCCCCCAAAAAAAATAATAAAACAAGCTCAGAGAGTTTTACAGACGAGTTCTACCAAATCTTTAATGAGTGGGTAATTCCAATCATAAACAGAAAAAAAAATGAAGAAATCTCTCCAAACTTGTGAAACTAATATAACTATTATAACGAGCGAATAACAGCATGATACTGGATGTGGAAATAGATGTAAAACTTCTAGACAAATAAACTGAATCTGGCGGTATATAATAATATAACCAAGTTGAGTTTTATCCTAAGAATGCAAGGATGGTTTAAAATTAGAAAATCAACTTTAACTAATTTAAGGGGAACAAATTATATGATTATTTCAATAGATGCAGAAAAAGCATTTGATAAAATTCAACAGCCACTTATGATAAAAAAAAACCCCAACAACTTAGAGAACTATGAATAGAAGGGAACTTTCTTGATCTAATCAAAGGTATCTATCAAAAAAAACTTAGAACAAACATTGTATTTAATGGTGTGAAGTAGAAACAAAGCAAGAAACAGAACAAGATCTACAGGGCAACATCACTTGTGTAAAATAAAACACGTGTGCTTCTCCTTTCATTCTCTTTTAAACTTCATCCTTGGAGTTCACAGCAAGGAGAAAGACCAATTAATTCCAAGTTGATTCCCTGCTTGTTAGAATGCAGACATAGAGATCCAGCCAAGAGCTGGGAAATTTAATGGGGGAAAAACATTCAACTTACTCTAGCTACAAAAATTATAAAGCAGTTGGGAACAAACGTCATAAGAAATGCCAAAACACCTACATTAAAAAACACAATAAAGATGTCAATTCTTCACAAATTAATCTGGAAATTCTTTGCCTGAATCAAAATCCAGGAGTTTTTATATACTATAACAAGTTAATGCTAGGTTGGGAAGAGTAAGTGTACAAGGCTAGAAGTCAAGACATTTTTGAAAGAAAAAAAACCAATGGAGAGCGTCTAGGGTCTTGCTAAATCCCTTAGTTTGAATAAACAGGACTTAAATGGTACAATTTCACTCTCGCCATTGAAAAGTAGAAAAATATACTGGAGTGTAAAGTATTTACTAGTGAATTAAAAATGGGCCATTTAAAAAATGGGACTGTAGAAGATAAAAACCAGGAAAACGTCATAGAGATAGCAACCACGACAGAAAACCAACAACCAGAAGGATTTTTTCGATATGGAAGATAGAGTTCAAACTTCTCCATCTGTCTAAAAATCCCTTCGGCTAATAGAAAATATATATTTTCATGAGAAGGGTAAAACAGACTGCACAAAATTTTAGAACATCCCAGATGATATCACAAAAAATAAGTAAATAAAAACTACAAATTTGTTTCAAACACTATGGGACATTTCCTAAAGTTGCTTATACATTAGACCCCTCAAAAAAAAAAAAACAATCTCAGTAAATTCCGAAATGTAGAAATCCTGCAGTTCAATCTCTGGCAACAATACAATAAAATTAAAACTTAGGAACAAGAGAATGGGCAAAAGTAAAACAAAACAAAACAAAACAAAACAAAAAAACACTCTCCATTTGGAACTTTTAAAACAGGCTTCAAAATAACTCTTTGGTTAAAGAGGAAACAAAAACTAAAATTATAAACTCTTCAGCAGTGACCAACAATGAGAGCCATACACATTAAAACCTATGCTGTGTGGCCAAAATGGTCATCTAGAAAAATTAATAACCTTAAGTACATTTATTAGAAAATAGATGAGAAATGAATTGATTCTGATACATCATGCTTGCACTCATGTGCGTGCGCATATACACAGATATACAAACACGGTTTTCCTTCTTTACCCTTAGAAACTTACCGCAAGAAAAGTATTGATTAACAGAAAGGAATAAACCCATCAGAGTGAAGAGAATGTGGTGAGGATAGGAAGTTATCCTCGATGGACAGATTTCAACATTCATTTTGGAAAGCAGATGAGAATTAGTTGATGGATAAAACAGGCAGGAAAAATCCAGCCTAAAATTGACAAGGGAACTACAGAGGAAGTGGGAGCCAGTTTATCAGATATAACACCAGAGAGTAGGCTCCGAATCAGCAGGCATATGGTGGAAGGCAATAGAATTAAATGGGACTGAACACTTGGGGATTGATTGAAGGGCCCAATACAGAATGACTGCACCAGTTGGAACCTCCTCTCCTTCAACAGACAGCTGAGGGGACAACCGGTGTAAACCTGCAGCGAAAATACCTGACAGCTCTCTAATGAAATTGAATGAAATGTCTGTAGAGAGCTAGGGCTTCCAGCATGGGTATTGGTAACCCCTGAACAATTTTCTCCTCATTCCAGCATTTGTGGGATATAAACTCTGTTCCTCAGCTCCCTACCCTACACAAAAGAGTCATAGCAGGAAAATGGAACTATTTGCCCTAAAGCAGAATAAATCCACAATAATTATCCAGTCCTTCTTTATTAAATATTAACCAACCACTAGGGATCATCATAAATTTGAATAAGGCCTGCAACATTAAAAATAGTCAAGTGTAACCTATAGGGGGAAAATGAACTTGGAGAAATCCCAGAAAATGCAGGGAACATATGGGGAAAAAATTAATTTGATTAGCTTATTCAGAGACCTGACAGAAAATATTGCATCCAAAAGACAAGAACAGAATATTGTGTAAAAGGAGTGGGAAACAAGAAAGAGTTAATGGAGGGGCTAGCCCCGTGGCTCAGGCGGTTGGAGCTCCGTGCTCCTAACTCTGAAGGCTGCTGGTTCAATTCCCACATGGGCCAGTGGGCTCTCAACCACAAGGTCGCCAGTTTGATTCCTTGAGTCCCGCAAGGGATGGTGGGCTGTGCCCCCTGCAACTAGCAACGGCAACTGGACCTGGAGCTGAGCTGCACCCTCCACAACTAAGACTGAAAAGACAACAACTTGAAGTTGAACGGCACCCTCCACAACTAAGATTGAAAGGACAACAACTTGACTTGGAAAAAAGTCCTGGAAGTAGACACTATTCCCCCAATAAAGTCTTGTTCCCCTTCCCCAATAAAATCTTAAAAAAAAAAAGAATTAGTGGAAATTAAATGAGTATTGAAATTCCAATTTCAATAGAAATATTGAAAGATAAAACCAAAGAAGTCTCCCAGAAAACAAAACAAAACAATACAGACAAAAAGTATGAGAGAAAATATTAGGACTATGAAGAGTGATCTAAGAAGTCCAGAAAGCAACTAACAAGAATTTTTGAAAGGTAAAACCCAGAAAAAGGAATAGGAATAAAAATAAACAGTATCAGACTTCATAACAACACTGGATGATAAAAGATAATAGAACAACAATTAAAAAATAATAATAGGATAATGCTTTCAAAATTCCAAGAGAAAATGATTTTCAATTTAGGATTCTACACCAGCCAAAATACCCACCAAGTGTGACAATGGAATAAAACATTTTTAGATATGCAAGAACTAAGAAAATTTACCTCTCAGATATACTTTCTTAGGAAGCTACTTGAGGATGTTCTCCAGCAAAACAAAGGTGTAAGCCAAGAAAAAAGAAGATGTGGGATCCACAACACAGTGGATCTAATCCAGGAGAGCAGTGACAGGAAATAACAGGAATGCCAACTGGGCAGAAGGGCTGATTGGCAATCAATCCAGATTGGACTAAGAGAATGGCAGGCTCTGGGAGAAAGGACTCCAAGAATTTATTTATTTTTTTTAAGTGTGTGTGTATGTGAACTCAACATATTAGATGGTATGATTGGGAGTCTAAAGAAAACTGAATATGATGGTAATTAGTACAAGAAAATAAGGAAAAGAATTAGAAATAGCAAGGGGGAGAAAGTACTTCACAAGAAAGTTATGATCAAAATAAGAAGCCAGGTAAAATATATTATAATTTTACCAAGTGATAGTGTGTAAGAAAAGAGAATCCACTGGACCTTGATGTTAAGAAAATTCTCTTTTCAAACGGTCCAGAGATCATCACACTAGATTTATAAGAAGGAAATATAATCCTAGCATGCCTCTTCTTGATCTGGCATTACAAAATATTTACAGGAACATCATAATGTTAATTTTTGTCTTTGGTTTTCAACGTTTAGAGTCAACCCATGCACAAAACATGGAGGAATAGGTTTTTGTTACAGGATAGGACATAGCCCTCTTCCCCTTTTGTGTAGTAAAGGGTTAACTTAGCAGGCCTGGGTGTTCCTGAGGGTGGTCTTGGGAACCCCTGACACACCATATTTGATATTGATGCTGTATTTAGTTCTTTGTGATTTAAAACAATACACTCAAACCTCTTGTTCCATTAACTTTCAATAGTAACGTATCCTTGATCACTTGGTGTCAACTACACTTTACTTTCACGTTGTCAGAGTTAACATTTACATCCCATTGTGGTAAAGATGGAAATAGAATCACTAAGGGAGAGGTGAGAGAGTGGAGGAAGGGGGAACAAAAGCATATTGGGGTTTGAAGGGGCCCAATAAATAATATCCATTTTCTCCCTGAGTGTCATGGAACTTGACGATATGATTCTAAGGTTCTTCAGAGTAAATGCACAAGATGGGCCAAAAAAAATGTTGACTCAAGGGAAGACTTGTCTTACCAGCTATCCAAAGACACTCTGAAAAGACATTGATGTAAACAGTGCAGCTTTGGTGCCTAAAGGGACAAATGATCACTGAGTAGAGTCCCGAAGAAACCCAGATACAGTCTGGGCAGATCCCCCTTCTGCCTTGTCAGTAGAGCCCTGGATATACTAGTCTGGCTCCCACTCTTTTCTTGTATGATTCAGGAAGAAATCCTGCTGTGGTGAAGTGTGGTGGCTTGGTGACCTAGTTCTGGCCAATGAGAAGTTCAGGCAAATCCTCCAGGGGCTTCTGGGAAGCCGCAGCCCTTCTGCTCCTCCTGGACTGTGTTGGGTCTCAAGGTGACATCTGAATTGGTGGCAGTAGCTCAATCGGGCATCAGGGGTCTCTAGGAGAATTTTCTCTGTGCATAAGGATTCCCCTGCTGTAACTAGTACTTTTTCTGTTGCCTGGATCGCAAGTTGCTTATGACCCCGGGGGGCTTAAGGCCACCTCTGTGAGGTCTTGCGAGATTAGAGACTTCGTCAGTGTCTGATGTTATTTCCCAGTTTGGGGTTTTAACTTTGTGTTCTTTTTGTCTTCCCCTTGCTTAGGTTGGCTAATGTTTTATCTTCTTGTCTTATTTTTGGGTTCTCAAAGAACCAGTTTCGGAATTGATTTATTAGTTATCTGGTTTCTCTGTGTTCCAACTAGTAGGTACTTTCTGTTCGCATCATCCTTGTTTTTCAGATATTCTGAAATTTTTTCTTGGATTTTTTTCTTTTTTCTTTTTTTTTCTTTTTTTTAACCAAAGGCTTTTCTTTTAAGGGAGTTCTAAATTTTAAAGGTAGGCTTTTGTTTTCTTTTCTTTTCCATTTTTGTGTTAACATTCTACTCCAAGAATCCGTTCTAAATGTCGAACTATTACATTGTTGTGTATGTCTGAAACTAATTTTTTTAAAAAAGAATGCATTCTATATTATTTTCTCTTCTATTTTTTGAAATTTCTTGAGGACTCTTTCCTGCTTAATGTCTGGCGAGTGGTTCATTCATCACCTGCCTCTGCCATGATGCCGGCATGGGCTGTTCCTTCTTGTGGTCTCAAAATGGCTATTTTATCCATTAGGGTCCTCCCAGGAAAACAGAAAGCACTTCCATCGAGAACACTGAATGCCAGGAAAGAGGCCCCTAGGACCACTGGGAGTGTGATGGGGGTTAGTGAGGCAGCTTGAGGATCACGGGCAGGAAGTTGCTGCCGCCCCCAGGCTGGAGGGACGCGGGGAGAAGACGTAGAATCATGGAGGGCCTCAGTGGGAACTGCAGCTGCTGCTCCTGGGGCAGAGGGAGAGAGGCAATACTCTGGCTGCTGCCCTCCTCCACTCTCTAATCTCTTGCACCCGCTTCTCATGGTCAATCCCACCCTGAAACCAGAGGAGCCAGGAGCCTGGGAAAGGCCGGTAGTGAGGCCTTACTCTGCAGGGTGAGGGAAAGGTGAGGGATGGATCTGTGGACAAACAGGCCTGGGGCAGGCCCATCTATGGACTCTCTACTTTGAAAGACTAGGGAATTAGCAGACTTATCCTCCTTGTCCCCTCCCCTCCTTCCCTGCCCTCTCCTCCTCCAAACTTTTGTTTATATGATTACTTTTAGTTCTTCTAGTGGTTTTACTTATACCTTTAAATAACACATTGAAACTTTTACTACTTCGTTGGTCAACATTAGACCAGGTCTATTGATAAGAGCAATTTTGAGTAAAGGATAAGGAAATCAGCCTACTGGAACTTTCTCCCACCTATTCTCCCTCCACCCCTGATTTCATTCTCTGAGTTATTATTTCTGTATCTTCACAGTTCCGGACATTTCCATTCCATTTTGGAAGAGCAGCTCCACAGATGCTTGGCTTTTTCACGGTTCTTGATCTTCATGGCTTTAATGCTTGTCATTCTTCAGAACGCTGTTCCTCCATGGGTTATTAGACTTTGCCATCAAGCATTTTGGCATAGGTTGCAGAATGTTTCCTTCCAGATAATCACTCATTTCCAAAACGGGATAATTCCACTTGAACCAGTTACTGAAAACACCCCTCGGCCTACCAAACCCTGTGGGCCCAACACCCCAAGCCAAGGCTCACTGCTTTGTCCCTTAGATGTGCCAGTTAACGTGAACAGCCTGTGCACTCGCTGAACTCTTCAGAGAAGTGTCTGATCTCAGCAGTCGCCTTCTAAAATTCGTGGAAAAAGCAATATTAGTGTCTGACAAAGTAGAATTAAAAGAATAGTAAATGGTACCACGAAAGTATCATTTTATGTCAATAAGGAGAGCGCTTTACAATAAAAAAGTCACTGTAATGAATCTTTGTGAACTGAGCAGTACTCGTATTTCATTGAAGCAAAGAAAGCACAATTTGCTAGAAATATACGAAGAAGAAATGGGCAGAAATTTAACAGTTTTATTTTGGGGAGCAAAACAAAGACAAGGATACAAGTTGGTGTTTTATATCCTTCTGTGGGATGAACAGTCAGGTGCAGCTGCCAGAGGAGAGAGAGCAGAGGCCCTGAGAAACCGTTTATTATAATACATTCACTGGTCCTAGAAACAGTAGGCGTGTCAGGCAGGGCCACATGGGGAAGCCCCAGGGTGGTCAGGAGATGAGGAACAAGGGGAGGTTTAGGTCAGAGCTTTTATTGGGGTTTCCATGGGAAACGCACGTAGGACAGGGCAAACAGTGTAGGATTGGCTAGTTTGAATAGTCTCGGTGGGCTTTGAGCTGTAGGGGTGTATCTAGGTGCGTGGCACCTGGACCTGGCATGATGAAGGCAGAGGACTATTGCTTCCGGGATTGTAAGGGCCAGTGAGAGGAGGTATGGCACTGGACTGGTTAGTTTGCATATGAAAGACATGCTCCCTGGCTGGCCCCTTTGTTATTTGCTATTTCAGAGAATTGGCTAGCCCTGAGAAGGTAGTTTTAGGATGTGAAAACATCATACTATTCAGAAAACATTAAAATATTTGCAATACGGTTGGCTAAAACTATCATCCATGACATGTCGAACTATGTGTCGAACTGTGTACATTACAGAGAATCCATGTTTTTTAGTTCCAATGAGAAATTTGTGATTTCACAAAAAGTGATCATAGATTACGCTGCAAAGCATATTGGAATCGATCAATCTCTCAAGTGTCCCAGGCTCAGAGAAGCCTTCCCTACCCACTGCACCTGAAATAGCAGCTGACACCGCTGCGCTATGCAGCACTCTACAGCTTGGTTTTGCCTCCCTTCCTGGCACCTCTGTCCAACGTTACAGATTCTAGGGGTGGTTTAGCTTTTGTCTCCTCCGCTGAAAGATGAGCGCACCGAGGGCAAGGCTGCATGTTGTCCTCTGTTCTATCCAGAGCCTGAAAAGTACTTGGCTCATTGCCAGCACTCAATGTCAGTTGACCTAGTGGATAAATTCCCAAAACACACTTGCACCTCTATTACCTTTGTCATCAGTGTCAAGAATGAAATAGCATCTTTGTCAGATTTCTTCACTATTCTAGCTCCAGTCTCAAATGACGGGCAGTGGGAGGGTTGCAAGTTCATATCTTCATATGAATGCAGTTGTCCTGGAACGATTTATTAAAAGGTTTATCTTTTTTCCACTGCCCGAAGTGCCACCTCTGTCATGTGTTCAAGAGTCCACATAAACAAGGGGGCTATTTCTAGGCTCTCAATTCAGCCTTCCTGGTCTATTTGTCTGTCCCTGTTCCCAGACTCCACTGTTCTAACTGCCATAGCTCTAGAATATGCTCCCTATCTGGGAGAGCAAATCTTCCTTCTTGTCCTTCGTTTTCACAAGCACCTCTTCTGTTCTTGGGGCTATGCATTTTCATATAAATTTTCGAATCAGCTTGTTGTGTTATGATTTTGCTAGATATTGCATTGAATCTAAAAATGAACTTGGGGAAAATTGACACCTTTACAATACTGAGTCTTCCAATCCATGGACATGGATATATCTCCTTTAATTGGATCTTCTTTAATGTCTGTCATTAAAGTTTTACAAGTTCCTCCACAATAAGTTTGCAAATCTTTTGTAAATTTATTCCTAGGTATTTTTGTTTTATAAAACACTATTGCAAATGGTGCATTCATTTTTTAAATTTCATTTTGAACTGTTTGCTGCTGACAGATAGAAATATAAATGATTTTTGTATCCAGCAACTCTCCTAGTAACTGTAATAATTTATCTCTAGATTTTTTGGCGTTTTATAATATGCATCAAATCACCTGTAAATAATGACAGCCGGGGCGGCCAGATGGCTCAATCGGTTAGAGCACGAGCTCTACAACAACAAGGTTGCTGGTTCAATTCCCGCATGGGATGGTGGGCTGCGCCCTCTGCAACTAAAGATTGAAAACGGCAAGTGGACTTGGAGCTGAGCTGCGCCCTCCACAACTAGATTGAAGGGCAACGACTTGGAGCTGATGGGCCCTGGAGAAACACACTGTTCCTCGATATTCCCCAATAAAATTTAAAAAAATAATAACAATAATAATGACAGTCTTTTCTTGCCTTTAGCTTTCATTTCTTTTTCTTGCCCTACTGCACTAGTTAGGACCAATAGCACAACGTTTAGAAAAGTGGTGACAATAATGGGCATCCTTTTCTTATTTCTGATCGCAAAAGAAGGTTTTCAACATTTTACCATTAAATTTGATGGCTGCTGTAATTATTTTTATAGACCTTTTGTTAAGGAAGCTCATTTTAATTCCTAGTTTCTTGAGTTTTCTTTTTAACCATGAATGGATACTGAATTTCATCAAATGCTTTTTTTGCATCTATTGCAATGATCATGTAATTTGTTTCTTTAACCTATTAATGTCATTAATTACAATAAATGATTTTCTATTGTTAAAAAAAGCTTTGCACTCTTGAGATAAGCACAACTTGGTCACCATCTATTTTCATTTTTATATATTGCTATTATTGTGTTTGGGATTTTTGCGTCTATGTTCATGAGTGAGCTTAGTCTATAATTTTCTTTCTCATAAGGTCCTTGACAAGTTTTGGTGTCAAGGTTGTGCTTGCCTTCTAAAAGAGTATATTCAGGATAGCTGCCCCAGCAGGGCCCTTGCATCGGGGGTCCTGCTTTCTAGGAGGATTGCTACTGACTGGGGATCTGAACCTTGCTTTAGCAATTGAGCTGGCTTCTGGGCTCTCGTCTGTCAAAGTCTGGTGGCCACTTGAGGTTTCTGGTTCCCTGGTCCTTCTGGGTTAGTTCCTCTTGTCTTTCATGGTTTGATACTGAAAGTCCTGTTTCTGAGAAACCAGAAGCCTAGGTGAGGTGTCCTGTCTCCCATATTGAAGTGACAACCCTGGTTGTCCTCTCTGTGCTTCTAGTCTGAGGCCTGAGTAGCTGTGCCCAAGGGCTAGTGCTTTCTGCCTGGGCCAGCCCCAGCCCTGTAGCCCTCCCTGTGGACCCGGGGGTCTGTTTACACTTAGATTCTAGCTCTCAATGCAGAACTGGTTCTGCCTGTTTTCTATGGCCTTTGCCTGTGAGCTCTGCTCTCTGGAGTCACCACCCAAGGGTACCAGGGCATGCTGCCTGTCTGTGTCCTCTAAGGAAAGATACATGTAAGCTGTAGAAATGGGATAGGGCAAGAGAGCTGCCTCCATGAGAATGACTTCCTGGGGGAAGTTTGGTTCCTGGGGGCATCCAGGGCACCTGTGACATTTGGTGCACAGCTATGGGGGTTCTGAGTCTTGTACTGGGAGGGAAGCAAGTGAGGTTGGGCCAGCTCATAAGCCCGATCTCTACCCGAGCTCCCCGAAGTCGGTTCTGACTGCTTTTTCTTCCTTTCTTCCCCTCCGAAGAACCAGAGGCATCCCAGGAAAATACACAAGTGGGCTAAGGCAGGGCGGCAGGAGAAGCTGTGGGTCCTAGCTCGCCCTCAGTGTGCTTCAACAAAACACCGACTTTCTGTCGTGCTGCAGGAAACAAGGACAGGCCTCCATCTGTCAATCCACACCCAGGAGTTCCTGAGCTTATCAAAATGCACTCCAGGGAGACCCTGAAACTCCATGCCCAATCAAGACCCCCGTTTGGGCACAATTGCAGTGAGGGGGACTTTTGTCCTCACAGGAGGCCTCCTTGACAGTTTCCAGCATGCAGGAGACTTTGAGAAGATAACATCTACTGGGTGAGGGCAAGGCTTTTTTCGCTGTATGCCCTATCAGTAGGAGGAGGTTGCTTTGAAAGTCATCTTTGCCCACTTTCTGGAGGAAATGAGCACACCGAGACTCTCAGAGGTGATGGAACTCCTACTTCGATTGGTTCCAAAGAATCCCAAGAGGAAGATATTTTAAAATTCAAGCCCACACCTCTGATGCTGTAAAAGTACTCACCCATCAGGTTTTGGAAACAAAGAAACCACAGGCTGGTCAGAGCCCAGGCAGGTTTCCCCAACGAAGCCCTCACTGCCAGTCCCCTCCCAGCTCAGGGGGCTCTCCCCAGGGACAGAGAGCTGGTACCAGAGCCCTGAGCCACCCTCACAGGCGGGTCAGGGTGGTTCCAGAGCTGGTGGGCCTAATTAAGTAGCCTGACTTCTCTGTGACCTTGAGGAGAGGGCTCTGTCAAGGGGGGTTGGCTGGGGAGCCTGCACCTGGGCTTCAAGGTCATCAGGATGGTCCTGGAGTGGAGAGAGCCGCGACAGCAAAGACCTGCCCAGGCTGGGCCAACTGCTGCCAGGACAGTGACCCAGGGGGCACAAGGAGGGAGATGGGCCTTCCATGCCTACCCCCCAGGCCACACCCAAAGAACAAGGAGCAGAGAAGTTCCTGAGGTGGCTTTCCTGATAAGGACTTGTGAAACAGAAAGAGGCTGTTCTAAACCATCAACTATAACACATTGTAACCCAAGCATGCTGAAAGAAAGACTGCTTTATCACTCTGTCCCCGCTGTAGAAATTATGTTTCAAAAGCTCTGTCATATGAAGATGTGATCAAAGAGCATGCAGCCCAAATGCGGGGAGAAAAAGATAATACAGGTAGGTCAAGTACAAAATGTAACAACAGCAACAATATCGATAGTGTTTTGCTGGCTTTTGTTATTTCTGTGGCATTTGTCAGCTTTTTAAATTTTGTAATTTGTTGTGATTTATTTCCTTTGTCTAAATTAATACACACTCTTAGAACTAACTTTATATTCTCTTTCTAAAAGAAG